>NC_040904.2:208517059-208819931 GCF_004126475.2 Phyllostomus discolor
TGCCACCGTGTGTGACCAGCTCTGGTTTCTTCCGGGCTGACCTCACCTGCAGCCTCTGAAGCTCTTCAGTGTCTTCGTCGTTGTTCTTTTTTGCCGAGTCAGTCTGGGCCTGCAGGTCCTTCAGGTCCATCTCCAGCTTCTTCCCAGCGGTCATGGCCATTGAGCGCTGGGTCCTCTCCTCCTCCAGCTCTGCCCTTAGGTCCTGCACCTGGGAGGAGACACCAACAGCTCAGGAGGCCAGAGCCCCTCACAGACCCGCCTCTAGCTCTCAGCCCAGGTGGCTTTGCCCTGCTGGAGCCACTGAGTCCGCGCCCTTCTGGAGGACAGAGGACTGCAAGAAATGGTCAAGGCACCCTGGACAATCCAAGCACAGAAGGACAGAAGGGAAGCCTGCTGAAACATGCGTGGTACCTCTCCAGGGGGAGAAGGAGGGACATATGCACATGTCTAACCAGGTGCTTCTTCTCCTTCTCGCCCTGATCATCCTGACCCAGTCAGACCTGTTTCAATTGACCTTCAAGGCCTGAAGCTTCACTTCTAGCCACAGGTTGGCTACCTTGATGGCATGAAGCTCATCCTCCAGCTCCTGGAGGTGGGCTGTCACCCCTTCCATCTGCTGCTGCAGGGCCTGCATAGAATCCTTCACCTCATGCAGCTGCCACCCAAGGAAATCCAAGTCACAACCAGAGTGACAAGAGGCCCCCCAGTCCTCTGCCTCAGTGTCTGTTCAACCATTAGTCCCCTGTAGTGTCCCCCTCAGCCCCTCCCAAGACTCACACTCTTGCCCATGCCAACCTTGTGGCCTGTGGCCACAGGGGGCAATGAGGGGCCGGGTCTCTGCTGCTGCCCTCTGGGATGGATACACAGGCCAAGTAGGCTCAACCCAACATGTCTCTGTGTGTGCTGGGCTCTGCCCGCTGCTCTTCCAGAGAAGTCCCTCTCCTTCCTCCAGCGCACTCCTGCTGTCCTGTAGGGTCAGAAGGAGAAGACGACCAGACAAGGAGACAGACATCTGAGAAGTCAGGAACCAAAATGAGCAATAAAACCAAACACAGAAGAAAAGACAGGAAGGGATGTTTTGGAGATTTCTTGGGGCTGGAACATTTGCGTTTACTAATCAATAAAGCCAACATTGACAGTGATCTATGGCAGCATCCCCTCCTAGTTCCCTCATCAAGTGCTCTCACACATTTTGTGGGGTGGGCACCACGGTGGCTCCTGTCTGAAGGGAGTGGACCAGCAGAAAGCCCGGGTTTTCCCCTGAACTTGGGCTAGGGCAAGTCTTCACAGCAGTGCAGAGCCGGCACTGGACCCGCAGTCTCTCTGACCCAGACCCCGTGTCCGTGAGGACCACGCTCTACTCTCTCTAACACCCCGCATGCTCACCCGTGTGCATCTATTCACTTGTCAGTGACCCTCTCGTTCCCAAACTGTCTTGCACCGCATGCCCTCTTCTCTGTCTTGATCAATTTCCTGGTGCTGTCGCTTCCCAAAGCCTGTCCCCTCCTTGCTTCTGCAAGATCCTTGTCCCCTAGGGGCCTGGGGGCCTGCCGCCCTGGCTATATCCCTGCAGTGGCCAAGCCCTCCTGAGGGGGCCCAGTCCTGTTTGCTGTCCTCCCCCGCTGCTGGGCAGTAGCTTCTTTCTAATTCTTGATGAAAAGAGTACAAAAACATTCTTCTTGCATAAAAATTTGCCTGCATTTACAATCACTTCCTTTAAGATATTTCTAGCAGTAGAATGACTGGGTCAGAGCATATCAATATATAAAAATGCTTTCATACCTAGAGCCCCACATTTATGCGAACAAATCGTATGACTTTACATTTATTCTCACAGGATATGAGGGTGTCTATCTCTACTATCTTCCTCTTCAATAGTCTTTTTTAAAGTTTAAAGACTGTTTAAAGAAACAGATCTTCCTAGTTGAAAGATTTCTTACAGTAAACGATGCACAGCAGGAATTTTCTGTCTCCCCCATGGGATGAGTGCTGTCCAGGAGTGCTCAGTCCTTTCCGCTCTCGTGCGTCTGGTCTCCAGACCCCGTTCCTTATGTCCAACAGAAACTCTGCACCCACTGAACCCTAAGTCCCCACCCCTGCCACCCGGCCCCTGGAACCTGCCACCCCACTTCCTGTCTCCCTGGACTGGACCCCTGTAAGTACCTCACGCACGAGGAATCCTAAGGTATTTGTGTTTCTGTGGTGGCTTGTTTCACTTAGCACCGGGTCCTCAAGGTTTGTGTGTGTGGTAGTGCAGGAGGGTGCAGCCAGAGGGTCCCCGAAAGAAGGACTTGTAATGGGGTTCAGAACTCAAGGTGTCCAGGAAATATTAGAAAGATATATAGGATGTCCTCACCCTCTACCACAGGTGTGAGTTGGGAGAAGGGACACTTGGAGCATGGCCATTCAGAGCTGTTTTGCATAGCAACTAACCTCTGGTATGGTCATTTAACATATCTATAACCTTTAACTGGTTGCATAGATATGTTAAATAGCTGTGGCCACACACTGAGCCAGGGGGATGGAAGGAACTTCCCCCAAAGATGTCACTGGGAGGCAACTTCCCCTAGTTACAGCACCTGCGTGAAAGCTTGGAGATGATTGGCTCCACGACATGGGGCCACCCCTAGGCAGACTCATGGATAGCAGCCCAGTAAAGCTGGAAGGATATTTAAACCCAGTCTCGGCAGCCATTGAAAAGAAGCACGCAGCTACAGCCATGTAAGGAGGACCATGCACTTTTGGCACAGGGGGACCCTTGCCCCCCTCACACACAGCCTTGAGAAGAATCACCACACAGCTTTATCAGAGAACCACCATGCGGCTTTAGCTGGAGATCCTGGCAACACAGCCAATGGTGCTGAGAACTGAGGAAGGCCTACCAGCCAAGCACGGATTACTGGGAAGAACCGGGAGCTGCCTGAGCCATGGACTTCTATTTCTTTTCCTGAGATACGGTACCCCACACTGGGCAAAATGGGGGAAAGGAAGGACTGTGTGCGTTTTGGGGGGTTTTAAGGCAATTTGGGATTTTGACAAAGACATTAAGTCATTACTCTTAAGTCTGTATAACTTGAATAAATAATTCCTTTCCTTTTCACCAATTTCTAACATGGAGAGCTATAATTCTCTGGCGAAGGGAAAGGTGAACCTAGTACAGGGAGACCCCAGGAGAAGGAGTGGTAGCTTTAAAGTAATACAACTACTTATACATACTCAGTAAAAGCCCACCAAAACTAGCCAGGAAGGATCTGCCCAGTAAGAATAGAGTCCCTCCAGCCCATGAGGTCAAACTCTGCTTGGAGTTGGCCTGCTCCCATGTTCTCTTCTATAAACTCTCTGTGTTTGGTACAATTCTTTGTCCTGATCACTAAGAACCTGGTTACCTGTGCCCACCTGTGACAGAAGCATGGACCAGGATTCCCTTCCTTTTTAAGGCAGTGATAGATAGATAGATAGATAGATAGACAGATAGACAGACTTTGAGAGTCCATTCATTAAGGCTGAAGACAGTGAAAGGAGGAAGGCCTTAGGACAGAAGAAGCAACAGGAGAGCCCAGGCAGGGCTGCTGTCAGCTGACCAGGACGTCAGACAAGAGATTGCCCTGGAGACAGGGTCGGGGGTGAGCCAAGGAGGAGCGTCCATGCCCATCGTTCCCCTGGTGACCAGTCTCAGAGTGATCCTTAGAGTTGAGCAGACACACCCACACGGGGGAAGAAAGGCGTGGGTGTATCCCTTGAAAGGGAGAGCACCAAGGCATTGATATTTTTTGAGAATTTCTAGGGACGTTTATTTGAGTCCAACTGAGCTCAGGAGAACAATGGTTTGCACTTTCTTTTCTGCTTTTGAAATTCAGGAGGGGATACAGGGGAGATCACATGGAGGTGGGAGAAAGCAAGGTGCAGACTGGATAGCAGGAAGTTAATAACACTTACAATTATTTCAAATGTGTGTTAACCTAGATGCACAGAACAATGGACAGAGCTTGCTTATAGAAAAAATAAATCTTTTACTAAAATGTTAATTGCCTGGGGTCTGCCCATCCACCATGACATGCCCAGTTAAGAATTTATGATGAACTTCCGGCCAAGATGGAGGCATAGGTACACACACTGCGCCTCCTCGCACAACCAAGATAGGGACAACAACAATTTAGAAACAGAATAACAACAAGAACTGACAGAAAATTGAATTGCTTGGAAGTCGGACAACCAAGAAGTTAAAATAGACACGTTCATACAGACCAGTAGGAAGGATGGAATCGGGCAGCCGGGGGCAGGTCGCAGCACAGAGAGCAGAGAGTGAAAGGCCCAGGCATGTAAGGCATCTGGGGCATGCAAGACCACAGCAGGTAGACCCTGAGTGGGCAAGCAGCGGCAGGTAGACCCTGGCTGAGGGGTGGCAACTGGCAGACCCAGCCAGGGAGGAATTATGAAGCAAGACTCTGTGCACAACCCAGGATCCCAGAGCTGGGGAATAGAGCCTCAGGACACTGATTGAAAACACCTATGGGAGTTGAGGCACAGGAAGAGACTCCCAGCCTCACAGGAGAGGTTGTTGGAAAGACCCATGGGGGGCACAAGCCCACCCACATGGGAATCAGCACAAGAAAGGTCCAGTTTGCTTGAGGGAAGTGGCAGAAGGGATTGAAGTCCACGGAGAGCAGAGCAAGTGCCATTGTTCCCTCTTGGAACCTGCCCCCACATAGAGCATCACAACCCAGCCACTGGGTTGCCCTGCCCTAGTGAACACCTAAGGCTCTGCCCCTCATACATAACAGGCATGACCAGACCACCACCCCACAAAAAAGATGGCTCAAACAGAAGAAAAGAAAGCCCCAGAATCAATCCTTTTAAGCAACCAAGAGATAGCCAACCTATCAGATGCACAGTTCAAAATACTGATAATCAGGATGCTCACAGAATTGATTGATTTTGGTCCCAAATTAGATGATAAAATGAAGGCTACAATAAGTGAATTGAAGAATATGCTCAGGGAACCAATAATGATGGAAAGAAAGGAGGGTCTCATATCAATGGAGTGGACCAGAAGAAAAAAAAAACATACAATCAGGAAACAATGAAGAAATAAGAATTCAAAAAAATGAGGAGAGGCTTGGGAACCTCCAGGACATCTTTAAACGTTCCAATATTTCAATTATAGAGGTACCAGAAGTAGAAGAGGAAGAGCAACAAGTGGAACACTTATTTGAACAAATAAGAAAGGAGAACTTCCCAAACCTGGCCAAGGAAATAGACTTCCAGAAAGTCCAGGAAGCTCAGAGAGTCCCCAAGAAGTTGGACCCAAGGAGGAACACACCAAGGCACATCATAATTACATTAGCCAAGATGAAAATGAAGGAGAGAATCCTAGAAGCAGCAAGAGATAAGGAGACAGTAACCTACAAAGGAGTTCCCATCAGACTGTCAGCTGATTTCTCAAAAGAGACCTTGCAGGCAAGAAGGGGCTGGAGAGAAGAATTCCAAATCATGAAAGGCAAGGACCTACATCCCAGGTTGCTCTACCCAGCAAAGCTTTCATTTAGAATGGAAGGGCAGATAGAGTGCTTCTCACAGAAGGTCAAGTTAAAGGAGTTCATCATCACCAAGCCCTTATTTTATGAAAATTTAAAGGGACTTATCTAAGAAAAAGAAGGTAAAAAACATGTATAGAAAAATGACAACAAACTCACAATTATTAACAACCACACCTAAACAAAAACAAACTAAGCAAATAACTAGAACAGGAACAGAATCACAGAAATGGAGATCACATGCAGAGGTAGCAACAGGGGAGTGGGATGGGGAGAGAGGTGGAAAAGGTATGGAGAATAAGTAGCATAGATGGTAGGTAGAAAATAGACAGGAGGAGGGTGAGAATAGTATGGGAAAAGTAGAAGCCTAAGAATTTATGACAGATGGACATGAACTAAAGGCGGGGAATGTGTGTGGGAGGGGATGTGCAGGGGGAGGGGAATGAAGGGGGAATAATGAGACAACTATAATAGCATAATCAATAAAATATATTTTTAAAAAATAATCAATGATGACATCACCCCATGCGGTTATTTTTCCACAGAACCCCCTTTTCACCCACAGACCCCCTTTCAGTCACAAATGCATCTGAAGGAGGCATTGACGCCCAGCCTTTGGGTGGATGCTGTGGTCTCAGCACTAGAAGGTTCATCCCTAGGGAGGCTCAGGGTGGATGTGGGCTTGACGCCTGGGGAAGGGGCCACACTGTCACCATGGGGTCTGAGTTGAGGTCGAATTGACCCCAAACTCAAAGGGGAGGTGAATGGAAGGCAGTCAGGTCGTATGGCCGTCACCAGGGAAAAGCAAAGTGGATCGTTTCCATTCTACACCCTGTCCACTCCCTGCTGCCCCTCCTGTCCCTGGGCCCTCCGTCCACCACCACAGGCAGGCTCAGTCTTCAGGTGGGTCCCATCACCCAGACACACAGCCACCAGATTCACTGGCAACTGAGTAATTCTATTTGTTTTTCCTGTCAATCTCAATGAAAAGCTCTTTCTGGCAGAAATCAGGTAAAACTAGGGCTCAGATTTCACACACATTTCCCCACTGCTTCAGTGTACTCTTGACAGTTCCCTCACATTTCTGGGGGTTCCATCTATTTCCCCCGTCTCCTTCCTGCAGCCATAATGTCTTTATATGAGGAGGGAGAGGAACACTGGAAAGTAAAAAATCACGGGTCCCCCTGTTAAAATGTGATGACAATGGCCAGGCCTTGAGCAGGACACTCCAAAGCCTCTCCTCCCCCAGATGGTCAGCCCAGGGTGGTGCTCCACCCAGATCCCTGCAGCCCCTCCCACTGCTGCTCACTGAGGCTGCCAGGTGCCCTGCTCACTGCCCAGAGGCTCCTGTGAGGGCACATGAAGGGTGCTGCTCCTTCTGACCACTGTGGGCACCCACTGAGTGTGTTTGTATTAAGGAGAAGATGAAGATGGAGATACAGAAGAGGAGGGGAGAGGAAGGAGAGGAATCAAAAAGCTCCTACAAAACCAATCAAACGATGGATCCATCAATCCCAAGGGAATCTAAGCTAACCCAGAAGGCACCAAGTACAGATGTGGGGGAAGAAATGATAAAACCAATGCTGAGTTGGGGAAACATTTCCAATCAAGACGCAAACCCCAGGAGCCAGGAGGGGAGAGTGTGAGTGATGGGACTCTGAAGAGTTAACTCTGCAGCGGCTGCCACCACCCAGTCAGACCCACGGGAGACCAGGAGCCACTGTGAGCAACACGCCCGTAGGCAAACGGTGACGGTCCCCCTCCCACAGGAGCCTGCAGGTCAACGTGAAATGACTGACACTGAAATTTTGTCATAGGTGACAGTGTTGTCCCTAAACCGAAAAAGGTTGCAGGTTCAGTCCCTGGATGAGGGGCATACAGGAGGCAACTGACCCATGCCTCTCTGTCACACCGGTGTTCCTCTCTCTCTCTTCCTCTCACTTCCTCTCCCTCCTCCCTCCTTCCACTTACTCTAAAATTAACAAACATCTCCTCGGGTGAGGATGAAACACTACATAAGTAAAAAATAGAATGGGTGAGCGTAAATTCTCAGAGCAGTGATTTGACATACCCGGCGTCTCACAGCTCTCGGAAGCCAGTGTAAAGAACAACTCCTCCCGATGCTGCTGGTACTTAGGAGGGAAACGTGGCTTCAATAACTCAGAAGGCTCCAGGTTTCCCTCTCCTGCATAAACACCGAGACGGAAGCTCAGACTCCTCCAGTCGCAGCCACATCTCCAGCCGGTGTGTTAAGGTGACAAAGCTGGGGCCGTACAACACACCCACCTCATTCCCTTCATCTGGGACTGAAGGGTATGGAAAGAGGTTCGGAACCAGGTGTAGGCTGAGAAGGCACAACCCCCCCCACACACACACAGAGGCCTAGCAGCACAGTGATGGAGAGTCACTTTGCATGTCGCTATCAGCACACTAGCTTCGTAATAATGCTGAACAGTTTGTTAGGGCCCAGGAGACAGGTGTGACTCTGCCCCACGAAGTAGCTGGGAGGTGCCCCCCCCATCACAGCACCCACCTGAGGGTTTGGAGATGATTCTCTCACCTCCACAGGGCCACGCCTGCCAGGACTAACAATGGGCCGCCAGAAAGGCAGAAAATTCTGGAGTGCTAGCAGGTATAGCCGGTTGTGAGAAAAGTGGGAAATGGGGTGATGCACAAGGACCCAGGCTGGGATTGAAAGTAAAATGGGGGCAGCCCTGTGCAGCAGGGGGGTGGGAGGGCTGTTGCTGGGCGGCCACGGGGAGGTGCTGTGTGGTCTGGGGTTCAGAACTGGAGATCACGGCTACGGGGCTGGTGGTGCTGGGAACCTTGACACGCCTGCCCAGCCGAGCACCAGTTACTGGGAGGAACCGGGAGCAGCGAGCCGCGGACTTCTGTTCCTTTTGTTCTGGACGCCGGTGCTTCTCACTGGCCTGCGCTGAGATGCACCTGCCTGGGCAAAGGGCGAGGGCGGGCCTCTGTGTGTGTTTGTGGGTGTTTGTGGGTTTTGGAGTGTTCAAGGTAATTACACTTAACAGCAACAATCAGCCATTACTCTAAACCTGTATAACTTGTAATTAAGAACTTCCCTTTTTACTAAATTTTGGCATTGAGAGCCACAATTTTTATTGGTGGCAAGCACAAGAATCCCAGAGCAAAAGACCCACCATGGGTTTCTGTTTCTGGACCACCTCTCGCTACTCCCCTCACCCCACGGCCCCAGCTCCAGCCAAGGGCAGGGGGCAAAGCCCGGCCATCTGCCTGCTCAGTCTGCCGTCACGGTTCCCCGGGCTGGTCACTCCCTGCTCAGGGCCTCCGTGTCCCCACAGGGCATAGGGCCCAGCACTGAGGCGACAGGGTGGGAGAAACAACCTCTCAGGTTCCCAAAATCTCAAAAGCAATCCTTTGTCCCCACCAATCTCAGCAGCAGCCCGGGGGCGGCAGCATCAGGATGGCCAGAACCACACAAACGGGGGCGGGGGGATGGCTGGGTCTGACCTGCCTGTCCTCCTCTACCTCCTCTACTTTGGGTAGGGGACCCGAGAGGGGGGAAATTCTAGTCAACAGTTATAAGCCTGGCAAGTGATGCATATGTTAAAGCTGCGGTTTCACCAGCTGCAGAAAAGGCCCATCCTGACTCCCAGGAGACACAGTCAGCCTCCTGGGGCACAGCTGGGGACATCCAAGCCATTGTGTCCCAGGGAGACACAGAAGCCTGCCCACCCGCCCAGGGACAGCTCACTGCCCAGGGGGAGAATGCAGCAGTTGTGTTTTTTTTTTAATCTAATTTTTCCCTGAATTTCAAAATCCCTCACCGCCCACACCTTCTTCTCTGGTGCAGAAAGGCTGACTTGGAAGGAAATGTCACACTGTCCAGACTGTGAGGCCCTCAGCCTGATTCTTCTCAGACCACGGTTTCTGGTGTGTGGACAACTGTCTGTTCCCGTGTGCCAGCCCACAGCTCTGGGGACCTTGGTCTCTGGGGAACTGACGGTGTATATGCCCAGAAGCCCCACCTGCCACGGGCTCCTCTGAATAAAGCGCCCATAGAGATTCATCCCTGTCCCTGGCTATTGGGTCCCTGGGTGACAGGCAGCAGGAACGCGTTGTTTTCCTGGTTTCATTTTCGCCCAGTCACCCCAACAGCCACCTTCTACCTAGGGTCCCTGCTCATGACTCAGGTAGCCCAAGACCCGGCTCAGCTGGGGGGAGGTTTGTGAACCCACCCCAGCTGTTTCCCCTCCTCTCAAGTGTCCAGGGCCCCAGGGGAGGGAGGAAGCCCTCAGACACAGCTGGGGGCAAACCCAGGCTCTAAGCTTCAGTTTCCCTCCTCTCTAAAGTAGCAACACAGCCCCTGTCTCAGGGAGTCCTTTGAGGATGGAAGGTGGGTGGGGGGCTCCTAACCTCCCCAGCTTACCAAGGACCCTCCTTTGGCCAAGCTGGAACAGAATCCGGTTGCTCTTAGCTGTGCAGATCCGCTCGCCAAGTGAGTCTCAGCAAAAAGGAAACACCTCTTCTGGCCCCAGAGGTTTCAAAAGCAAAAGGGAAAGCAAGTGCCCAATTCTCGGAAACTCACCACCAAACAAGCACATCACCCAAATGGCATCACCCCACACAAGCAGCTGGTCACCACCTCCCTGCTGAACCCTCTGAGGGGCAACCCCAGAGCTGACAGCCAGGGCCACGTGGGCCCAGCCCCTCCTGCCCCCTGCTTCTAGAAGGAAGACCTGCCCCTGACACACTGGGGGATCCTGGACACATTACGCCCCCGCCCCAGGGGCTTGTCCCCAGACACCCAGGCTGGTCCCCTGAACATGTCCCCAAAGCTTCATCTTCTCTCGCTTCTCAGTGAGCTAAGGCAGCCCAGCCTTGGTTCTCCTCTTGCTTGTAAACTAACCCCTCCTTGTGTCACTGTCCTCAACTTTAATGAAGGGACCCTCATAGCCACCTGGACCCAGATTGTGAAATCTCTCCCCCACAATGTCAGGAACCCACATGCCCCGCAGTGGGCCCAGGGCAGACCCACCCTTGGCCAGGGCCCTTGTCCAGCAACAAAAGCAAGTGCCCCAATTCTGAGAAGCTCAGCCCCAAACAACACAGCACCCTGATGGCACCACCCCACACTCGTCTCCCCTTCCAGGGCCTTCTCCACCCAGCCCCTCCTGCCCCCTGCTTCTGGAAGGAACACCAGCCACTCACAGACTGGGGCATCCTGGGCACAGTACCCTCCTCCCCATGGCTTGTCCCCACACCCCTGGCCTCTCCTGCTCCCACTGCCCCCAAAAGCCCACTTACAACCCTATCCCTGTCTCTGCTTTCTGGCTGAGCAGTGGCAGCAGGAAGGGGGACTTGGTTGCCCCCTGGATTCACACTGAGCCCAGCCCAGGGCAGGCAGGCAAAGCCCAGCAACCTTCCTGCTCAGCCCCTCCTGGCACCCGGGCAGGTGACTCCCCAGTGGGGCTCCAGGGCCCAGCCCTGAGCTCACAAGTGGGAGAAACAGCCTCTGAGTCCCTGGAATCTCACAAGGAACCCATTTCCCCACCAGCCCCAGCAGTAGTCCCACAGGGACGCCTCAGGGGGACCAGAACCCCAGGAAGGGGGGCTCTGACTCGTGTGCCTTCATCCTCCTCTGCTTTCTCCCAGTCACCCCAACAGCCACTTAATACCTGGGATCCCTGGTCATAACTCAGGAGCTCAGGAAGCGAGCCCAGTTTACTGAACCCACCCCAGCCTTTTCCCCTGTTCCCCAGTGTTCAGGGCCCCAGGAGAGGGAGGAAGCCCTCAGACACACCTGGGGGCAAACCCAGGCTCTGAGCTTCAGTTTCCCTCCTCTGCAGAATAGCGACACAGCCCCTGCCACAGGGAGTCGTTGTGAGGATGGAAGGTGGGTGGGGGCTCCTAACCTCCCCAGCTTACCAAGGACCCTCCTCTGGCCGAGATAGAATAGAATCCGGTTGCTCTTAGCTGTGCAGATCCGCTCACCAAGTGAGTCTCAGCAAAAAGGAAACACCTCTTCTGGCCCCAGAGGTTTCAAAAGCAAAAGGGAAAGCAAGTGCCCAATTCTGGGAAACTCACCACCAAACAAGCACATCACCCAAATGGCGTCACCCCACACAAGCAGCTTGTCACCACCTCCCTGCTGACCCCTCTGAGGGGCAACCCCAGAGCTGACAGCCAGGGCCACCTGGGCCCAGCCCCTCCTGCCCCCTGCTTCTGGAAGGAAGACCTGCCCCTGACACACTGGGGGATCCTGGGCCCAGTACCCTCCTCCCCAGGGGCTTGTCCCCAGACCCCTGCCCTCTCATGCTCCCCACGGCCCCCAAAATGCCTGCCCCATCCCCCTCTCTGTCAGCAGCAGTCTGCAGCATCCCAGACCCTGCAAGCGCTCCTTGCAGAGCTGCTGCACTGCACTGTGCTCCTTCTACTATTGGAGGCCTCATGCAGGCAGCTTCCAGACTTTTCTACATGGGCCCTTCTGCCAGCAGCAGCAGCAGCTTCCACACATGGAAAAAGATGCTCATCTTTCAATGCCCAAATCTGGTATCGCCTCCTCCAAGCAGCCCTCCAGCATGAACGCCACAGGGTCCCCTGTCCCCTGTTGGCTCTGTCCCCATGGCACCTGGAGGAGGGGCCTGAGCCCTCAGAGGGACCACTGTGTAGATGTCTCCCCTGACCCCAGTTGATCAGGTCCCTCTTTAGATCGTGCCTGGTGGCAGGGAGAGCGCCTTGGTCTTTGAGCCCGTCCCTGGTGGTAAGTGCTGTTTGGGTGCAGACAGAAGTCTGTGGGAGCGCCCAGAGGGGCTGCTGCTGCGTTCCCTTCTGGCTCGGTTCCTCTCACCCCAGATCCCTTCCTCTCCTGTGAAAGGGACTTGTTTCCTATAAAACAAGACTTTTACAAGAAGGCCATTGTCAAGGGGGCACAGGAAGGTCTGACAACAGGAAGCAAGCCTGCTTTTCTGTTTGGTCTTACAATGTACTGAGGTATGGAGGACCTAAGCCCCCGCCTGTGCCCGAGCAAAGAAGGGTCCTCACCAGCTGAAGACCTGAAGCAAGTGAGGCACAGCCTCGGGCATCCTGCTGGAAAGGGTTGGCATCCTCACTGCCCCTCCCCTCTCCCTGGAGCTTCTCCAAGACACAAGGCCCATAAATCTCCCAGATTTTCTCTCACTGATCAGCCATCCCTGAGCAGAGGACATTGTCTTGCAAACACCTATAGCCTGGACACCTGGGACAGGTGAGCAAGGTGACTTGCCCTCCCCGGGGGTCTGCTACACTCCCTTGAAAACCCTCCCACCTTTTCCCTGGCTGCCACAGTCGTTAGGCTCTCCCCACTGGACCACTGTGTCCCGGCTCCAATAACAGCCCGAAATGGGATCTTTTTGGCTCCTGGTCCTTTCTTAGCCCCCTGTCTACCTAGTGCTCAGCTCCTGGCTCCTGAGCAGAGCAGCCACTGTGCTGTAGGGCTGAGGGTGCACTGGGCACCATGCAGGTACCTGTGTGCCTCTCCCACTCAATTCGCACCCCAGCTCCAGGAGTCATCAACCTCATTTCACAGCTCAAGTAATGGAGGACGATGACCCGCAGCCGGTAGGTCCTGCAGATGCTGGGCTTCTCTGCCTCTCCCGAGTCAGGGGCGATGGGCCCGGGGGGGAACCACACAGGTGATCTGGCCCTTCCATCAGAAACTGTTCATCATGGGGCAAGTGTCCCTGGGCCACCACGGCCCCCTGTCCCCTGCTCTCTAGGGAGGGGCAGCAGAGGGATGGACAGTGTTGCGTGAGGACACACAGCCCAGTGTGCTCTCACACTCGCCCCACAGACTGCGCCAGGATGCGGCCTGCTTTGCAGAAGAGGAAGCCGCGGTGAGGGGAGAGGCCAGGGCTCCCACCAGGCAGCTCAGGGAAGGGGCCAAGACTCAAACCAAGGATCCCATTTGATTTTTGATACTTGTTTACAATTACCTTTTGCCATTTTTCCCCCCTATAACCTCCCTGCTTGCCGGTTCTTCTCCCTTTCTCTAGCATGAGGTCAGCTTCACACCTAGACAGTCCCGTGTGAGACGCGGAACTCAGCTCAACGTCCATCGGAGCTTCTGTCCCGGTACCAAGGGTGTCCTCTCGTGACAATGCAGAATGGGCTTCAGAGGGACATCCATGGCCTCGTGGGGCACAGTCTCCTGGTGGGACGACAAAGGTGGGGGCTCCAAAGCCAAGCTGAGGTGAGAACTAGGCATCTCCTGCCTCCGGGGCCATGAGCGGAGATCACCCCACTGAGGGACCAGAGGCCCAGTGACGGGATAATGGGACTCAGCTGGACAACCCACATCACAGAAGGTCACCTGGGATGGCATAGCCTCAGAGTCGGGGTCTTGCCCAAAAGCTGTGGTTGCCAGCTGGCAACGTTCAGCCCACTGTGAACAAAATTCCAACTCAGGGGAAAAGTAACCCCAGAGTTGCTTAGAAAGGTGCCCGGCCTGGACCAGCAGCATCGCTGGTGGAGGCTGGAGGAGGCACCCAGCCAGGGGCACCCAGCGTGCACCCTCAGCCACCCTGGCCCATCCCAGGCTCTCCCACAGGAGGGGGGGCACGTGTGGCTCAGACACGGTGGGCATGACAAGTGCTGGGCTCCAGAACAGGGGCCCTGTCTCCTGGTCACCCTCCCTGTCATAGGGACGGTGTGGTGGGCTGGGAGCCTCACACTGACATGTGACAAAGGGATGCCTTCCCCGTGAAGGTCAAACAGGAGCCCAGGGCTCACTGCTTGGGTCCCACCTTCGGTCAGGTGGGTCTACATCCCAACCCTAAGGAGAGACATTCCTCCCTCCGCCGACCTCTTGCTAATGTGGGGACATTTGTCCTCATGGGCCGGGTCTCCTCCTTGTGCCAGCAGGGTGTCAAGCACAGAGTAGGTACGCAGTAAGCAATGAGCCAAGGCTTATGGAGACACGCTCAGCATCCCTGACCCTGGCCCCACCTGCCTTTCTGGCGTCCGCCCCACTCAGGCCTGTGCCCAGCCGCCCCGCACCACCGCAGGCTGCCAGGAGGCACAGGGCTGGCGCCTGCTGCCCAGGCCAAGCGGCTGCCTTCAGGCCACCCTCTGCGGCACACGGACACCACGAGACACGCAGCGCGGGGCACGTGGCACTCTTTATTGTGACACCCAGTGGGAAACACGGGTAAACCAGCTTCCTGTGCTGGTGACGGCTGCAACACACGCTAAGGCACTTTTATTCTGTGACACAGGGCGGGGCTGGGAGCGCCATTCACTCTTTTGTGACAGCAACTGCGACCCGGATCAGAGTTCTGGAGGCACGTGCAGCTTGTACGCAGGTTCAGGATTCATTGAGTTTGTGTTCCTTAAAAAGAATGCCTTCTGTGCCGTGAGTAAGTCTACACGCAGCATGTACAGAACAGTTGGGAATCCAGGGAAATTCAGCAACCAGTGTAGACCAGTGCAGGGCACGCTACTCTCTTCTAAACATCTGTGCAGGTGGCGAGCTCTTCCACAATCCTGAGTTGACGGTGCAGACAAACCACCCGGGCCCCAGTGCTGGAGCAGGTGCAGGGTGGTGTGGGCGGGCCTCTGGCCTGTCTGGTGCGCTGGCTGTCGGACTTGGGACAAGTCCCTTAACCATTAAGTGTATTTGGTCCCCCAGAGAGTTGGGAGAAAACACTGCTGGCCTATCCAGCTTGGCCCCTAGGCCCTTCCCGTCTGCTTAGCCCAAGGACCTTCTGTTGACAGGGCTGGATGCCCTTGGCAAAGGAGGGACGGGGTCATCATTGCACCTGAGACGTCTTAGGATCAGGAAGGGGATGGGGCACTGCCTAGTGTGATTGGGGAGGAGCTGCCTCCCTGCCCAGGCCTGGCATTCTGTGCCCTGCACAGAGGGGGCGCCCCTGGGCCTGCCCTCGCCGGCCCCCCAGAGCCCACGGGAGGGGGCTGATGGTGCAGAGGGTGTGAGGTCACTGCGTGTGATTGCCAACAGCAAAGACAGGGGTGGGGGGAAGAGCCGGTGGTGGACGCCGGAATGTGACCACTCTTCTGGGGTGCTGGGCCCCAAAACTCCTGAGCGAGAATAAAAATTGACGTGTAGAAAACTCTCTGGCCTTCCTGGTGGCCTTCCTTCTTGCCTCACCGCCTTGTGCTTTTGGCAAGAGAAGGCCGAAGGTCCCGCAGGCCCCAAGTTCCTGAGCCCGGGGCCCAGGACCCCAACCCTTTGGTAACGGATTCTGGGGCACAAGGAAGGAGAGTGGGAGAGGCTGCAGCAGAGAATCTGAAGGCCCTGAAAAGAGCCTGGGGGACCAGGGAAGGGAGCACAGGCCTGAGGTCCCCAGGCCTGGTAGGCGGGGCTGAGAGTTTGGTCACAGCAGTCCCAAGAGGGTGGGAGGCTGGGAAGGGGAGGTGAGGTCATCACTCTGTTGGCTGCCCTTTGTTGGTTGGTTGGTTGGTCTGTCCTTGGGCAGCAGGTGGAGACGTTATTTGGCAGCTTTGGCCTCAGGCCCCTTGACTTAACCGTCCACCTCCTCATCTGAGCTTTCACCAGCCAATGGCAGGTCCCCACGCCTGGGGGCAGAGGCAGAGGTCAGAAGGCTGGCCAGGGTAGCCCAAGCACAGCTCACACATTCCACAGCGACCCCTACAGGGAAACTGGTGCCCAGCACCCCATGGGACAAACCACACAGGGCCTCTGGGCCACTGCCTCCAGGCAGGACAGGGCGGCTACCAGAGCAGGCTGGTAAAGCGTTCCCTTCACCCCACGACACGAGCAAACGCTTCCAGGAAGTCAGGACAGACGAAAAGGGGGGAAGGCAGAAGAACAGATGGAGTCGCCTCCCACAAAACGCCACCCTTTGTGCAACTAAGTATGAGACGGGGAACCGAGAGCTGCGGACACAGTGTGCGCACACCGGCGCGTTCTGCCATCACCTGGGGAACATGAACATTAACCACTGCCGAGAACGTCTGCTCGTGCTGACTCGGCTTTGACAGAGGACTGTCGTGAGGAGGAGGCAGAAATGAGGGTGAGGGGTGGAGGAGGACCCCTGCCTCAGACATTTCCCGCCTCCTGGACGTCAACACGCCCTGGAGAAAGGAGGAGGCCCCTCTCTGTCCCCAGGCACAGTGAGGTGACAGCAGCCTCTGCCAGAGAGCGCTCTCCCGGCACCTGGGACGGGCGGGCAGGTGCTGCCTCTGCACAGCAGGGTGGGAGCAGCCCCACCAGCAGACTTCCCAGCAGGATGGGCTGAAAGACCCAGGGTTTATGCCACAGGCTGGGCCACAGCCCAGGAGGCTAGAAGATCCCCAAGGGGCAGTGGCCCCTGAACCCACTTCATGTCCAGTTGAGAAAGGGAACCACCTTCACAGGGGCTTCACAATGTGCACAACAAACAAACCAGAATTTGGAGGGAGAAAGACATGCCGGGTGGAGGCAGGCTCACCTGAGTTTGTTCTTGAGGGAGCTGACCTCACGGTTCATGACACTGGCGGTTGCTGTGGCGTCCACCAGCCCACACTGCAGCTTCCTGCGGGAGGCGTTGGCCCTCTGGGCCTCCTCCTCAGCCTCTTGCAGCTGCCGCTTGAGCTGCTTCAGGTGGGTGGATGCCTTGTCAGCCTGTGGAGAGCAGTGGCCCAAGCTAGGAGGTCCTGGAGAGTGGGGCCCACCCAGCCCCACCAGCCCAGGGCCCCACTGCTCTGCCCACAAGCACACCTGGTCCTTGAACTGCTCCGCGTTCCTGCGCTCGTCGTCCACCTGCAGCAACACGTCCTTCAGCTTCTTCTCAGCCCAATGTACCTGCTTGCTCGCTGCCTGGTGCTCCCTGCCAGGTACAGAGTGGCTCAGAGGAGCACTGTCCTTCAGAGGGTCTGCCCACAAACCACAAGCTGGACCGCCCATCCTGGGGCCTCACTGGGATTTGCCCTCATGGGAGGCCTTGATGCCCAGGCGGCCCCTCCTGACTGAACACCCACTGTCAGCTTGTTTCTCCCAGAAGAAGGGTAATCGGCCCCATTTCTCAGATGGGGAAGCTGGGGCTCCGGGAAGGGAAGTGACACCTCACAGCACATGTGCAGTTAGGAAAAAGGGACAGTGAGACTGGGTTCCTGTGTGGCCTCGGTTACCTACAAACAAGTCTCTGTCTTGCTCAGCACAGTTATCCCCCAGGTGGCTGGGAGCCCCCTTCCTCTCTCTCAGAGAGGGTCCCCAAAACCCCCCGCTTGGCCATGGGCAGCTACTCCAACTCCAAAGGACCCAGCAAATCAGAGGACGGACCCATCAGGAGGGGGAAACAGCCCCTGGGACTCAAGGACACAGAGCTGCTGCCTGACTGGACTCAGGGACAGGACTGCAGATGGGCTTGGACACTGCTCCAGGCCACAGGACAGGGACACCTACTTGGTCTCATTGTCCAGCTGCTCTTCCAGTTGTGCAATCTTGGCCTCCAGGGCAGTGATGGAGGCCTTGTACTTGGACTTGACAGTGCCCTCCATCTCCTGCAGCTTGACCTTGAGCTCCTTGTTCTGGCGCTCCAGCTGCTGCCTGGCCTCGTTCTTCTGAGCATGGCTGTGCTCCAGGTTCAGGTCGGTGTTGATCTGATCAATCTGTGGGAAGAAGGGCCAATGACCTTGAAGAAAGCTGTGGATCCTGCTGGGGACAAAGGGGACAGTCAGGTCCTGCAGAGCTCCTGATAATAGTGGGTCCCCAAAACCTACCAGCAGCTAGGACCTCCTCCTCTAAGCAATCCAGAAGCTGCTGACTTTGCCCAGGTGGTGTTCAAAGTCTGTGGCACTGAGCCAGGTGCAGAGGGATTGCCCAGGAGGCCCCCGCCCAGCCCACCTGCAGGTTGGCCTTCTTCAGCCTGTGGTTCACCAGCTCCATGTTACCCTGCTCCTCCTCCAGCTCCTCCTCCAGCTGGGCAATGCGGGCCTCCAGGCGCCACTTCTCCTCCAATGTCAGGGCCCTGGGGCAGGCCAGAGGAGTGAGCAGGGGCCCATCCCAGAGGACCTTTCCCCCACAACACCCACCTCTGCTCACCCTTTGCCCCTGCTGTTGGCAATCTCATCAGCGAGCATGTCCTGCTCCTGCTGGGCCTGACGCTTGGCATGCTCGGCAGCTGTCAGTTCCTGCCATGAGAACCCGGAGTGTGACCTACTGGGCAGCCCACACCCTGAAGGGCCTCCTCTTCCATGCTGGGTCCTCTGCACTGCCATCCTCCCCAAGCCCTGGCCCTCTCCTCCATGCCTTCCTGGGCCTGCCTCCTCCATGAATGAAGTCCTTTCAAAGGAGTCCCCCTGGCTCACAGGGCTGACTCTTCCCTCTGAGGTCAGAGCTGGGGCCCAACATGTTTACAAAGCCCACTCATCTGAGTGCTAGGAACCAGGCCTGGGGCCAGGGATGTAGAGATAAGTAAGAAACCGTCCTGGCTGAATGGGGCATGCTGGACTCTCTCCACCCGGGGCAGACCAGGCACTGGGAGTGACCAGAAAGAGACGTGTGCGAGGACCTGGGACTGAGGACCCTGACACCCAAGGGAAGGAAAGGGGCCTCACCCCCAGGTGAGCCCCCATGAACACTGACCCAAATGTCACCAAAGGAAAGCACAGCCAATATGGCAAGGGCAGAAAGGCTCATGCCTGGATGTGGGGACCAGAGAGAAGCAGAATGCTTCCATATGTGCCTCATGTGTGACAGGCAAGGGGGCACTCAGGGCACAGGAGTCTGGCAGGGACCCCTCCTCTCCAGGCCCCATTTCACAGCAGGAGGTGGTGATCACACAGTCTCCTACCCTCCAGGGAGGCCTGCTACTTAGTGGAGCCCTGCAGGGACTTCTGTCACACAGAGCCACCCCCACTCCCCCCTGGAGCTCCACTACTGTGTTTCCATCCCCACTCAACACTGGCCCAGGGGAGGTCCTGAGCTGCCCCTCCCACCACAGGGCAGCAACCCCAGGTCTCCCACACTTTGGCCCCGGACCACCTCCTGCAGCTGAATCATCTCGGCCTCCATGCTCTTCAGCTTCTTCTCATTCTCCTTGGCCTGCGCCAGGATCTCCTCGCGGGACGCATGCGTGTGGTGCAGCTCACGCATGTAGTCCTTCATCTGGGCCTGTGGGCAGGGAGAAGACGCTTGACACCCCCACCCCAGTGGCCACCATCCAGCCCCTGCCCCACCATCTGCCCTCCCACCCCCTCCAGGCACAGCACGGAGTAGGACCTTCTGGCTGCTTTTCACCCTGACAGAACCACTAAAAAGGGTGAAGCAGTAGCTAAAGCAAAACATCCCTTTGCCCCCCACCATTTGTGCACTTTGTGGCCATTAGCATCCACCAGCTCACTCTGGGCGTGGGGGTCTCGGCGCACATATTGGCCCCAGTTGCGTGGCTTCCACTCCCTGCAGCCCCTGCGCACGGGGACCCCGTGCTGCTGCAGCTTCTTCAGCCCGTGCCTGCTCCCCTGCCAGGTCCTCCCGACCACAGGGAGGGTGCCACTCCCTTTTTCAGTCTCATGCTGCTGCTTTCATTCCAAAGATTTTGTGAAGCAGCTTTTCTTCTTCTCGGGCAGAAAATCCCAGATTGATGCTCCCCATGTCAAAGGTTACAACTCTTTGTAGCATCACCAAGGTGCCAGGAAGAGAATGCCAGTAGCCTACAGGTATCTGTGCCCTGTGCCCTCACCAGCCACAGACGTTTAAATGTGTTCTGGTTGCTTCCAGGGGGCTGGGTGTGACAGGGCATGTCAGAACTCTTTTAAATTTGTTGTTTCTTAACTGGGGGTCAGGTGAGATTGTCCCGGTGTGTCCCTGCTCCTGCTGCTCCTGTGAACCTTCATCCCCAACCTTCCATCATCACCCATTAGGCTGCAGGGCATCACCCGGGGCCACAGCAGGTTTCTTCTGAACAGGTGCCACTAGGTGACCCCCCTTCCCTGACCCCACTGCAGCGCCGGGTGTACACACTCCGCTCTCGCACACACTCAAGGTGCAGGCCGTCCTGCAGGTTTGCTCTCAGGCTGTTTTCCCTTCAGCCTCTGGGCCTAAGTCTCCATCTGTGAGACGGGCTAAGGGCACCAAGGGCTTCCCTGGCTGGGGGACAGCAGCACTTCCCAGCATTCACTGGACAGCCCACTAGTGTCCCAGCCCCACACTGAGCCCCGGGCCCCTGAGTCTGGCCAGCTCTGGTTGGTCCAGCCTGACCTCACCTGCAGCTTCCGTAGCTGTTTGATGGCTTCATCCCGGTTCTTGTTGGCAGTGTCGATCTGGGCCTCCAGGTCCTTCAGGTCCATCTCCAGCTTCTTCCGAGAAGCCATGGCCATAGAGCGCTGCTTCCTCTCATCCTCCAGCTCTGCCTCCATCTCCCACACCTGGGGAGACACCAGCAGCTCCAGAGGCCGGACCCAAACACACCCCCATCTGCAGCTCTGAGCCCAGGTGGCTTCTGCCCAGTTCTGGGACCCATGCAGCCTCCAGTGGCCAATTGGAGGACTGAGCAGAAAACCGTGATACAGCCACTGACTCCCCCACCCTTCCTGAGGACAGACGACTGGAAGAAATGGTCCAGGAGCCCTGGACAATCAGGTAGTAGGACAGAAAGGAAGCCTGCCCAGAACATGGGGGGCAGGCTGGGGGGCATGTTCCTGTCCAGGGGGAGCGGGAGAGACATACACACCTGTCTGACCAGCTGCTTCTTCTTCTCCTCACTCTGCTCATCCCGGCCCTCCTGGTCCCTCTCGAACTGGGCTCTCATGGCCTGCAGGTTCACTTCCAGCCGAAGCTTGGCATCCTCGGTGGCCTGAAGCTCGTCCTCCAGCTCCTCCATCTGGGTCTTCATCTCTTCGACTTGCTGCTCCAGGGCCCGCTTCGACTTCTCCAGCTCATGGACCTGCCAGCCGAAGGAACCAGAGTGATGAGGAGAGGGACAAGAGGCCCCCGAGATCCCTGCCTCAGTGTTTGCTCACCGGGTCGCCCTCTGCACTACCCCCTTGGCCCCTCCTGGGACTCACACTCTTGCCCACGTCATCCTTGGAGCTCATCAGGTCCTCCATCTCCGTGCGGAACTGCTTGTTGAGCCGTTCCAGCTCTGCCTTCTGCTCCATGGCCTCCTCCAGGGCTCGGGCCAGTGAATGCCCCTTGGTCTCCCTCTCATGGGCTTCTGCCTCAGCCCAGTCCCGCTCCTCCGCATACTGGGCTGAGATGGTCTTCTCTGCAGACAGGAGCTGGAAGAGACAGGGGGGCCATGAGTCTCAGGTAACAAACTTGTACAAGGAGCTCCGAACCTGTAGACCATCCAGACCCAACTCCTTGAGGAATGAAGGGCCTGGTGCAGGCTCTGAGGGGTGGGGACCAGGAAGAGCAAGCACCAGGCGGCTCTGACACCTAGCTTTAAAGTCTGTCCTTATTATCACTTAATGAGAGTTCTTTATGTCACAGAGCACCCCTCCCACAAGATCCCACAGGAAACATTGCATGGACCCAATGTGGAAAGGCTTTGGAAATTCTCCTGAAGAAATGGACAGTGTTTATCTTGAAGTCTATGACACTGGCTACTTAGAAGCCTAGACTCTGGTTGCTTAGAAGCCTGAAGCCTAAGTACGGCCACCTCTAAGGATGCAAGGTTAAATGCCCCGGTCCACTCTCTGTGTGGGCCACCCCTTGTTTGCCCTTGTATGCCAACCTTCCCGCTCCAAATGCCCAAGCTCTCCCTTAAGGGCCCAGGGAGGAAATGCTGTAGCCCTTGCAGGCCATGTCTACACAGCAAGCACGTGACTGCCCTGACAGCATGACAATAGCCAGAGATGACAAGAGAGGAGGCAGTAGGGCTGAGCCCAACATACCCCTCTCCAAAATGATGAACACTGGGTGGCTGAGGCAGGACCCCAGCCCCGACTTGTTGTATTTCGCTATCCCAGCCCCGTGTCGGCACGTCTGAGCTGCCTAAGATCCTTCAGAGCAGGGTGTCAAACTCATTCTCTCTAGGGGCCTCATCAGACTTGCCATTGCCTTAAAAGGGCTCAAATGATTTCAGGACTATGTAACTGTAACTACTCCTTAACTTCTAAGGAAGTGAAATGATATTCGGCCCTTTGAAGGCAACCGCAAGGCTGATGTGGCCCCCAGGGAAGATGAGTTGGACTCCCCTGCTTTAGAGTGAGGATGAGGTATTCACACATGAACCAAAATTCAAAGTATTTAAAATCAGATCATTTAAGAATTATGACAAATATAAAAAGCAGAGAGAGCAGAAAACTCATTCCTGTGGTGTGCAGACGCCCAGTTCCAGGCTCTACCTGACAAGGCCCTTCAGCAAGCGGGGAAGCCCAGCCAGACCTCTGAGGACCTGCTGGTGGTGATGGGTTCCCAGGGCCCGAGTCCTGTCCATGGCCTTGGCCTCAGGCCATGCTCTGTGAGGAAGAGAGGAAATGAGGAGCAGTGTGCCCATGACTGCATACCTGGCCAAACTTAATTTGCTTCTTCTCCAGATCAGACAGTCTCTGCCGCTGGTGGTGCAGCTCCTGCTGCAGCCGCGTCCTGTCCTTCTCCAGTCTGCCATAGGTGGCCACCTTCTCCTTGTAGTGCTGCCTCAGCCCCTCCAGGTCCTTCTCCAGTGTGCTTTTGTCCTCCTTGGCAATCTCGAGGCACCTCACACCGTGCTCCATCTTCTTCTTCTTGTTGCTCACCTGGCCAGGAGCAAGGAATGAGCACACACCCAGGATGGCACCTGCTCAGGGAACACACCTGTGCCTGAGGCAGCTGGGAGCTGGGCTGCTCCTCAGGAACACAGTCCAGGGAGCCAGCCCAGGTGTGGGGCTTCCCGCCTCCAGCAGGGCAGACACACAAATGTGCTGAGGGCAGGGAATCTCTGGTGGGCCTCTCCTTGGTGCCCTGCTCCCAGCTGCTCCCTGACAAACACCAAGACCACAGAGGAACATCCTCCAGTTCACTCACAAAGGCAGCAGGGCCAGTGCCCTCTGGGGAATATGTCTGCTGAGGGCTGAGGACCCCGGGCACCTGCCCCGCAACCTCTTGTCTTTCCACAGGGACAGAAAACTGCCACCCACAGCACGTGCTGGCTGCTCCTACCCACACCATGGAATGGACCGTGCGCCCCTCCTGTGTGTACGGCACATCTGGCTTGGGGCACTAACTCCTGGGGCAGGATCTAGAATGGGGGCTCTTGGTCCACTTTAGTCCCTGGACCCTGTGAGAGTGTAGAGCAGACTGGGACTCCTCCTCCTCATCCCAATGTGACACACAAAATACACGGGTGATGAGGAAAGTTAATGTGGACAAAGGCAGCTGTCAGAGGTTCCACTGAACTAGTGAGTGACCCACATGCCTCTCTGCAACCACCACGGAGAGTAGCCCCCTGAAGTACAGAGAGCAGAGTGACACCCCAAAGCCCTGCCCTGTCTGCACATGGTGACTGCTGGTTTCTAGTGACCAAGGACGACAGGCACTGGGACTGCCGTGGCTTGTGGTGTACATTCACCAGGGAGGAAATGCTAGGTATCAGCTGGAGACTGGTGAAGGCAAGGATGTTCAGTCTGGTCTCCCAAGTTCACGGATCCTGGAATTCTACCCGGGGAGCCAGGGGTAGGAGCCCTTGGCTGGAGAATATGGGGACTCACTGGAGAAGAAGGGCGCCCGGCTCAGGTGGACCAGAGCTTACCCATCCTGCAGAATTCGACCAGTGTCCCTGAGACACCTGGCACCCTGGGGGTCTCAAGGGGCATCTAGCACCTAACCTGGGCATGCAGGGTGGCAACCTGCTTCTCCAGGTTGTGCTTGGCCTCCTCCTCCTGCTCCAGCTGCTTCATCAGGGACCTCCTCTCCTCTTCCACCTGCTGCAGCCTGGTGCACAGGCCCTGCTTCTGCCAGTCCACTTGACACAGAAGCTCCTATTTTGAGAACAAGAGGCACACAGGGCTCAGAAGGTGCAGTGCCAGAGCCTCGTGTTCCCCACAACCTTGGTGGGAGGGAGCAGCTGGTACCTCCAGTCAGAACTGAGATGGTGAAGACCCAGTGGGAAGCGGGGGGGACCCAGAGAACCCGTGTATGCAGGGGAGGACTCAGAACCAGAGGAGCCCTTGGAAAAGAAACCCAGAGGTCTGGCAAGGGCTGCATGTGGGCAGCACGTCCTTCCAGGGAGGGTCTAGCTGTAGAGCAACTGCTACCCCCCTCACCTGAGTGTCCTGCAGCTGGGACTCCACAGTGGAGACGTCCTTGGTGAGCTGGCTGCACTTGCTGTCAGACTGGCTCAGAAGGCCCGTCACTCTGTCCAGCTCCGCCTGCTCGGGGACGGGACAGATAAAGGCCCAGGGTCTGGAGCATGACCCCTTGGGCCCCACCTGGGTGCCTCTAGGCTAAGGTGGACCTGAGTCACAGGCTGAACCCAGCATCCTTGCTGAGTGGCCACTGTGAAGCATGACACAGGGCAGGAGTCCTAGAGAACTGGAGGAGCTCCACACCCAGGAGCCCCCGAAGGCACCACCGCCCAGCCCCGGGTCCCAGCAGAGGCCTCACCTGCAGCTGTGTGCGCACTTGCTCTTCCTCCTTGAACTTCACCTGCAGCTCCTGCAGCTGGGCCTCTGCTGTCTGCCACCTGTGCTCTGAGTCCCGTTTTTCCTGCAACAGGACCTTCATCTCCTTGGCCAGCTCCTCTCTCTCATGCTCCAGGGTCTGGTTGGCCTTCTCAAGGTTGCCTTGCATCTGGCAGGGGAGGAAGTAGAGCTGTGAAGAGGGGCATCTGGGCCCTGCCATGAATCTGCTCTTGCCAGTGTCCTAGGAAGGACCTCAGCGTCCGGACCCAGACACTGCTGCCTGAGAAATAGCAGGGATGTTGGGCCAGTTTAGGACATGGCCTCCTACCAAGTGTCCTGGTCTCAGAAGTCCCACACCTCGTCTGTCCTCACTCAACTGAATGATGACACCCAGCCTTCGTCCTCCTCTCTGGGGGCCTCAGAGTGGATGGGAATGTGCCTGGGTGTTGGCTGAAGTGACAGGGACATCAGGAGCCGTGACCGCACACTGCGGAAGACCACCCAGAACATGGGCCCCGCTCCATGCGTGCCTTACCTGTGCCAGGCAAAGGGGCCTCCCAGGGCTCAAGCACCTGGGAGAGACGCCCACCTGTCCGGACCCCAATGCACAGCAGAAGGTGGTGGTGACACACAGTCTCCTTCACCCCAGGGAGCCCTGCTACTCAGTGAAGCCCTCAGGGGACTTCTGTCACAGAGAGCCACCCCAACTCCTCCCTGAAGGTGCCCTGCCTTGTTTCCAGCCATGCTCAAGGCTGGCCCAGGGGAGGCCCTGAGCTGCCCCTGCTGGCCAGTGGGCAGCAACCCTGAGTGCCTCCTGACCCCAGACTACCTCCTGCAGCTGAATCATCTTGTCCTCCATGCTCTTCCGATTCTCCTGGTTCTCCTTGACCTGTGTCAGCATTTCCTCGAGGGAAGTTAGCATCCCCAGCAGTTTCCTCATGTAGTCCTTCATTTGGGCCTGGGGACAGGGAAGAGACCTTGGCACTACCAAGCCTGTGGCCACCCACCTGCCGCAGCCCCACACTCTGCCCTCTAACTACATGGCATTGTTGGGCATAGATACTCTGCTCTCTAATGCAGTCAAAGGCACACGTTGTCCTGCAGGTTTGCTCTCCAACTCTTTTTCCCCCTCAGCCTCTGGGCCTGAGTCTCCCTCTGTGAGATGACTATGGTCACCCAAACCTTTCCAGCCCAGGGAGACCAGGGCTTCCCAGCATCCTCTAGACACCCCACTAGTGTCACGGACCCAAACTGAGCGAGTGCCACCATGTGTGACCAGCTCTGGTTTGTTTCAGGCTGACCTCACCTGCAGCTTCTGAAGCTCTTCAGTGCCTTTGTCGTTGTTCTTGTTGGCCGAGTCGATCTGGGCCTGCAGGTTCTTCAGGTCCATCTCCAGCTTCTTTCCAGCGGCCACGGCCATTGAGCGCAGGGTCCTCTCCTCCTCCAGCTCTGCCCTTAGGTCTTGCACCTGGGAGGAGATGCCCACAGCTCAGGAGGCCAGAGCCCCTCACAGACCCGCCTCCAGCTCTCAGCTCAGGTGGCTTTGGCCCTGCTGGAGCCACTGAGTCCACACCCTTCTGGAGGACAGAGGACTGCAAGAAATGGTCAAGGTGCCCTGGACAATCCAAGCATAGAAGAACAGAAAGGAAGCCTGCTGCAACGTGCACGGTACCTCTCCAGGGAGAGACAGAGGGACATATGCAACTGTCTAACTACGTGTTTCTTCTGCTTGTTGCCCTGATCATCCTGACCCCATTGGAACTGTTTCAATTGACCTTCAAGGCCAGAAGCTTCACCTCTAGCCACAGCTTGGCTACCTCGATGGCATGAAGCTCATCCTCCAGCTCCTGGAGCTGGGCCCTCACCCCTTGCATCTGCTGCTCTAGGGCCTGCATAGAATCCTTCACCTCATGCAGCTGCCACCCAAGCAAATCCAAGTCACAACCAGAGTGACAAGAGGCCCCCCAGTCCTCTGTCTCAGTGTCTATTCAACTATTAGTCCCCTGTACTGTCCCCCTCGGCCCCTCCCAGGACTCACACTCTTGCCCACGTCATCCTTGGAGTTCCTGAGGTCCTCCATCTCTGTGCGGAACTGCTTGTTGAGCCGCTCCACCTCTGCCTTCTGCTCCATGGCCTCCTCCAGGGCCTGGGCCAGAGACAGTGCCTTGGCCTCCTTCTCACGGACTTCTGCCTCAGCCCGGTCCCGCTCCTCCCCATACTTGGCCGAGATGGTCTTCTCCTCAGCCAGGACCTGCGAGAGACAGGGGGGCCATGAAGCTAAGACAATGAAGTCTTACAAGGGCTTATGAACCTTCAGACCATCCAGACCCACTGCTTGAAGAATGAAGAACCTGGTGCCCCCCTGGGTGGGGACCAGGAAGAGCAAGCACCAGGCACCTCTAACACCTTGCTTTGAACTCTGTCCTTGTTATCACTTAATGAGGGTTCTTCATGTCAGACAGTACCCCTCCCCTGAGAACCCACAGGAAATTTTGCAAGTGCCCAATGTGAAAAGGCTTTGGAAGTTCTCCTGAATGAATGCATAGCGTTTATCTTGAAGCCTGTGATTCTGACTGCTTAGGAGCCTGAAGCCCAAGTGACGCCACGTCTAAGGATGCAATGATATGCCTCTCGTCCAAGGTTTGTGCGGCTATACCTTGTACAGCCTTGTATGCCAACCTTCCCACTCCCAATGCCCGGAGCTCTCCCTTAAAGGCCCAGGGAGGACATGCTGTAGTCATTGCAGGCCGGGTCTGCACAGCAAACACGTGACTCTGCCCTGATGGCACAACAACAGCCAGAGGCGACAGGAGAGGAGACAGCGGGGCCGAGCCCAAGACACCTCCTTCCAAAATGATGGGTGCCGGGTGGCCAAGGCAGGACCCCGAGCCCCGACTTGTGCTATTTCCCTATCCCAGCCCCGTGTCAGCATGTCTCAGCTGCCTCAGTTCCTTCAGAGCAGGGGTGTCAAACTCATTCTCCCTAGGGGCCTTATCAGACTTGCCATCAACTTAAAAGGGCTCAAATGATTTCAGGACTATATAACTGTAACTACTCCTTAACTTCTAAGGAACTGAAATGATATTCAGCCCTTTGAAGGCAACTGCAAGGCTGATGTGGCCCCCAGGGAAGATGAGTTAGATACCCCTGCTTTAGACTGAGGATGAAGTATTGATTCATGAACCAAAATTCCAAGTTTAAAATCAGATCATTTAAGAATTGTGACACATAGCAGAAGGAAGGAAATAACCAAGATCAGAGCAGAATTAAATGACATACAGACTAAAAGCACAATTCTAAGAATCCATGAATCCAAGAGCTAGTTCTTGGAAAATATAAACAAAATCGACAAGCCTTTAAGCAGACTCATCGAGAAAAAAAAAAGAGAAGACCCAAATAAACACAATCAGAAATGAAAGACGAGAAATTACAACAGATACCACAGAAATACAAAGGATTGTAAGAAATTACTACAAAGAACTGTATGCCAAGAAATTTGAAAACCTAGATGAAATGGACAAATTTCTAGAAAAATATGATCTTCCAAAACTCAATGGAAAAGAAGCAGAAAGCCTGAACAAACCAATAACATCAAAAGAAAGTGAAGCAGTAATCAAAAAACTCCCAACACACAAAAGCCCTGGACCAAATGGTTTCACAGGAGAACTCCATAAAGCATTTAAGGAAGGACTAACCCCTATCCTTCACAGACTATTTCAAAAAATCCAAAAAGATGGAAGACTCCCAAACTCTTTTTCTGAGGCCAACATCATCCTAATTCCAAAACCAGATAAAGACACAACAAAGAAAGAAAACTTCAGGCCAATATCACTAACGAACATTGACGCTAAAATCCTCCACAAAATACTGGCAAACCGCATCCAACAGTACATTAAAAAGATCATACACCATGACCAAGTGGGATTCATTCCAGGGATGCAACCACGGTACAATATTCGCAAATCAGTAAATGGAATACATCACATAAACAAAAGCAAAGACAAAAACCACATGATCATATCAATAGATGCAGAAAAAGCATTTGCTAAGGTACAGCACCCATTTATGATAAAAACACTCAGCAATGTGGGAATAGAGGGAGCATTCCTCAACATAATAAAGGCCATATATGAGAGACCTACAGCCAACATCATACTCAATGGGCAAAAATTAAACTGTTTTCCACTAAAATCAGGAACAAGATAAGGCTGTCCACTTTCACCACTTCTATTCAATATAGTACTGGAAGTTCTAGCCACAGCAATCAGACAAGAAAAAGAAATAAAAGGCATCCAAATCGGAAAGGAGGAAACAAAACTGTCACTGTTTGCAGATGACATGATAGTGTACATAGAGAACCCTACAGACTCCACCAAAAGACTGCTTGACCTAATAAATGAATTTGGCAAAACAGCGGGATACAAAGTCAATATCCAGAAATCAAAGGCATTTCTGTACACCAACAATGAAACAGCAGAAGCAGAAATCAAGAAAAAAATCCCATTTGAAATAGCAAAAAGAAAAATAAAATACCTAGGAATAAACCTAACCAAAGAAGTAAAAGACCTGTATTCAGAAAACTACGTAACACTGAGGAAAGAAATTGAGGAAGACCCAAACAAATGGAAACATATACCGTGTTCATGGACTGGAAGAATTAATATCAGCAAAATGTCCATACTACCAAAAGCGATTTACACATTCAATGCAATACCTATTAAAGTACCAATGGCTTATTTCACAGACATAGAACAAACACTTCAAAAATTTATATGGAACCATAAACGACCCCGAATAGCTGCTGCAATTTTGAGAAAGATGAGTAAAGTAGGAGGGATCACAATACCTGACACTAAACTATACTACAAGTCTACTGTCATCAAAACAGCCTGATACTGGCATAAAAACAGGCACACGGACCAATGGAATAGAACAGAGAGCCCAGAAATAAACCCATGTCTCTACAGTCAATTAATATTTGACAAAAGAAGCAGCAACATAAAATGGAATAAAAATAGCCTCTTCAACAAATGGTGTTGGGAGGACTGGAGAGCTATGTGCAAAAAAATGAAACTCGAGCACCAACTTACACCTTATACAAAAATAAATTCAAGGTGGATAAAAGACTTAAAAACCGTGACACCATTAAAGTCCTGGAAGAGAACATAGGTAGGAAAATCTCAGATATTTCACGCAGAAACTCTTTTACTGACATGTCTCCTAGAGCAAGGGACATAAAGGAAAGAATAAACAAATGGGACCTCATCACAATAAAAAGCTTTTGCACAACTAAAGAAAACACTATCAAAATAAAAAGAAAACCAACTGTATGGAAAAACATATTTGCCAATGATACCTCAGACAAGGGTTTAATCTCCAAAATATATAAAGAACTTACACGACTCCACTCTAAGAAGACAAGTAACCCAATTCAAAAGTGGGCAAAGGACTTGAACAGACACTTCCCCAAGGAGGACATACAGAAGATACAAAGACACATGAAACAATGTTCAATTCAATATCGCTAGCTATCAGAGAGATGCAAATTAAAACCACAATGAGATACCACTTCGCACTAGTCAGAATGACCATCATAAACAAAGCAACAAACAACAAGTGTTGGAGAGGTTGTGGAGAAAAGGGGACCCTAGTGCACTGCTGGTGGGACTGCAGACTGGTGCAACCACTATGGAAAGCAGTATGGAACTTCCTCAGAAAACTAAAAATGGATCTGCCTTTTGACCCTGCAATTCCACTGCTGGGACTATATCCTAAGAACACTAAAACACCAATCCAAAAGAACCTTTGCACCCCGATGTTCATAGCAGCACAATTTACAATAGCTAGGTGCTGGAAGCAACCTAGATGCCCATCAGTAAATGAATGGATCAAAAAAACTGTGGTACATTTACACAATGGAATTCTATGCAGCAGAGAGAAAGAAGGAGCTCCTACCCTTTGCAACAGCGTGGATGGAGCTGGAAAGCATTATGCTAAGTGAAACAAGCCAGGCAGTGAGGGACAAAGACCATATGATCTCACCTTTAACAGGAGCCTCAACAACGAAACAGAGAAACAAGCAAAATATAACCAAAGACACTGAAATTGGGGACAGACTGAGAGTGACCAGAGGGGAGAGAAGAGGGAATTTCAGGGGAGAATGGGAAGGGTTTACAGGAACAAATTTAAAGGACACATGGACAAAAGCTAGAGGGAGGGTGGTTGTGGGAGGGAAGTGGGGAGGGTTGGGTGGATGGGCTGAAATGGAAGTAAAAGGGAGAAAACTGTACTGGAACAATCATTAAAATAAAATTTTTAAAAAAGGAATTGTGACAAATATAAAAAGCAGAGAGCAGAAAACTCATTCCTAAACCTGTGGTGTGCAGACACCCAGTTCCGGGCTCTACCTGACCAGGCCCTTCAGCAAGTTAGGAGCCCAGCCAGACCTCTGAGGACATGCTGCTGGTGATGGGTTCCCAGGGCCTGAGTCATGTCCATGGCCTTGGCCTGAGGCCATGCTCTGTGAGAAAGAGAGGAAATGAGGAGCAGTGTGCCCATGACTGCACACCTGGTCAAACATAATTTGCTTCTTCTCCAGGTCAGACAGTCTCCACCACTGGTGGTGCAGCTCCTGCTGCAGCCGAGTCCTGTCCTTCTCCAGCCTGTCGTTGGTGGTCACCTTCTCCTCGTAGCGCTGCCTCAGCCCTTCCAGGTCCTTCTCCAGTGTGCCCTTGCCCTCCTTGGCAATCTCGAGGCACCTCACACCATGCTCCATCTCCTTCTTCATGTCACTCACCTGGCCAGGAGCAAGGAATGAGCACACACCCAGGATGGCACCTGCTCAGGGAACACACCTGTGCCTGAGGCAGCTGGGAGCTGGGCTGCTCCTCAGGAACACAGTCCAGGGAGCCAGCCCAGGTGTGGGGCTTCCCCTCTCCAGCAGGGCAGATACACGAACATTGTGCCGAGGGCAGGGAAGCTCTGGCGGGCCTCTCCTTGGTGCCCTGCTCCCAGCTGCTCCCTGACAAACACCAAGGCCACAGAGGAACATCCTCCAGTTCACTCACAAAGGCAGCAGGGCCAGTGCCCTCTGGGGAATATGTCTGCTGAGGGCTGAGGACCCTGGGCACCTGCCCCGCAACCTCTTGTCTTTCCACAGGACAGAAAACTGCCACCCACAGCACATGCTGGCTGCTCCTACCCACACCATGGAATGGACCGTGCGCCCCTCCTGTGTGTACAGCACATCTGGCTTGGGGCACTAACTCTCAGGGCAGGATCTAGAATGGGGGCTCTTGGTCCACTTTAGGCCCTGGACCCTGTGAGAGTGTAGAGCAGACTGGGACTCCTCCTCCTCATCCCGATGTGACACACAAAATACACGGATGATGAGGCAGGTGAATGCAGACAAAGGCAGCTGTCAGAGGTTCCACTGAACTGTGGGTGCCCCACGTGCCTCTCCGTGAGCACCACGGGCAGAAGCCCAATGATGTCCACGGAGCACAGTGACACCCCCAAAGCCCTGCCCTGTCTGCACATGGTGACTGCTGGTTTCTAGTGACCAGGACAGCAGGCACTGGGACTGCCGTGGCTTGTGGAGTACATTCACCAGGGAGGGAATGCTAGGTGTCAGCTGGAGACTGGTGAAATGAAGGGTGGTGACTCCTGTCCCCAAGTTCATGATCCCGGAATTCCACCTGGGGACCCAGAGCTAGGAGCCCTGGGCTGGAGAGGATGGGACCTCCCTGGAGAAGAATGATGCCCGGCTCAGGCCGACCAGGGCAGACCCATCCTGCAGAATCCAACCGGTGTCCCTGTGCCTCCCGGTAGCCTGGGAGTCTTGCAGGTGATCTATCACCAAACCTGGGCATGCAGGGTGGCAATCTGCTTCTCCAGGTTGTGCTTGGCCTCCTTCTCCTGCTCCAGCTGCTCCTTCAGGGACCTGTTCTCCTCTTCCACCTGCTGCAGCCTGGTGCTCAGGCCCTGCTTCTGCTGGTCCTGCTGCTGCAGCAGCTCCTACACCGAGGACAAGAGGGACTCAGGGCTCAGGAGGTGCAGCACCAGAGCCTCACTGTCCCCACAAGCTTAGCGGGAGGGAGCAGCTTGTACCTCCAGTCAGGACTGAGGTGCTGCAGACTCCCAGTGGGGAGCCGGGGGGACCCAGAGACCCCGTGGATGCAGAGGACTCGGAACCAGAGGAGCCCTGGGACGGGGCACCCAGAGGTCCAGGAGGGGCCGCCATGTGGGCACCGCGACCTCCCGGGGAAGGTCCAGCTGTAGAGCGCTGCTACCCCCCTCACCTGCGTGTCCTGCAGCTGGGACTCCACAGTGGAGACGTCCTTGGAGAGCTGGCTGCACTTCCGGTCAGACTGGCCCAGAAGTCCCGTCACTCTGTCCAGCTCTGCCTGCTCGGGGACGGGACAGACAAAGGCCCAGGGTCTGGAGCATGACCCCTCTGGCCCCACCTGGGTGCCTCTAGGCTAAGGTGGACCTGAGTCACAGGCTGAACCCAGCAGCCTTGCTGAGTGGCCACTGTGAAGCATGACACAGGGCAGGAGTCCTAAAGAGCTGGAGGCGCTCCACACCCGGGAGCCCCTGAAGGCACCACCGCCCAGCCCCGGGTGCCAGCAGAGGCCTCACCTGCAGCTGTGTGCGCACTGGCTCTCCCTCCTTGAGCTTCACCTGCAGCTCCTGCAGCTGGGCCTCTGCTTTCTGCCACCTGTGCTCTGAGTCCTGTCTTTCCTGCAGCAGGACCTTCACCTGCTTGGCCAGCTCCCCTCTCTCATGCTCCAGGGTCTGCTTGTCCTTCTGAAGGTTGCCTTGCACCTGGCAGGGGAGGAAGCAAAGCTGTGAAGAGGGGCATCTGGGCCCTGCCATGAAGCTGCTCTTGCCAGTGTCCCAGGAAGGACCGCATCGTTTGGATCCAGACACAGCCGCCTCTATGGGGAAGGGATGTTGGGTAAGCTTGGGAGGTGGCCTCCTAGCAAGTGTCCTGGTCTCAGAAATCCCACACCTGGAGGGTCCTCACTCAACTGTAGGATGACACGCAGCCTGCATCCTCCTCTCTGAGGGTCTCAGAGTGGATGAGAACGTGCCTGGGTATTGGCTGAAGTGACGGGGACATCAGGAGCCATGACCCCACACTGAGGAAGACTGCTGGAACCTGGGCACTGCTTCCATGCATGCCTCACCTGTGCCAGGCAAAGGGGCCTCCCAGGCCACAAGCACCTGGAAGGGACACCCACCTGTCCGGGCCCCAGTGCATAGCAGGAGGTGGTGGTGACACACAGTCTCCTTCACCCCAGGGAGCCCTGCTACTCAGTGAAGCCCTCAGGGGACTTCTGTCACAGAGAGCCACCCCCACTCCTCCCTGGAGTTGCCCTGCCTTGTTTGCAGCCCTGCCCAAGGCGGGCCCAGGGGAGGCCCTGAGCTGGCCCTGCTGGCCAGTGGGCAGCAACCCTGAGTGCCCCTTGGCCCCGGACTACCTCCTGCAGCTTAATCATCTCGGCCTCCATGCTGTTCCGCTTCTCCTGGTTCTCCTTGACTTGTGCCAGCATTTCCTCATGGGAGGCGCGTGTCACCTCCAGCTCCCTCGTGCAGTCCTTCATCTGGGCCTGGGGATGGGGAGGAGACCTTGGCACCAGCAGGCCAGTGGCCACCCATCTGCCTCCGCCCCACATTCCTCCCTCTCACCGCCTCCTGGGAAAAGCGCCCCCTGGAGCGTGCGGCTGCTCTGCACCCTGACGCCACCGGTAACCAGCTGAACTGAAAGGGCTAAATAGTAGCTAAAGCCAAACGTCCCTTTGCCCCCCACCATTTGTGCACTTCTGGGCCTTTAGGATCCACCAGCTCACTCTGGGCGTGGGAGTCTCGGCGCACGTATTGGCCCCAGTTGCGTGGCTTCCACTCCCTGCAGCCCCTGTGCACGGGGACCCTGAGCTGATGTACCTTCCCCGGGGTGGGCCTGCTCCCCTGCCAGGCCACCCAGACCACAGGGAGGGGGGGACTCCTTTCCTTTGTCAGTCTCCTCTATGTGTTCTAAATCTAAAGTTCTTTCTCAAGGTCCTTTTTTGTTATTTTTGGTGATTTACATAAAATACCAAATTGGGACACCCCATGTCAAAGCCTGACACTCCTGTTGGGTTAAGCCACATGGTTCTAGAAGAATACAGCCAACCAGCAATGCTTCCGTTTACTGCACCTCACTAATAGACATTTAAACTTATTTTTGTTGCTGCTGATTTGCTAGTTATGTTGTTGCAACATAGAGATCTTTTGATTTTTATTCTTTAATTACTTCAGGTAAAAATGTCCCAAGTTTTTATCCCCGTTCCAGCTGCTCTTCTGAACCATCAGCCCCAGCCTTCCATCCTCACCCATGAGGCTGCACAGGGTCACCCGGGTCACCCAGGGCCGCAGCAGGTTTATTCTGAACATGTGCCACTCAGTGACTGTCTCCCCAACCCCAGTGCCCAGCTGGTGTGCACATTCCGTTCTCTCGTGTGTGCTAGGGCATGGGTCTTCCGCATTGTTTCTTTCAGACTTTTTTCACACTCAGCCTCTGGGCCTGAGTCTCCATCTGTGAGATGGGCTAAGGGCACCAAGGGCTTCCCTGGCTGGGGGAGAGCAGCACTTCCCCCCATTCACCGGACACCCCACTAGTGTCCCAGCCCCATGCTGAGCCCTGGGCCCCCCGAGTCCAGCCAGATCTGATTTGGTCTGGCCTGACTTTACCTCTAGATTTCGTAGCTGTTTGATGGCTTCTTCATGGTTTTCATTGGCTGAGTCAATGTCAGCCTCCAGGTCCTTCAGGGTTATCTGCAGCTCCTCCACACAGGCCACTGCCATTGAGCGCTTCTTCCTCTCATCCTCCAGCTCTGCCTCCATCTCCCACACCTGGGGAGACGCCGGCGGCTCCAGAGTCCAGACCCACACACACACCCATCTGCAGCTCTGACCCAGGTGGCTTCAGCCCAGTTCTGTGGGGTCCATGAGGCCTCCCTTGGCCAATGAGAGTGAGTGAACAGAAAACCCTGATAGAGCCCTTGACTCCCCCGCCCTTCATGAGGACAGAGGATTGGAAGAAAGTCGCAAGGAGCCCTCGACAATCCAAGTGGAAGAAGGACAGAAAGAACCCTGCTGAAAACATGTGGGGTCCCTCTCCATTTGTAGCAGGAGGGACGTACGTACCTGTCTGTCCTGCTGCCTTTTCTCCTTGCGCTGCTCGCTTTGGCCCTGCAGCTTCTGTTCACACTGGTACATCTCTAGTTGCAGACTGTCATCTTTGGTGGCCTGAAGCCCAGCCACCAGATTTTCAAGCTGTGTCTTCATGTCTTCCCTCTGGTCCTCCAGGGCTTTTTTACACTCTAACAGATTCTGGACCTGACAGCCGAGGGGACCCGAGTCAGGAACAGAGGGACACGAGGTCGCCGAGGTGTGCCCCAGTGTGGGGTCACCCTCTGACCCTCTGTGCTATCTGCCTCGGCCCCTCCCGGTACTCACACTCACGTTCATCTCATCCTTGGAGCTCTGGAGACCCTCCCTCTTCCTGAGGACCTGCATTTTGCGGTGCTCCAGCTCTGCCTCCTGCAGAATCTCATGAATCCATCTGAGTCCCTCCAGCTTCCCCTCCAGCTCCTGGGCCTGCTGCCTCACCTCTGCAGCTGACTCTGACTTTGACCCTTCACACAAGTATGTTGTCTCTTTCACAAGGCTGACCGCATCCAGCAGAAGGAAGACACCTGCAGTGGCCATAGTAAGGATCCCAGCTCCTTTGGCCACTGCTCGAGCAATGATCCCAAAAGCTGCCTGTAGCTCCCTGCTGCTTCGCATTGAGATCTTCACTGTGGTCACCAAAAACCGGACCTCCGCTTCTATGAGAGGCTTAGCTTTGGCCACGTTGGAGGCACGGATGTTCTTCACAATCTTGTACAGGGATAGGATGCCCTTCGCTAAGGAAGCAATTCCAGGTGCGTTTTCACTTAGAACCTGCATGACCACCTCATTGTCGATGGCATCAGACACCAGACGACAGGCTTCAGCTTTGGCTGACTTGTTCCCTACACGTTCTGTGACGCTGGCAGACACACTGGTCACAGTCGCTATTGCTCCCAGTCCGGTTGCTGCAAGCACCAGACTGGCCCCGGCTGTCATGGGTCCCAGGGACAGGCCAACGATGGTCAGAGTGCCAGACACAGCACCGGTGGAACTGGCCACCACGTTGGAGATGGTACAGTCCCTGTGCTCCTGGTCAACATTGTCTGCCAGCGCGTGGAGATGCGCTATGCACTCCCCGATCTCCTGCTCCACGACAGGAAACTTCTTAAGAAACATCTCCCTGTGCCGCTGCTCATCAGACAGCATTTGTTCATCCTCTGCAGCCATGAGTCTTTTCAGCTGGTTCAGTTCTTCATACAGTGCATCTGCCTCCTCCCTGTAATGATGAAGGTCAAGTGAATAAGAAACACAGTTCGCATATCTCTAAAATGTCTCAACCAGACCCATCCTGCATAATTACAGACCTTGGACTATAAATTAAATGGAAAAAATTTCACAAGTGCACAAAATTGTCTTTCAATATTAAATCCATACTTTGTCCCCTGTACATGCTCCCCAGCACTGGTTTCGATGAGGGATAAATAAGGGCAAGTCCTCCTAGGATGCCCTGAAGTGGTCAGTATTTGGTGAAGACAGCTTCTCACTCAAGGGCAGGACAGTCCATCACCACCACTGTGTGTGGGGACAGGGGACTCCGAGTGTGAAGAAGGGAGAGTGGACAGGAACTGAAACACTTTCCTTCAGAGGGTCCAGAAGAGTGGAGCAGACGGAACCTGACCACTGAGAGGCCTGCCCTTTGCCTTAGACACTGGGACGTGCTCTCTGGGTCCCTAGAGTGTCCTGACTGATAGGAACCTGGCACTGTGGCCATTGGGCAGTCTGACAAGGTGACATATGATGGAGATTTGGGGTCACATCGTATCAGTTATGGTCTAAGAAGGAACTAGGAAAAGAAGACATTCGTTAGGCCTCCAGAGGCAACTGGACACTGCAGGTCAGCCATGCGGGCAGCATGTGATCCACCCCAGGAGCCCTCTGTGCACTGAGGCTCGGGGTGAGAAAGATTCTTTTCCACATGCACCTCAGGCTCTTCTGAGCCCTCTTCTCAACTAGGCCTTGACCTTGGCCTTCCATGTTCTGTCCTCGACAGCCTGTATCTTCCAGTCCTAGCAAGAATCCTGATGAGTCAGGTCAGGGGAGTCTCCCAACTGTGATGACAGACGTCCTGTGACATCTGATCAATCCTTCTTCCCCCACTCCGCAGCCTCAGTCCTTGACCTGCCTGTAGCAAGGACCCTGTTAGGGGAGCTTAGCAAGAGTCCCCATGCCCTATGACACCCCCTCTCAGTCATGTCCCGTCCACCGTCCCCCCAGTCTGTTCTTTGGCTGTAACCCCCCAGGGGTCTCTGCTGCATTCAGAGTGGAGCCCCATCTCCCCTCTCTGTTGTGGGAGTCGGGACGGGTGCTGCCGTCAGCCTGCGTGAGAGCCTTTTTCCATCTCAACAAGGGTAGGAAGAGGTTTCTTTTCCAGGGTGAGTTCTCCTGGCTGGCAATGCTTCGTGGGCATTGTCACAGCTGAATGAGGAACAGTGAGGTGTCCTGGGGACAATGGAGGCTTCACATTTCACACCCTCCCTGTCTGCCCCAGGCTTCTGTCCTGTGGCTGACTGTGACCTGTGTCTTTCCCTGTCACAAACCTACTGTGGGCGTGACAGCTTTCAGTGGGTGCTCTGAGTCCTTCTAGGAAACTATTGCACCTCAGGGTGGTCTTAACAGGGAAGGGCTGTACTGGGGATGGTGCCCTCACATTTGCATTGTGGCAATCCTGGTAACTTTGATGTGAACAATCAAAATCACAGCTGGAAGGGAACATAATCACCAATTTGCCTGGCGTCTGCTCTCTGCCAAGCCTGATGCCCTTTGATCTTCCCAGCTGAAGATCCCTGCATCCAGACACTACCCCAGTTGACAGGGAAGCTGGGGATCTCCTGCTCACCTTGGTTCACCTGGGACACTCTAGCCCGCCATCCTGTACCTCCCACCTCTCAGGGGTCACCAACCAAACTCACACCTTGGCTGGTGACAGCTTCCCTTGTGTGCACATCAAGGCCATGTCCAAGTTCCTGGACCTCTTAGAGACATGGGCCACTTTGCCAACCATGTGCATGAATCGCTGGGCCTGACACCTGCATCGGGACGAGTGGGGCAGGAAGCACTTTCCTCAGACTCAGAGGGCTGAAGGGGTGCATCGGAATCCCCCAAGTCACACAAAAGCCACAGCCACCCATTCTGATGTTGGAGTCTATCATGAGCCACACAACCTGCCTTCTCCCTGGTCAGGGATGACATGACATAGAACAGAAGAGGGACCGAAATGGCAGACAGGAACCCAGCTCCCAGGCAGAGTGTGAAGGACATTGTCACCCACACCCGCTACTCCTAGCAGTGAGGGGACTGAATCAGGGAAGGAGGAAATGTCCCCTCCCCCACACAGGACCACCACTAGGGCCCTGGCCTCTCCAGTTTGTGCCCGATGAGCCTCAGTCCCAGCCCCACTGCCAAGTCTTCTTCCTGGTCCTCCAACCGGGACCCAGCCCCACTCCATCCTGACCTCTGGCTCTGAGCCTGGTGCAGGACTGTCTGGGCCCCTGGACAGGATGACCGCACTTGCTCCCTCACCCTTGACCTCACAGTGCACCCTATGCCCTTCACCACCATCCTGTTACATGACCTGCTGTTCCCACTGAACAGAGAGATGACAAATCAGAGACTCTGAGACAGAAGCACAGAGCCCCAGAGCTGGGCAGACACAGAGTCAGGATTCAACCAGCCTGGCCCGGCTCCATCCAGCCTCTCCGCCTTCTGGGCCAGCAGGCCCTGCAGGGTGTGTCCGAGTCCTCCCTGAGGGAGGGAGAGCCCCCCAGCCAAACCCCAGGGACTCCACATGTACCAGGGTGCAGCAGGCTTGTCCCCAAGCAAGTCCTGCTTGCCTCCCATGTCCAGGAGGAAGACCCTTGGCCCCTGTGTTTTCCCAACAATCTTTTGAAAAGTTCATGTAAACTGAGCACCTACTATGTGCCAGTCATTAGGCTACACAGTTCACATGCATTATCTTCTTCTCCTCAAAATAAAAGTGAACAGGTGAATAAAACACTGTGTCATTAAGTAACAGTCACCCTGTGGGTTTCATCTCCTCCACCTGAGACTGTTCACTGGCAATGAATGATAGGAAGTCTTCCTCATGGATTGTTGAGAAGAATCACATTCAACCCCAACCACAGGATCCTGCCTGGAGGAGGTGTGGCTGGCAGGGTCAGCTACATCAGTGGACTTCTGGCGACAACGAAGGCATCTCCCGGAGGTTACCTGGGCACACTGGCTGCTGCCACAAATCTCTGCCAGGCTTCAGCACTCAGCAGGCGCCGCAGTTTCTCTATGTTCCGTAGGTCCCATAGAAACTCAATGGCAGGAAGAATCTTTCCACTCTCTAGAAGGAAAGAAAAAAAAATAAGGTGAGAAGAAATTGTGGTAGAATGTAAATGGTATTGACTTTAAATAGGTACTTGAGACCTGAATGAGGTCATGAGTGTGGGGCTCATATCCAGTGTGACCGGTGTCCTTGTGAGAAGAGGGAGAGACACCAGATCTCTCCCTCCCTCTCCCCCTCCACCCCTGCACCCCGTGCACACAGGGAAGCATGGAGCGTGTGCGGACAGAGCAGGAACGCCGCCATCTGCAAACCAGGAAGAGGGCTCTGCCCAGCAAACAGCCCTGCGAGCCCCGGGATCTGGGACTTCCAGCCTCAGGGATTAAATATCTGATCCTGGGATGTCTGTGTGTTTGGGAATCCAGACTTGTTGGTCTTTCAGAAAGAGAGTGCAGGGCACACATGCTGTGTGACCTCCCGCCTCCAGCAGGGCCTGGGCAGTGCCCAGTAACAACCGCATTCCTGCTGCGACAGTGAAATAAGTGTATTCACCTGAAATGGGGCAGACCCTGTACCGTCTGTAAATAGTCTCACGTCAGCACAGAGCAAGATGACTGCCCAGCTGAGCTGCCACAAACGTGTGGCTCTCAGGGAGTTGGAGGCCGTGGAGTGGCCTCTGAGGGGCGGGGGACTAGTGTGTGCATTCTGTGTGCCGAGACGGGAGGGGAAACCTGTTTCCTGCTATATACCCATGAGACACATTATTCTTGTTCCAGGAAAAGGAAAGTGAAACTCGGACAGGGTAATGATGGCCCAACGCCAGCAGGCAGAGAGCTCAGAGGTTGAGTGGGAGCCCAGTGTCAGACATCACTCTACATTAATTTACTGCCTCCTTATGTTTGAAAATTCATGTGATTTGTCCTTCATTCTATGCTGTAGCCTACCTGTGGGTGTTTATTTTTTAATTTAAAAATGTTTCGGACCACACACTGCTGATTTCAGTAAAACCGCCCTGCTAACAGGATTCCTCCTGCTGCTCACAGAATCCCCAAGATGGTCAGTGGAGGGAGTGTCTTTTTCTCTCTGAGATTTTATTTTTTTACATTTAAAGAGAGTAGAAGGGAAAGAGAAGAAGACTAATGTTTCTCTCAGAAAATAATTGGACGCCTCTCACTCACAAGGGGACTAAGGACCGATTCCACAACCCACACATGTGCCCTGACAGGGAATTCAACCTGTGACCTTTCACTTTTGAGATGACTCCCAACCCACTGACCACACGGGTCAGGGCAGGAAGGGGGTCACCAGGGAAGTAGGTGTTTAGACCTCAGCTGTAATGCTGGGGTCAATCAATATCACCTCTGTCCCTCCAGGCGGGTCACAGGGGACACAGCTCCCTGTTGGCAATGCTGACCCCAGGCTCTCCCATTTCCTAAGCAGGAGGTCAGCTGGTTTATCCTCAGGGATCTGCCAGCTCTAGCCCTCCCTCAGGGGTCCCAGAGCCTGCTCAGGAGCTCCTGGCTTCTGATCTGTGCTCCCCTCCCTCATCCTGCAGCATCAATAATTTTTTTTTCTCCTGGGACCCTCCAGGGAGGGTGACTCTGTTGCAAAGACAATGCAGCCCTGATTTCGGTGAATGGAGGGCTGTTTGTTCTCTCCCTTGGTTCATTCATAGGGAGAAAGGAAACCAGGTCTTAGATATACGGAGCCCAGATCACTCCGGCTGTGTTTGTATTGATCCAGGGTTGGTGGGAGGAGGATGGCAAAGCTGGCCTCTGTAGGCACATTGAGATCCAGATAAACAGTTCCTGCCTGAGACAGTCACACCTGGTGAGTAGGTGTTTATAATTGGGAACGAGGGTCGGCCCTAACACAGCCGTGCAGGCTGGGAGTGGAATGGAGGGGTCGGTTTCCACCTACAAATAGCTGATGCCAGGTGGGTAGGACGAGAGACTTCTGTCTCCCTCTGGGCTGTGCTGGCCTCTTCTGAGTCACTGGGTAGGTGGAGGGGAAGGAAGGTAGTGAGCACTGTGAGGAGAGAACCAGGAAGGGGACCCCTCCCATTGACTCTGACATGAGGGAGCTCCCCTTGGCCCCCGTTGGGGGCTCCAGGACCCTCATCAGCCCCCTCGTAGGTTCCTGTTCCTGTGTGGATACACTCAGCCTGGAGGCGCCACCTCAGTTTTGGGTCATGAGTACGAACCATCCAGGGAAGAGGGCACTGACTACCTGGGTCGACGTTGCCAGCTTCTGAGGCCATGGTGTCAGCAGTGGGATCTCGGGGCTTTTGCCTTCAGCTCGCCCTCCTGTGTCCGGCTACAAAGAGGCGGTGCTTCACCCCTGGGGAAGAGAAAACAAACTGTGGGTGGAATGGGAGCCAGCTGTGGCCACAGGGGGCAGTGAGGGGCTGGGTCTCTGCTGCTGCCCTCCTGGATGAACGCAGGGGCCAAGTGGACTGAGCCCAACGTGTCTCTCTGTGTGCTGGGCTCTGCCCGCTGCTCTTCCAAAGAAGTTGCTCTCCTCCCTCCAGCGCACTCCTGCTGTCCTGTAGGGCCAGAAGGAGAAGACGACCAGACAAGGAGACAGACATCTGAGAGGTCAGGAATCCAAATGAGCAATAAAACCAAGCACAGAAGAAAAGACGGGAAGGGATGTTTTGGAGATTGCTTGAGGCTGGAACATTTGTGTTTACTAATCAATAAAGCCAACACTGACCGTGATCTATGGCAGCATCCCCTCCTAGTTCCCTCACCAAGTGCTCTCACACATTTCGTGGGGTGGGCACCACAGTGGCTTCCACCTGACAGGGGAGGGAATTGGCAGAAAGTCCAGGTTTTCCCCTGAACACGGGTTAGGGAAAGTCTTCACAGCAGTGCAGGGGCTGGCACTGGAACCGCAGTCTCTCTGACCCAGATCCCGTGCCCGTGAGGACCACGCTCTACTCTCTCTGACACCCCTCATGCTCACTCGTGCACATCTGCTTACTTGTCAGTGACCCTCTCGTTCCCAAACTGTCTTGCACCGCATGCCCTCTTCTCTGTCTTGATCAATTTCCTGGTGCTGTCACTTCCCAAAGCCTGTCCCCTCCATGCTTCTGCAAGATCCTTGTCCCCTAGGGGCCTGGGGGCCTGCCGCCCTGGCTATATCCCTGCAGTGACCAAGCCCTCCTGAGGGGCCCAGTCCTGTTTGCTGTCCTCCCACGCTGCTGGGCAATCGCTTCTTTCTAATTCTTGATGGAAAGAGTAAAAAAATCTTCTTCTTGCATAAAAAGTTGCCTTCATTTATGATCACTTCCTTTAAGATATTTCTAGCAGGAGAATGACTGCGTCAGAGCATATCAATATATAAAAATGCTTTCGTACCTAGAGCCCCACATTGATGCAAACAAATCGTATCACTTTACATTTATTCTCACAGGATATGAGGGTGTGCATGTCTACTATCTGCCTCTTCAATAGTCCTTTCTAAAGAAACAGATCTTCCTCGTTGAAAGATTTCTTACGGTAAACAATGCACAGCAGGAATTTGCCGTCTCCCCCATGGGATGAGTGCTCTCCAGGAGTGCACAGTCCTTTCCGCTCTCGTGCGTCTGATCTCCAGACCCCATTCCTTCTGTCCAACGGAAACTCTGCACCCACTGAACCCTAAGTCCCCACCCCCGCCTCCCAGCCCCTGGAACCTGCCACCCCACTTCCTGTCCCCCTGGACTGGACCCCTGTAGGTACCTCACGCACGAGGGATCCTAAGGTATCTGTGTTTCTGTGGTGGCTTGTTTCACTTAGCACCGGGTCCTCAAGGTTTGTGCGTGTGGTAGCATGGGCCAGGATTCCCTTCCTTTTTAAGGTAGAGATAGATAGATGGATGATAGATAGATAGGTAGATAGACAGACAGACAAACAGACAGACAGACTTTGAGAGTCCATTCATTAAGGCTGGGGACAGTGAAATGAGGAAGGCCTTAGGACAGAAGGAGCAACAGGAGAGCCCAGGCAGGGCTGCTGTCAGCTGATCGGGACGTCAGACAAGAGATGGCCCTGGAGACAGGGTCGGGGGTGAGCCTGGGAGGAGCGGCCATGACCATCGCTGCCCTGGTGACCAGTCTCAGAGTGACCCTTAGAGTTGAGGAGACGCACGCCCATGGGGGAAGAATGCGGTGGGTGTGCCCCCGAAAATATCACCAAGGCAGTGATATTTTTTTGAGAATTTCTAGGGAAGTTTATTTGAGCCCAACTGAGCTCTGGAGAACAACGTTTTGCACTTTCTTTTCTGCTTTTGAAATTCAGGAGGGGATACAGGGGAGATCACATGGAGGTGGGAGAAAGCAAGGTGGAGACTGGATAGCAGGAAGTTAATAACATAATTATTTCAAATGTGTGTTAACCTAGATGCACAGGACAAAGGATAGGGCTTGCTTATAGAAAAAAGTAAATCTTTTACTAAAATGTTAATTGCTTGGGGGCTGTCCATCCACCATGACCAGCTCAGGTAAGAATTTATGATGAACTCCCGGCCAAGATGGAGGCGTAGGTAGACACACTGTGCCTCCTCGCACAACCAAGACAGGAACAACAACAATTTAGAAGCAGAATAACAACCAGAACTGACAGAAAATTGAACTGTTTGGAAGTTGGACAACCAAGAAGTTAAAATAGACACGTTCATCCAGACCGGTAGGAGGGGCGGACTCGGGCACCCCGGGGCAGGTCGAGACGTGGAGAGCAGAGAGTGTTGGGACCAGGCATGTAAGGTACCAGGGTGCGCAAGACCACAGTGGGTGGACCCTGAGCGCACAAGCGGCGACAGGCAGGCCTTGGCCGAGGGGTGGCAACCGGCAGACCCAGCGAGGGGGGAATTGTGAAGCAATGCAATGCGCGCAACCCAGGATCCCAGCGCTGGGAAACAGAGCCTCGGGACAGATTGAAAACCCCTTGGGGGATGAGGTGCAGGGAGATACTCTTGGCCCCACAGGAGAGGTCTTGGAAAGACCCACGGGGTGCACAAGCCCACCCACACGGGAATCAGCACCAGAAGGGCCCAGTTTGCTTGGGGAAAGTGGCAGAAGGGATTGAAGTCCACGGAGAGCAGAGCAAGTGCCATTGTTCCCTCTTGGAACCTGCCCCCACATAGAGCATCACAACCCAGCCACTGGGTTGCCTTGCCCTGGTGAACAATAAGGCTTTGCCCCTCATATGTAACAGGTGCGACCAGACCACCCCCCCAAAAAAACAAGATGGCTCAAACAGAAGAAACGAAAGCCCCATAATCAATCCTTTTAAGCAACCGAGAAATAGCCTACCTATCAGATGCACAGTTCAAAACACTGGTGATCAGGAAGCTCAAAAATTGGTTGATTTTAGTCGCAAATTTGATGAAAAAATGAAGGCTACAATAAGTGAAATGAAGAAAAATTCACAGGGAACCAGTAGTGATGGAAAGAAAGCATGGTCACATGTCAATGGAGTGGACCAGAAAGAAGAAAAAAATATACAATCAGAAAAGAGTGAAGAAATAAGAGTTCAAAAAAATGAGGAGAGGCTTAGGAACCTCCAGGACATCTTTAAACATTCCAACATCCGAATCGTAGGGGTACCAGAAGGAGAAGAGGAAGAGCAACAAATTGAAAACTTATTTGAATAAATTATAAAGCAGACCTTCCCCAATCTGGCAAAGGAAATACACTTTCAGGAAATCCAGGAAGCTCAGAGAGTCCCCAAGAAGTTGGACCCAAGGATGAACACACCAAGGCACATCATAATTACATTAACCAAGGTAAAACTGAAGGAGAGAATCCTAGAAGCAGCAAGAGATAAGGAGACAGTTACCTACAAAGCAGTTCCCATCAGACTGTCAGCTGATTTCTCAAAAGAGACCTTGCAGGCAAGAAGGGTCTGGAAAGAAGTATTCCAAGGCATGAAAGGCAAGTACCTACACCCCAAGTTGCTCTATCCAGCAAAGCTTCCACTTAGAATGGAAGGGCAGATACAGTGCTTCCCAGAGAAGGTCAAGGTAAAGGAGTTCATCATCACCAAGCCCTTATTATATGAAATGTTAAAGGGACTTATCTAAGAAAAAGAAGATAAAAAACATCTATAGTAAAATGACAGCAAACTCACAATTATTAACAACCATGCCTAAAACAAAAACAAACTAAGCAAATAACTAGAACAGGAACAGAACCACAGAAATGGAGATCACATGGAGGGTTAGCAACAGGTGAGTGGGAGGAGGAGAGAGGGGAAACAGTATGGAGAATAAGTAGCATAGATGGTAGGTAGAAAATAGACAGGAGGAGGGTGAGAATAGTATGGGAAATGTAGAAGCTAAAGAACTTATGACACATGGACATGAACTAAAGGCAGGGGATGTGGATGGGAGGGGGTGCAGGGTGGAGGGGAATGAAGGGGACGTAATGGGACAACTATAATAGCATAATCAATAAAATATATCTTTAAAAATAATCAATGATGAGATCATCCCGTGTGGTTATTTTTCCACAGAACCCCCTTTTCACCCACAGAACCCCTTTCAGTCACAAATGAATCTGAAGGAGGCATTGACGGCCAACCTTTGGGTGGATGCTGTGGTCTCAGCACTAGAAGGCTCATCCCTAGGGAGGCTCAGGGTGGACGTGGGCTTGACCCCTGGGGATGGGGCCACACTGTCACTATGGGGTCTGAGTTGAGGCCAAATTGTCCCCAAACTTGAAGGGGAGGTGAATGGAAGGCAGTCAGGTCGTATGGCCGTCACTGGGGAAAAGCAAAGTGGATCATTTCCATTCTACGCCCTGTCCACTCCCTGCTGCCCCTCCTGTCCCTGGGCCCTCTGTCCACTGCCACAGCCGGGCTCAGTCCTCAGGTGAGACCCATCACCTGGACACACAGCCACCAGATTCACTGGAAACTGAGTAATTCTATTTGTTTTTCCTGTGGATCTCAATGAAAAGCTCTTTCTGGCAGAAAACAGATAAAACTAGGGCTCAGATTTCACACACATTCTCCCACTGCTTCACTGTACTCTTGACAGTTCCCTCACATTTCTGGGGGTTCCATCTATTTCCCCCTTCTCCTTCCCGCAGCCATGATGTCTTTATATGAGGAGGGAGAGGAACAGTGGAACGTGAAAAAACACGGGTCCCCCGGTTAAAATGTGATGACGATGGCCAGGCCTTGAGCAGAACACTCCAAAGCCTCTCCTCCCCCAGATGGTCAGCCCAGGGTGGTGCTCCACCCAGATCCCTGCAGCCCCTCCCACTGCTGCTCACTGAGGCTGCCAGGTGTGGTGCTCACTGCTCAGAGGCTCCTGTGAGGGCACATGAAGGGTGCTGCTCCTTCTGACCGCTGTGGGCACCCACTGAGTGAGTTTCTATTAAGAAGAAGATGAAGATGGAGACACAGAAGAGGAGGGGAGAGGAAGGAGAGGAATCAAAAAGCTCCTACGAAACCAATCAATCGATGGATCCATCAATCCCAAGGGAATCTAAAGCTAACCCAGAAGGCACCAAGTACAGATGTGGGGGAAGAAATGATAAAACCAATGCTGAGCTGGGGAAACATTTCTAATCAAGACGCAAACCCCAGAAGCCAGGAGGGGAGAGTGTGAGTGATTGGGGTCTGAAGAGTTAACTCTGCAGCGGCTGCCACCACCCAGTCAGCCCCACGGGAGACCACGAGCCGCTGTGAGCAACACGCCCGTACACAAACGGTGACGGTCCCCCTCCCACAGGGGCCTGCGGGTCAACGTGAAATGACCGACACTGAAATTTTGTCATGGGTGACAGGTCGTCCCTACACCGAAAAGGTTGTGGGTTCGATCCCTGGTTGAGGCCCATACAGGAGGCAACTGACCCATGCCTCTCTCTCACACCGATGTTCCTCTCTCTCTCTCTCTTCCACTCTCTGTCTCTCGCCCTCTCCCCTCCTTCCACTCTCTCTAAAATTAACAAACATCTCCTCGGTTAAGGATGAAACACTACATAAGTAAAAACTAAAATGGGTGAGCGATAAATTCTCAGAGCAGTGACATGCCCGGCGTCTCACAGCTCTCGGAAGCCAGTGTAAAGAACAACGCCTCCCGTTGCTGCTGGTACTTAGGAGGGAAACGTGGCTTCAATAACTCAGGAGGCTCCAGGTTTCCCTCTCCTGCATAAACACCGAGACGGAAGCTCAGACTCCTCCAGTCGCAGCCACATCTTTGGTCGGTGTGTTAAGGTGACAAAGCTGGGGCCGTACAACGCTCCCACCTCACTCGCTTTGTCTGGGACTGTGAAGGGTGTGGAAAGAGGTTCAGAACCAGGCGTAGGCTGAGAAGGCACAACCTTCCACACACACACACACACACACACACACAGGGCTAGCAGCACAGTGATGGAGAGTCACTTTGCATGTCACTATCAGCAGACTAGCTTCATAATAATGCTGAACAGTTTGTTAGGGCCCAGGAGACAGGTGTGACTCTGACCCACAAAGTAGCTGGGAGGCACCCCCCCCCCCCACAGCACCTGCCTGAGACCTTGGAGACGGGTCTCTCACCTCCACATGGCCACACCTGCCAGGACTAACAATGGCAGCCAGAAAGGCAGAAAATTCTGGAGTGCTAGCAGGTATAGCTGATTGTGAGAAAAGTCGGAAATGGGGTGATGCACAAGGACCCAGGCTGGGATTGAAAGTAAAATGGGGGCAGCCCTGTGCAGCAGGGGGTGGGAAGGCTGTTGCTGGGCGGCCATGGGGAGGTGCTGCATGGTCTGGGGTTCAGAACTGGAGATCACGGCTACGGGGCTGGTGGTGCTGGGAACCTTGACACGCCTGCCCAGCCGAGCACCAGTTACTGGAGGAACAGGGAGCAGCCAGCCTCGGACTTCTGTTCCTTTTGTTCTGGACGCCGGTGCTTCTCACTGGCCTGCGCTGAGATGCACCTGCTGGGCAAAGGGCGAGGGCGGGCCTCTGTGTGTGTTTGTGGGTGTTTGTGGGTTTTCAAGTGTTCAAAGGGAATGGGACTTAACAGCAACAATCAGCCATTACTCTAAACCTGTATAACTTTTAATTAAGTATTTCCCTTTTTACTAAATTCTGGCATTGAGAGCCACTATTTTTATTGGTGGTGAGCACAAGAATCCCAGAGCAAAAGACCCACCATGGGTTTCTGTTTCAGGACAACCTCTCGCTTCTCCTCTCACCCCACAGCCCCAGCTCCAGCCAAGGGCAGGGAGCAAAGCCTGCCCACCTTCCTGCTCAGTCTACCGTCACGGTTCCCCGGGCTGGTCACTCCCTGCTCAGGGCCTCGGTTTCCCCACAGGGCACAGGGCCCAGCACTGAGCCGACAGGGTGGGAGAAACAACCTCTCAGGTTCCCGAAATCTCAAAAGCAATCCTTTGCCCCCAACCAATCTCAGCAACAGACCTGGGGGGGCAGCCCCTGGGCAGCCAGAACCCCGGGAAGGGGGGCTCTGACTCATGTGCCCTCATCCTCCTCTGCTTTCCCCCAGTCACCCCAAGAGCCACTTAATACCTGGGGTCCCTGCTCATGACTCAAGGAGCCCAGGACCTGAGCCAAGTTCTGTGAACCCAACCCAGCCATTTCCCCTCCTCTCCAGTGTTCAGGGCCCCAGGGGAGGGAGGAAGCCCTCAGACACACCTGGGGGCAAACCCAGGCTCTGAGCTTCAGTTTCCCTCCTCTGCAGAACAGCGACACAGCCCCTGCCTCAGGGAGTCCTTGTGAGGATGGAAGGTGCGAGGGGGGATCCTAACCTCCCCAGCTTACCAAGGACCCTGCTCTGGCCAAGCAGGAAGAAGACTTGGGTGCTCTTAGCTGTGCAGATCCGCTCGCCAAGTGAGTCTCAGCCAAAAGGAAACACCTATTCTGGCCCCAGAGGTTTCAAAAGCAAAAGGGAAAGCAAGTGCCCAATTCTGAGAAACTCACCACCAAAGAAGCACATCACCCAAATGGCGTCACCCCACACAAGCAGCTGGTCACCACCTCCCTGCTGACCCCTCTGAGGGGCAACCCCAGAGCTGACAGCCAGGGCCACGTGGGCCCAGCCCCTCCTGCCCCCTGCTTCTGGAAGGAAGACCTGCCCCTGACACACTGGGGGATCCCGGACACATTACGCCCCTACCCCAGGGGCTTGTCCCCAGACACCCAGGCTGGTCCCCTGAACATGTCCCCAAAGCTTCATCCTCTCTTGCTTCTCAATGAGCTAAGGCAGCCCAGCCTTGGCTCTCCTCTTGCTTGTAAACTAACCCCTCCTTGTGTCACTGTCCTCGGCTTTAATAAAGGGACCCTCATAGCCACCTGGACCCAGATTGTAAAATCTCTCCCCCACAATGTCAGGAACCCACACACCCCGCAGTGGGCCCAGGGCAGACCCACCCTTGGCCAGGGCCCTTGTCCAGCAACAAAAGCAAGTGCCCCAATTCTGAGAAGCTCAGCCCCAAACAACACAGCACCCTGATGGCACCACCCCACACTCGTCTCCCCTTCCAGGGCCTTCTCCACCCAGCCCCTCCTGCCCCCTGCTTCTGGAAGGAACACCAGCCACTCACAGACTGGGGGATCCTGGGCACAGTACCCTCCCCCCCCATGGCTTGTCCCCACACCCCTGGCCTCTCATGCTCCCCACTGCCCCCAAAAGCCCACTTACAACCCAATCCCTGTCTCTGCTTTCTGGCTGAGCAGTGGCAGCAGGAAGGGGGACTTGGTTGCCCCCTGGATTCACACTGAGCCCAGCCCAGGGCAGGCAGGCAAAGCCCAGCAACCTTCCTGCTCAGCCCCTCTTGGCACCCGGGCAGGTCACTCCCCATTGGGGCTCCAGGGCCCAGCCCTGAGCTCACACAGTGGGAGAAACAGCCTCTCAGATTCCTGGAATCTCACAAGGAACCCATTTCCCCACCAGCCCCAGTAGTAGTCCCACAGGGATGCCTCAGGGGGGCCAGAACCCCAAGAAGGGGGGCTCTGACTCATGTGCCCTCATCCTCCTCTGCTTTCTCCCAGTCACCCCAAGAGCCACCTTCTATCTGGGGTCCCTGGTCATGACTCAGGGAGCTAAGGACCCGAGCCCAGTTTAGTGAACCCACCCCAGCCATTTCCCCTCCTCTCCAGTGTCCAGGGCCCCAGGGGAGGGAGGAAGCCCTCAGACACAGCTGGGGGCAAACCCAGGCTCTGAGCTTCAGTTTCCCTCCTCTGCACAATAGCGACACAGCCCCTGCCTCAGGGAGTCCTTGTGAGGATGGAAGGTGGGTGGGGGCTCCTACCCTCCCCAGCTTACCAAGGACCCTGCTCTGGCCGAGCTGGAACAGGATCCAGTTGCTCTTAGCTGTGCAGATCCGCTCGCCAAGTGAGTCTGAGCAAAAAGGAAACACCTCTTCTGGCCCCAGAGGTTTCAAAAGCAAAAGGGAAAGCAAGTGCCCAATTCTGGGAAACTCACCACCAAACAATCACATCACCCAAATGGCATCACCCCGCACAAGCAGCTGGTCACCACCTCCTGGCTGACCCCTCTGAGGGGCAACCCCAGAGCCCACAGCCAGGGCCACCTGGGCCCAGCCCCTCCTGCCCCCTGCTTCTGGGAGGAAGACCTGCCCCTGACACACAGGGGTTCCTGGGCACAGTACCCTCCTCCCCAGGGGCTTGTCCCCAGACCCCCGTCTCATGCTCCCCATGGCCCCCAAAATGCCTGCCCCGTCCCCCTCTCTGTCAGAAGCAGTCTGCAGCATCCCGGATCCTGCAGGTGCTCCTTGCAGACCTGCTGCACTGCACTGTGCTCCTTCTACTATTGGAGGCCTCATGCAGGCAGCTTCCAGACTTTTCTACATGGGCCCTTCTGCCAGCAGCACCAGCTTCCACAACATGTAAATTGATGCTCATCTTTCAAAGCCCAAATCTGGTATCACCTCCCCCAAGCAGCCCTCCAGCATGAATGCCACAGGGTCCCCTGTCCCCTGTTGGCTCTGTCCCCATGGCACCAGGGGGAGGGGCCTGAGCCCTCAGCGGGGCCACTGTGTAGATGTCTCCCCTGACCCCACTTGATCAGGTCCCTCTTTAGGTTGTGCCTGGTAGCAGGGACAGCGCCTTGGTCTTTGAGCCCGTCCCTGGTGGTAAGTGCTGTTTGGGTGCAGACAGAAGTCTGTGGGAGCGCTCAGAGGGGCTGCTGCTGCGTTCCCTCCTGGCTCGGTTCCTCTCACCCCAGATCCCTTCCTCTCCTGTAAAGGGGACTTGTTTCCTATAAAACAAGACTTTTACAAGAAGGCCATTGTCAAGGGAGCACAGGAAGGTCTGACAACAGGCAGCAAGCCTGCTTTCCTGTTTGGTCTTAGAATGTACTGGGGTGTGGAGGACCTAAGCCCCCGCCTGTGCCCGAGCAAAGAAGGGTCCTCACCAGCTGAAGACCTGAAGCAACTGAGGCACAGCCGCGGGCATCCTACTGGAAAGGGTTGGCATCCTCACTGCCCCTCCCCTCTCCCTGGAGCTTCTCCAAGACGCAACGCCCATAAATCTCCCAGACTTTCTCTCACTGATCAGCCATCCCTGAGCAGAGGACATTGTCTTGCAAACACCTGTAGCCTGGACACCTGGGACAGGTGAGCAAGGTGACTTGCCCTCCCCGGGGGTCTGCTACACTCCCTTGAAAACCCTCCCACCTCTCTTGCTGCCGCAGTCATTTCAGACTCTGCTGCCTGGACCAAAGAGTTCAGCCTCGAATAAAAGCCCGTAATGAGATCTTTTTGGCTCCCGGTCCTTTCTTAGCCCCCTGGGCTACCTAGTGCTCGGCTCCTGGCTCCTGGGCAGAGCAGCCACCGTGACGCAGGGCTGAGGGTGAGCCGGGCTCTATGCAGGTTCCTGCATGCCTCTCCCATTCAATTTGCACCCCAGCCCTGGAGTCATCAACCCCATTTCACAGCTCAGGTGATGGAGGACAATGACCCACGGCCTGTAGGTTCTGCAGATGCTGGGCTTCTCTGCCCTGCCCCAGGCAGGGGCGGTGGGGCCAGGAGTGAACCACACAGGCCCACCTGGCACTTCCATCAGAAGCTGTTCATCACGGGGCAAGTGTCCATGGGCCACCATGGCTCCCTGTCCCCTGCTCTCTAGGGAGGGGGAGCAGAGGGATGGACAGTGTTGCGTGAGGACACACAGCCCAGTGTGCTCTCACACTCGCCCCACAGACTGCGCCAGGATGTGGCCTCCTTTGCAGAAGAGGAAGCCGCGGTGAGGGGAGAGGCCAGGGCCCCCACCAGGCAGCTCAGGGGAGGAGCCAAGTCTCAAACCAAAGGTCCCATTTGACCTTTCACCCTTGTTACCAATTACTTTTTACCATTCCCCCCCCCCCATAATCTCCCTGCTTCCTGGTTCTTCTCCCTTTCTCTAGCATGACGTCAGCTTCACACCCAGACAGTCCCGTGTGAGACGCGGAACTCAGCTCAACATCCATCGGAGCTGCAGTCCCGGTACCAAGGGTGTCCTCTGGTGACAATGGAGAATGGGCTCCAGAGGGACATCCCTGGCCTCGCAGGACACAGTCCCCTGGTGGGACAATAAAGGTGGGGGCTCCAAAGCCAAGCTGAGGTGAGAACTAGGCATCTCCTGCCTCCAGGGCCATGAGCGGAGATCACCCCACTGAGAGACCAGAGACACAGTGATGGGAAATGGGACTCAGCTGGTCAACCCACATCACAGAAGGTCACCTGGGATGGCATAGCCTCAGAGTCGGGGTCTTGCCCAAAAGCTGTGGTTGGCAGCTGGCAACGTTCAGCCCACTGTGAACAAAATTCCAACTCAGTGGAAAAGTAACCCCAAAGTTGCTTAGAAAGGCGTCCGGCCTGTACCAGCAGCATCTCCTCATGGAGGCTGGAGGAGGCACCCAGCCAGGGGCACCCAGCGTGCACCCTCAGCCACCCTGGCCCATCCCAGGCTCTCCCACAGGAGGGGAGGCATGGGTGGCTCAGACACAGTAGGCATGACAAGTGCTGTGCTCCAGAACAGGGGCCCTGTCTCCCGGTCACCCTCCCTGTCATAGGGACAGTGGGGTGGGCTGGGAGCCTCACACTGACATACGACAAAGGGGCACCTTCCTCGTGAAGGTCAAACAGGAGCCCAGGGCTCACTGCTTGGGTCCCACCTTCGGTCAGGTGGGTCTACATCCCAACTGTAAGGAGAGACTTTCCTCCCTCCCCCAACTCTCGCTACTGTGGGGACATCGGTCTTCCTGGGCCGGGTCTCCTCCTTGTGCCAGCTTGGTGTCAAGCACAGAGTAGGTACGCAGTAAGCAATGAGCCAAGGCTTATGGAGACGCGCTCAGCGTTCCTGGTGCCGGCCCCGCCTGCCTTTCTGGCGTCCTCCCCACTCAGGCCTGTGCCCAGCCGCCCCGCACCACCGCAGGCTGCCAGGAGGCACAGAGCAGGCGCCCGCTGCCCAGGCCAAGCAGCTGCCTTCAGGCCACCCTCTGCGGCACACGGACACCACGAGACACATGGGGCGGGGCACGTGGCACTCTTTATTGTGACGCCCAGTGGGAAACACGGGTAAACCAGCTTCCTGTGGTGGTGACGGCTGCAACACATGCTAAGGCACTTTTATTCTGTGACACAGGGCGGGGCTGGGAGCGCCATTCGCTCCTTTGTGACAGCGACTGGGACCCGGATCAGAGCTCTGGAGGCACGTGCAGCTTCTACGCAGCTTCATGATTCGTTGAGTTTGTGTTCCTTAAAAAGAATGCCTTCTGTGCCGTGAGTAAGTCTACATGCAGCATGTACAGAACAGTTGGGAATACAGGGAAATTCAGCAACCGGCATAGACCAGTGTAGGACACCCTACTCTCTTCTAAACATCGGTGCAGGTGGCGAGCTCTTCCACGATCCTGAGTCAACGGTGCAGACAAACCACCCGGGCCCCAGTGCTGGAGCAGGTGCAGGTGGTATGGGCGGGCCTCTGGCCTGTCTGGTGCGCTGGCTGTCGGACTTGGAACAAGCCCCTTAACCATTACGTGTATTTGGTCCCCAAGAGAGTTGGGAGAAGACACTGCTGGCCTTTCCAGCTTGGCCCCTAGGCCCTCCCCGTCTGCTCAGCCCAAGGACCGTCTGGTTACAAGGCTGGCTGCCCTCGGCAAAGGAGGGACGGGGTCATCATTGCACCTGAGACGTCTTAGGATCGGGAAGGGGATGGGGCACTGCCCAGTGTGATTGGGGAGGAGCTGCCTCCCTGCCCACGTCTGGCATTCTGTGCCCTGCCCTGCACAGAGGGGGTGCCCCTGGGCCTGCCCTACCAGGCCACCCAGAGCCCACAGGAGGGGGCTGCTGGGGCGAGGGTGTGAGGTCACTGCGTGTGATTGCCAACAGCAAAGGGGGGTGGGGGGAAGAGCCGGTGGTGGAGGCGGGAAGGTGACCACACCTCTGGGGTGCTGGGCTCTGCAAACTCCTGAGGGTGAATAAAAATAGACGTGTAGAAAACTCTCTGGCCTGCCATGGTGGCCTTCCTTCTTGCCTCACCACCTTGTGCTTTTGGCAAGAGAAGGCCGAAGGTCCCGCAGGCCCCGAGTTCCTGAGCCCGGGGCCCAGGGTCCCGTCTCTTTGGTATCAGATTCTGGGGCGCAGGGAAGGGGAGCGGGAGAGGCTGCAGCAGAGAAGCTAAAAGGCCCTCAACAGGGCCTGGGGGGCCGGGGAAGGGAGCACAGGCCTGAGGTCCCCAGGCCTGGTGGGAGGGGCTGAAAGTTTGGTCACAGCAGTCCCAAGAGGGTGGGGGGCTGGGAAGGGGAGGTGAGGTCATCCCTCGGTTGGCTGCCCTTTGTTGGTTGGTTGGTCAGTCTGTCCTTGGGCAGCAGGTGGAGACGTTATTTGGCAGCTTTGGCCTCAGGCTCCTTGACTTAACCGTCCACCTCCTCATCTGAGGTTTCACCAGCCAATGGCAGGTCCCCACGCCTGGGGGCAGAGGCAGAGGTCAGAGGGCTGGCCAGGGTGGCCCAAGCACAGCTCACACATTCCACAGCGACCCCTACAGGGAAACTGGTGCCCAGCACCCCATGGGACAAACCACACAGGGCCTCTGGGCCACTGCCTCCAGGCAGGACAGGGCAGCTACCAGAGCAGGCTGGTAAAGCGTTCCCTTCAACCCACGACACTAGCAAACACCTCCAGGAAGTCAGGACAGACGAAAAGGGGGGAAGGCAGAAGAATAGATGGAGTCGCCTCCCGCAAAACGCCACCCTTTGTGCAACTAAGTATGAGACGGGGAACCGAGAGCTGCGGACACAGTGTGCGCACACCGGCGCGATCTGCCATCACCTGGGGAACATGAACATTAACCACTGACGAGAACGTCTGCTCGTGCTGACTCGGCTTTGACAGAGGACTGTGGTGAGGAGGAGGCAGAAATGAGGGTGAGGGGGAAGACCCTGCCTCAGCCATTTCCCGCCTCCTGGACGTCAACACGCCCTGGAGAAAGGAGGAGGCCCCTCTCTGTCCCCAGGCCCAGTGAAGTGACAGCAGCCTCTGCCAGCGAGCGCTCTCCCGGCACCACGGATGGGCCTGGGCTGCCTCTGCACAGCAGGGTGGGAGCAGCCCCACCAGCAGACTTCCCAGCAGGATGGGCTGAAAGACCCAGGGTTCACGGTTTATGCCACAGGCTGGGCCACAGCCCAGGAGGCAAGAAGATCCCCGAGGGGCAGCGAGCCCTGAACCCACTTTCTCCCCTCCAGCACTGTGCTCCCTGATGCACAGCTGAGAAAGGGAACCTCCTTCACAGGGGCTTCACAGACTGCACCATGCCATGCACAACAAATGAGCGTTTGGAGAGAGAAAGACGTGCAGGGTGGAGGCAGGCTCACCTGAGCATGTTCAGGGAGCTGATCTCACGGTTCATGGCGTCTGCGGTCTCCATGGTGTCCTCCAGCTCACGCTGCAGCTTCCTGCGTGAAGCGTTGGCCCTCTCGGCCTCCTCCTCAGCCTTGTCCAGCTGCAGCCTGAGCTGCTTCACTTGAGTGGATGCCTTGTCAGCCTGTGGAGAGCAGTGGCTCAGGTTAGGGGCTCCTGCAGAGTGGGGCCCACCCAGCCCCACCAGCCAGGGCCCCACTGCTCTGCCCACAAGCACACCTGGTCCTTGAACTGCTGCGAGTTCCTGCGCTCATCCTGCACCTCCACCAGCGTGTCCTTCAGCCTCATCTCAGCCTGAAGCACCTGCTTGCACGCTGCCTGGCGCTCCCTGCCAGGTACAGAGTGGCTCAGAGGGGCACTGTCCTTCAGAGGGACTGCCCACAAACCACAAGCTGGAACACCCATCCCAGGGCCTCACTGGGATTTGCCCTCATGGGAGGCCTTGATGCCCAGGCGGCCCCTCTTGATTGAACACCCACTGTCAGCTTGCTTCTCCCATGACAAGGGTAATCAGCCCCATTTCTCAGATGGGGAAGCTGGGGCTCCGGGAAGGGAAGTGACACCTCACAGCATATGTGCAGTTAGGAAAAAGGGACAGTGAGACTGGGCTCCTGTGTGGCCTGTGTTACCTACAAACAAGTCTCTATCTTGCTCAGCACAGTTATCCCCAGGGTGGCTGGGAGCCCCCTACCTCTCTCTCAGAGAGGGTCTCCAAAACCCACCGCTTGGCCATGGGCAGCCACTCAAACTCCAAAGGACCCAGCGAAACAGTGGAGGGCCCCGTAAGGAAGGGGAAACAGCCCATGGGACTCGGGGACAGAGAGCTGCTTCCTCACTGGACTCAGGGACAGGACTGCAGATGGGCTTGGACACTGCTCCAGGCCACAGGACAGGGACACCTACTTGGTCTCATTGTCCAGCTGCTTTTCCAGTTGTGCAATCTTGGCCTCCAGGGCAGTGATGGAGGCCTTGTACTTGGACTTGACAGTGCCCTCCATCTCCTGCAGCTTGACCTTGAGCTCCTTGTTCTGGCGCTCCAGCTGCTGCCTGGCGTTCTCGTTCTTCTGAGCGTGGCTGCGCTCCAGGTTCAGGTCAGTGTTCATCTGGTCATTCTGTGGGAAGAAGGGCCAATGACCTTGAGGAAAGATGGGGATCCTGCTGGGGACAGAGGGGACAGCTGGGTCCTGCAGAGCTCCTGATAATACTGGGTCCCCAAAATCTACCAGCAGCTAGGACCTCCTCCCCTAAGCAATCCAGAAGCTGCTGACTTTGCCCAGATGATGTTCAAAATCTGTGGCCCTGAGCTGGGTGCAGAGGGAGTGCCCGGGAGGCCCCCTGCCCTGCCCACCTGCAGGTTGGCCTTCTTCAGCCTGTCGATCACCAGCTCCATGTTACCCTGCTCCTCGTCCAGCTCCTCCTCTAGCTGGGTGATTCGGGCCTCCAGGCGCCTCTTCTCCTCCAATGCCAGGGCCCTGGGGGAGGCCAGAGGAGTGAGCAGAGGCCCATCCCAGAGGACCTTTCCCCCACAACACCCGCCTCTGCTCACCCTTTGCCACTGCTGTTGGCAATCTCATCAGCCAGCTCGTCCCGTTCCTGCTGGGCCTGACGCTTGGCACGCTCAGCAGCTGCCAGTTCCTGCCATGAGAACCCAGAGTGTGACCTGCTGGGCAGCCCACACCCTGAAAGGCCACCTCTTCCACGCCGGGCCCTCTGCACTGCCATCCTCCCCAAGCCCTGGCCCTCTCCTCCATGCCTTCCTGGGCCTGCCTCCTCCATGAATGAAGTCCTTTCAAAGGAGCCCCCCTGGCTCACAGGGCTGACTCTTCCCTCTGAGGTCAGAGCTGGGGCCCAACATGTTTACAAAGCCCACTCATCTGAGTGCTAGGAACCAGGCCTGGGGCCAGGGATGTTGAGATAAGTAAGAAACTGTCCTGGCCGAATGGGGCATGCTGGACCCTCTCCACCCGGGGCAGACCAGGCACTGGGAGTGACCAGAAAGAGACGTGTGCTAGGACCTGGCACTGAGGACCCTAACAACCAAGGGAAGGAAAGGGGCCTCACCCCCAGGACGAGCCCCCATGGACAATGACCCTAATGTGACCAAAGGAGAGCACAGCCAATATGGCAAGGGCAGAAAGGGTCATGCCTGGATGTGGGGACCAGCGAGAAGCAGAATGCTTCCATATGTGCCTCATGTGTGACAGGCAAGGGGGCACTCAGGGCACAGGAGTCTGGGAGGGACCCCTCCTCTCCAGGCCCCATTTCACAGCAGGAGGTGGTGATCACACAGTCTCCTTCCCCTCCAGGGAGGCCTGCTACTTAGTGGAGCCCTGCAGGGACTTCTGTCACACAGAGCCACCCCCACTCCCCCCTGGACCTCCACTACTGTGTTTCCATCCCCACTCAACACTGGCCCAGGGGAGGCCCTGAGCTGCCCCTCCCACCAGAGGGCAGCAACCCAAGGTCTGCCACACTTTGGCCCCGGACCACCTCCTGCAGCTGAATCATCTCGGCCTCCATGCTCTTCAGCTTCTTCTCATTCTCCTTGGCCTGCGCCAGGATCGCCTCGCGGGATGCACGCGTGTCGTCCAGCTCACGCATGTAGTCCTTTCTCTGGGCCGGGGGGCAGGGAGAAGATGCTTGACACCCTCACCCCAGTGGCTACCATCCAGCCCTGCCCCACCATCTGTCCTCCCACCCCCTCCGGGCACAACATGGAGCAGCATGTTCTGGCTACTTTTCACCCTATAACGACCATTAAAAAGAGTGAAGTAGTAGCCAAAGCAAAACATCCCTTTGCCCCCCACCATTTGTGCACTTTGTGGCCATTAGCATCCAACAGCTCACTCTGGGTGTGGGAGTCTTGGCGCACTTATTGGCCCCAGTTGCGTGGCTCCCACTCCCTGCAGGCCCTGTGCACGGGAACCCCGCGCTGCTGCAGCTTCCCCAGCCCGTGCCTGCTCCCCTGCCAGGTCCTCCCGACCACAGGGAGGGCGCGACTCCTTCCTTTTTCTGTCTCATGCTGCTGCTTTCATTCCAAAGATTTTGTGAAACAGCTTTTTTTTCTTCTTGAGCAGAAAATCCAGATTGACGCTCTCCATGTCAAAGGTTACAACTCTTTGTAGCATTACCCAGGTGCCAAGAAGAGAATGTCAGCAGCCTGCAGGCATCTGTGCCCTGTGCCCTCACCAGCCATGGACATTTAAATGTGTTCTGGTTGCTGCCAGGGGGCTGGGTGTGACCGGCATCTCAGAACTCTTTTAAATTTGCTGTTTCTTAGCTGGGGGTCAGATGAGATTGTTCCAGTGTGTCCCTGCTCCGGCTGCTCCTCTGAACCTTCAGCCCCAACCTTCCATCATCGCCCATTATGCTGCAGGGTGTCACCCGGGCCACAGGAGGTTTCTTCTGAACAGGTGCCACTAAGTGACCCCCCTCCCCTGACCCCACTACAGAGCAGGGTGTACACACTTCTCTCTCTTACACACTCAAGGCGCAGGCCGTCCTGCCCTTTAGCCTCTGGGCCTGAGTCTCCATCTGTGAGACGGGCTAAAGGCACCAAGGCCTTCCCTGGCTGGGAGACAGCAGCACTTCCCAGCATTCACTGGACATCCCACTAGTGTCCCAGCCCCACACTGAGCCCCAGTCCACCGAGTCCGGCCAGCTCAGGTTTGGGCTGGCCTGACCTCACCTGCAGCTTCCGTAGCTGTTTGATGGCTTCATCCCGGTTCTTGTTGGCAGAGTCGATCTGGGCCTCCAGGTCCTTCAGGTCCATCTCCAGCTTCTTCCGAGCTGCCACGGCCATAGAGCGCTGCTTCCTCTCATCCTCCAGCTCTGCCTCCATCTCCCGCACCTGGGGAGACACCAGCAGCTCCAGAGGTCGAACCCACACACACCCCCATCTGCAGCTCTGAGCCCAGGTGGCTTCTGCCCAGTTCTGGGATCCATGCAGCCTCCAGTGGCCAATTGGAGGACTGAGCAGAAGACCCTGATACAGCCACTGACTCCCCCGCCTCTTCCTGAGGACAGACGACTGGAAGAAATGGTCCAGGAGCCCTGGACAATCCAGGTGGTAGGACAGAAAGGAAGCCTGCCCAGAACATGGGGGGCAGGCTGGGGGGCATGTCCCTGTCCAGGGGGAGTGGGAGGGACATACACACCTGTCTCACCAGCTGCTTCTTCTGCTCCTCACTCTGCTCATCCCGGCCCTGCAGGTCTCTCTCGAACTGGGCTCTCATGGCCTGCAGGTTCACTTCCAGCTGAAGCTTGGCATCCTCGGTGGCCTGAAGCTGGTCTTCCAGTTCCTCGAGCTGGGTCTTCATCTCTTTGACTTGCTGCTCCAGGGCCCGCTTCGACTTCTCCAGCTCATGGACCTGCCACCCGAAGGAACCAGAGTCATGAGCAGAGGGACAAGAGGCCCCTGAGATCCCTGCCTCAGCATCTGCTCACCTGGGCGACCTCTGCACTACCCCCTTGGCCCCTCCTGGGACTCACACTCTTGCCCACGTCATCCTTGGAGCTCCTGAGGTCCTCCATCTCCATGCGGAACTGCTTGTTGAGCTGTTCCAGCTCTGCCTTCTGCTCCACGGCCTCCTCCAGGGCCCGGGCCAGTGACAGCGCCTTGGTCTCCCTCTCACGGGCTTCTGCCTTAGCCCGGTCCCGCTCCTCCGCATACTTGGCTGAGACGGTCTTCTCCTTGGCCAGGAGCTGGGACACATATGGGAACCATGAAGCTCAGGCTACAAACTCCTAGAAAAAGCCCCGAACCTGTAGACCATCCAGACCGAACTCCTTGAGGAAGGAAGAACAGGGTGCTGGCTCTGAGGGGTGGGGACCAGGAAGAGCAAGAACCAGGTGGCTCTGACACCTAGCTTTAAAGTCTGTCCTTGTTACCACTTAATGAGAGTACTTTATGTCGCACAGCACCCCTGCCACGAGAACCCACAGGAAACTTCGCTTGTACCCAGTGCGGAAAGGCTTTGGAAGTTCTTCTGAATGAATGGATGGCAATTACCTTGAAGCCTGTGACTCTGGCTTCTTAAAAGCCTGAAGCCTAAGTGTGGCCACCTCCAAGTACGTGAGTTTAAATCCCTTGTCCACACTCTGCGTGGGCTACCCTTAGTTTGATCTTGTATTCCAACCTTCCCATGCCCTTTGCACAAACTATTTCTTAAAAGGATCAGGAACTAAATGCTTTAGAATTTAGGGGTCGAGACTGTGTAGTAACGACGTGACTCTGCCCTGACCACACGACAATGGCCAGAGACGACAGGAGAGGAGGCAGCAGGGCTGAGCCCCAGACACCTCCATCCACTACGACGAACACCAGGTGGTAGGAGCCTGGGCCCTGAGCCCTGACTTATTCCATTTTGCTGTCCCAGCCCTGTGTCGGCGTGACTGTAAGCCGCCTCCGATCTTCTAGAATGAGGAGGAGGTATTGACACGTGATCCAAAATTCAAAGTACTTAAAATTGCATCATTATAAAAAGTTTGAATAATATAAGAAATAGAAGGCAGAACACTCGGTCTTGAACCTGTGGTGTGAAGACGGCCTGTTTGGAGCACGTTCCTGCCAGACCCCTCAACCAGCAGGAAACTCAGCCAGACCTCCCAGCACCTGCAGGAGGTGATGGGATCCCAGGGCCCGCTCCTGCTCAGTGGCCTTGGCCTCAGGCCATGGAGCTAGAGGAAGAGAAGAAATGAGGGGGATCTTGCAGGTAGCACACACCTGGTCAAACCTCTTCTGCTTTTTCTCCAGCTTGGAGATGCTCTGGTGCTGGTTTTCCAGGTCCATGACCTTGTCGTCCAGCTCCCGCTGCAGCCGCATCTTGGTCTTCTCCAGGTTGTCGTAGGCGGTCACCTTCTCCTCATAGCACTGCCTCAGCCCCTCCAGGTCCTTCTGGAGCTTCCTCTTGGCTTCCTCCACAGTCTCGAGACACCCCATGCCATCCTCCATCTTCTTCTTCATGGCAGTCACCTGGCCAGGAGCAAGGAATGAGAACACACCCAGCATGGCACCTGCTCAGGGAACAACCTGTGCCTGAGGCAGCTGGAAGCTGGGCTGCTCCTCAGGAACACAGACCAGGGAGCCAGCCCAGGTGTGGGGCTCCCACCTCCAGCAGGGCAGACACACGAACATTGTGCTGAGGGCGCTTTCTCACTCCATGGAGCCGAGGGCAGGTCAGCTCTGGAGGGCCTCTCTGCTGAGACCTGCTCCAGGCTGCTGGTTTAGAAGGACCAACGCCCACGCAGGAGCATCCTGCACTCACAGTGCTCCGACAGCAAGGCCAGTGCGCACTGGGAAGTGTGACAACAGGGGGTGTGAGGGCCGTGGGCACCTGCCCTACAGCTGCACCCCTTTCCACATGCACAGAAAACTGCCACCCACAGCACGTGCTAGCTAATCCTACCCAGACCTTGGAGTAGACCGTGGGCCCGTCCTGTGAATAGGGCACATCTGGCCTGGCGCACTCAAGTCCCAGGACAGGATCTAGAATGGGGGCTCTTGGTCCACTTTAGGCCATGGGCCCTATACAGTGTAGAGCAGACTGGGACCCCTCCTCATCATCCCGATGTGACACACAAAATACACGGGTCGATCAGGAAGGTGAATGCGGACAAAGGCGGCTGTCAGAGGTTCTACTGAACTGGTCAGTGACCCTCGTCCCTCTCCGTGAGCACCAAGGACAGCAGCCCCCTGAAGTGCAGAGAGCTCAGTGACACCCCCGAAGCCCTGCCATGTCTTGATGTGGTGACTGCTGCTTCCTAGTGAGCAGGACAACAAGCACTGGGACTGCTCATGGTCTACATTCATCAGGAAGCAAATGCTAGATGGTCTTCTCCTCGGCAAGGAGCTGGGACAGATATGGGCGCCATGAGGCCAAGACAATGAAGTCTTACAAGGGGCTCTGAAACTGCAGACCACCCAGACCCAACTCCTTGAGGAATGAAGAGCATGGTGCTGGCCCTGAGGGGTGGGGACCAGGAAGAGCAAGCACCAGGCGGCTCTGACACCTAGCTTTAAAGTCTGTCCTGGTTATCACTTAATGAGGGTCCTTTATGTCACAGAGCACCCCTCCCACAAGAACTCAGAGGAAACATTGCACGGACCCAATGTGGAAAAGCTTTGGAAATTCTCCTGAATGAATGGATGGCGTTTACCTTGAAGTGTATGATACTCACGACTTAGAAGCCTATGACTCTGGCAGCTTAGGAGCCTGAAGCCTGAGTGAGGCCATTTCTAAGGATGCAAGATTAAATGCCCCTGGTCCTCTCTCTGAGCTGGCCACTCCTCATTCAGCCTTGTATGCCAACCTTCCCCCTCCCAATGCCCGGAGCTCTCCTTTAAAGGCCCCGGAAGGAAATGCTGTAGCCCTTACAGGCCGGGTCTGCACAGCAAGCACATGACTGCCGTGGTGGCACAACAACAGCCTGAGACGACTGGGAAGGAGGCACCGGGGCCCACCCTAAGACACCTCCTTCTAAAATGATGAACACAGGGTGGCCAAGGCAGGACCCCAGCCCCGACTTGTTCTATTTTGCTATCCCAGCCCCGTGTCGGCACATCTGAGCTGCCTAAGATCCTTGAGAGCAGGGTATCAAACTCATTCTCTCTAGGGGCGTCATCAGACTTGCCATTGCCTTAAAAGGGCTCAAATGATTTCAGGACTATGTAACTGTAACTACTCCTTAACTTCTAAGGAACTGAAATGATATTCAGCCCTTTGAAGGCAACTGCAAGGCTGACGTGGCCCCCAGGGAAGATGAGTTGCACTCCCCTGCTCTAGACTGAGGATGAAGTATTCACACATGAACCAAAATTCAAAGTATTAAAAATCAGATCACTTAAGAAATGTGACAAATATAAAAAGCAGAGAGCAGAAAACTCATTCCTAACCCTGCGGTGTGCAGACGCCCAGTTCCAGGCTCTACCTGAGCAGGCCCTTCAGCAGGCAGGGAGCCCAGCCAGACCTCTGAGGACCTGCTGGTGGTGATGGGTTCCCAGGGCCCGAGTCCTGTCCATGGCCTTGGCCTCAGGCCATGCTCTGTGAGGAAGAGAGGAAATGAGGAGCAGTGTGCCCATGACTGCACACCTGGTCAAACTTTACTTGCTTCTTCTCCAGATCAGACAGTCTCTGCCGCTGGTGGTGCAGCTCCTGCTGCAGCCGCGTCCTGTCCTTCTCCAGCCTGTCGTAGGCGGCCACCTTCTCCTTGTAGCGCTGCCTCAGCCCCTGCAGGTCCTTCTCCAGTGTGCCCTTGCCCTCCTTGGCAATCTCGAGGCACCTCACACCCTGCTCCATCTCCTTCTTCAAGTCATTCACCTGGCCAGGAGCAAGCAATGAGCACACACCCAGGATGGCACCTGCTCAGGGAACACATCTGTGCCTGAGGGAGCTGGGAGCCGGGATGCTCCTCAGGAACAGACACCAGAGCCAAACCAGGTGCGGAGGATGCCCTTCCACCAGGCAAGAGGGACAAACTTTGTGGGAAGGGCAGGGAAGCTCTGGCGGGTCTCTCCTCGGTGCCCTGCTCCCAGCTGCTCCCTTACAAACACCAAGGCCAGAGAGGAACATCCTGCAGTTCACTGGCCAAAGGCAGCAGGGCTGGTGCCCTCTGGGGAATATGTCTGTTGTGGGCACGAGAACCCCAGGCACCTGCCCCGCAACCTCTCCTCTTTGCACAAGGACAGAAAACTGCCACCCACAGCATGTCCTAGCTGCTCCTACCCACACCATGGAGCAGACCGTGGCGCCATCCAGTGCGTAGGGCACATCTGGCCTAGGCACTACCTCCCAGGACAGGGTCTACAGTGGGGGCTCTTGGTCCACTTTAGGCCCTGGACCCTGTGGCAGCGCAGAGCAGGCTGGGACTCCTCCTCCTCACCCCGATTTGACAGAAAATATGCAGGATAATGAGGAAAGTCAACTCGGACAAAGGCAGCTGTCAGAGGTTCCACTGAACTGATGAGTGACCCACGTGCCTCTCCATGAGCACCACGGAGAGCAGCCTCCTGAAGTGCGGGGAGCACAGTGACACCCCAAAGCCCTGCTGTGTCTGGGATATGGTGACCTCTGTTTCCCAGTGAACAGGACAACAGGCACTGGGACTGCCATGGCTTGTGGTCTACATTCATCAGGGAGGAAATGCTAGGTGTCAGCTGGAGACTGGTGAAGGCAAGGGTGTTCAGTCTGGTCCCCCAAAGGTCATGGATCCCAGAATTCTACCGGGGGACCCAGGGCCAAAAGGCCTGGGCTGGAAAGGAAAGGGAACTCCTGGAGACGAAGGGCGCCCCGCTCAGGCGGACCAGGGTGGACCCATCCTGCAGAATCTGACCAGTGTCCCTGAGCCACCCTGCACCCTGTGGGTCTTGAGGGGGATCTAGCACCAAACCTGGGCAAGCAGGGTGGCAACCTGCTTCTCGAGGTTGTGCTTGGCCTCCTCCTCCTGCTCCAGCTGCTTATTCAGGGACCTGTTCTCCTCTTCCACCTGCTGCAGCCTGGTGCTCAGGCCCTGCTTCTGCCAGTCCTGCTGCTGCAGCAGCAACTAAACCGAGGACAAGAGGCAAGCAGGTCTCAGGAGGTGCAGCACCAGAGCCTCACTGTCCCCACAACCTCGGCGGGAGGGAGCGGCTGGTACCTCCAGTCAGGACTTAGATGGTGAAGACCCAGTGGGGATCTGGGGGGACCCAGAGACCCCATGGATGTACAGGAGGACTCAGAACCAGAGGAGCCCTGGGACGGGACAGCCAGAGGCCTGGCAGGGGCCACCATGTTGGCACCGCGTCCTCCCGGGGAAGGTCCAGCTGTAGAGCGCTGCTGCCCACCCTCACCTGCATGTCCTGCAGCTGGGACTCCACAGTGGAGACGTCCTTGGTGAGCTGGCTGCACTTGCTGTCAGACTGCCTCAGAAGGCCCGTCACTCTGTCCAGCTCCACCTGCTCAGGGACGGGACAGACAAAGGCCCAAGGTCTGGAGCATGACCCCTCTGGCCCCACCTGGGTGCCTCTAGGCTAAGGTGGACCTGAGTCCCAGGCCAAACCCAGCAGCCTTGCTGAGTGGCCACTGTGAAGCATGACACAGGGCAGGAGTCCTAGAGAGCTGGAGGAGCTCCACGCCCAGGAGCCCCTGAAGGCACCACCGCCCAGCCCCGGGTCCCAGCAGAGGCCTCACCTGCAGCTGTGTGCGCACTGGCTCTCCCTCCTTGAGCTTCACCTGCAGCTCCTGCATCTGGGCCTCTGCTTTCTGCCGCCTGTGCTCTGAGTCCCGTTTTTCCTGCAGCAGGACTTTCACCTCCTTGGCCAGCTCCCCTTTCTCTTGCTCCAGGGTCTGCTTGGCCTTCTGAAGGTTGACTTTCACCTGGCGGGGGAGGAAGCAGAGCTGTGAAGAGGGGCATCTGGGTCCTGCCACAAAGCTGCTCTTGCCAGTGTCCCAGGAAGGACCACGGTGTTCGCATCCAGACACGGCTGCCTGAGCGGTAACAGGGATGTTGGGCAAGTTTAGGAAGTAGCGTGCTAGCAAGTGTCCTTGTCTCAGAAGTCCCACACCTGGTCTGTCCTCACTCATCTGGAAGATGACACCCAGCCTGCGTCCTCCTCTCTGTGGATGAGAACGTGCCCAGGTGTTGGACGAAGTGACAGGGACATCAGGAGCCCTGACTCCACACTGAGGAAGACCGCCCAGAATCTGGGCACTGCTACCATGCGTGCCTCACGTGTGCCAGGCAAAGGGGCCTCCCAGGCCACAAGCACCTGGGAGAGACGCCCACCTGTCCAGGCCCCAGTGCACAGCAGGAGGTGGTGGTGGTGACACACAGTCTCCTTCACCCCAGGGAGCCCTGCTACTCAGTGAAGCCCTCAGGGGACTTCTGTCACAGAGAGCCACCCCCACTCTTCCCTGGAGGTGCCCTGGCTTGTTACCAGCCCTGCCCAAGGCTGGCCCAGGGGAGGCCCTGAGCTGCCCCTGCTGGCCAGTGGGCAGCGACCCTGAGTGCCCCTGACCCCAGACTACCTCCTGCAGCTGAATGATCTCGGCCTCCATGCTCTTCAGCTTCTTCCGGTTCCCCTTGGCCTGCGCCAGCACCTGGTCGAGGTAGGTTCGCACCCCTGGCAGTTTCCTCATGCAGTCCTTCATCTGGGCCTGGGGACAGGGAGGAGACCTTGGCACCATCAAGCCGGTGGCCACTCACCTGCCCCAACCCCACACTCTGCCCTCTACCTACATGGCATAGTTGGGCATAGACACTCTGCTCTCGAACACACTCAAAGGCACACGTTGTCCTGCAGGTTTGCTCTCCAACTCTTTTTCCCCCTCAGCCTCTGGGCCTGAGTCTCCCTCTGTGAGATGGTTATGGGCACCCAGACCTTTCCAGCTTGGAAAGAGCAGCACTTCCCAGTATCCTCTGGACACCCCACTAGTGTCACGGACCCAAGCTGAGAGAGTGCCACTGTGTGTGACCAGCTCCGGTTTGTTCCCGGCTGACCTCACCTGCAGCTTCTGAACCTCTTCAGTGTCTTCGTTGTTGTTCTTGTTGGGTGAGTCGATCTGGGCCTCCAGGTCCTTCTGGTCCATCTCCAGCTTCTTCCCAGTGGCCATGGCCATTGAGCGCTGGGTCCTCTCCTCCTCCAGCTCTGCCCTTAGGTCCTGCACCTGGGAGGAGACGCCAACAGCTCAGGAGGCCAGAGCCCCTCACAGATCCGCCTCCAGCTCTCAGCCCAGGTGGCTTTGGCCCTGCTGGAGCCACTGAGTCTGCGCCCTTCTGGAGGACAGAGGACTGCAAGAAATGCTCAAGGCACCCTGGTCAGTCCAAGCATAGAAGGACAGAAAGGAAGCCTGCTGAAACGTGCGCGGTATCTCTTCAGGGGGAGACGAAGGGACATATACACCTGTCTACCAGGTGCTGATTCTCCTGGTCGCCCTGATCATCCTGACCCAGTCAGACCTGTTTCAATTGACCTTCAAGGCCAGAAGCTTCACTTCTAGCCACAGGTTAGCTACCTTGATGGCATGAAGCTCATCCTCCAGCTCCTGGAGCTGGGCCCTCACCCCTTCCATCTGCTGCTCCAGGGCCTGCATAGAATCCTTCACCTCATGGACCTGCCACCCAAGGAAATCCAAGTCACAACCACAGTGACAAGAGGCCCCCCAGTCCTCTGCCTCAGTGTCTGTTCAACCATTAGTCCCCTGTACTGTCCCCCTCGGCCCCTCCCGGGACTCATACTCTTGCCCATGCCAACCTTGTGGCCTGTTGCTACGATGGGCAGCAAGGGGCCGAGTCTCTGCTGCTGCCCTCTGGGATGGATACACGGGCCAAGTGGACTGAACCCAACGTGTCTCTGTATGTGCTGGGCTCTGCCCGCTGCTCTTCCAGAGAAGTCCCTCTCCTCCCTCCAGGCCACTCCTGCTGTCCTGTAGGGTCAGAAGAAGACGACCAGACAAGGAGACAGACATCTGAGAAGTCAGGAACCCAGATGAGCAATAAAACCAAGCACAGAAGAAAAGACGGGAAGGGATGTTTTAGAGATTTCTTGAGGCTGGAACATTTGTGTTTACTAATCAATAAAGCCAACACTGACCGTGATCTATGGCAGCGTCCCCTCCTAGTTCCCTCACCAAGTGCTCTCACACATTTCGTGGGGTGGGCACCACGGTGGCTCCTGTCTGAAGGGAGTGGACCAGCAGAAAGTCCAGGTTTTCCCCTGAACATGGGCTAGGGCAAGGCTTCACAGCAGTGCAGGGGCCGGCACTGGAACCGCAGTCTCTCTGACCCAGATCCCGTGTCCGTGAGGACCACACTCTACTCTCTCTGACACCCCGCATGTTCACCCGTGCACATCTGCTTCACTTGTCAGTGACCCTCTCGTTCCCAAACTGTCTTGCACCGCATGCCCTCTTCTCTGTCTTGATCAACTTCCTGGTGCTGTCACTTTCCAAAGCCTGTGCCCTCCTTGCTTCTGCAAGATCCTTGTCCCCTAGGGGCCTGGGGTCCTGCCGCCCTGGCTTTATCCCTGCAGTGGCCAAGCCCTCCTGAGGGGGCCCAGTCCTCTCTACTGTCCTCCCCCGCTGCTGGGCAGTAGCTTCTTTCTAATTCTTGATGAAAAGAGTGCAAAATCCTTCTTCTTGCATAAAAATTTGCCTGCATTTATGATCACTTCCTTTAAGATATTTCTAGCAGTAGAATGACTGGGTCAGAGTGTATCAATATATAAAAATGCTTTCATACCTAGAGCCTCACATTGATGCAAACAAATCATATCAATTTACATTTATTCTCACAGGATATGAGAGTATCTATCTCTATCTTCCTCTTCAATAGTCCTTTCTAAAGAAACAGATCTTCCTATTTCAAAGATTTCTTATGGTAAACGATGCACAGCAGGAATTTGCTGTCTCCCCCATGGGATGAGTGCTGTCCAGGAGCGCTCAGTCCTTTCCACTCTTGTGTGTCTGGTCTCCAGACCCAGTTCCTTATGTCTAACGGAAACTCTGCACCCACTGAACCCTACTTCCCCACCCCCACTTCCCGGCCCCTGGAACCTGCCACCCCACTTCCTGTCCCCCTGGACTGGACCCCTGTAAGTACCTCATGCCCGAGGAATCCTAAGGTATTTGTGTTTCTGTGGTGGCTTGTTTCACTTAGCACCGGGTCCTCAAGGTTTGTGTGTGTGATAGTGCAGGAGGGTGCAGCCAGAGGGCCCCCAAAAGAAGGATTTGTAATGGGGTTCAGAACTCAAGGTGTCCAGGAAATATTAGAAAGATATATAGGATGTCCTCACCCTCCACCACAGGTGTGAGGTGGGGGAAGGGACACGTGGAGCAGGGCCATTCAGCGCTGTTTTGCATAACAACTAACCTTTGCAGCTAACCTCTGGCATGGTCACTTAACATATCTATAACCTTTAACTGGTTGCATAGATATGTTAAATAGCTGTGGCCATGCTCTGAGCCAGGGGAATGGAAGGAACTTCCCCCCCAGATGTCACTGGGAGGCAACTCCTGCTAGTTATAGCACAAACGTGAGAGCTTGGAGATGATTAGCTCCACAACATGGGGCCACCCCTGCGCAGACTCATGGATAACAGCCCAATAAGCTGGAAGGATATTTAAACCCAGACTCGGCAGCCCTTGAAGAGAAGCACGCAGCTGCAGCAATGTAAGGAGGACCATGCACTTTCGGCACACGGGGACCCCTGCCCCCCCACAGCCATGAGAAGAATCACCACGTGGCTTTACCAGAGAACCACCACACAGCTTTAGCAGAGGACCACTAACCGGCTTTAGCTAGAGATCCTGGCAACACAGCTGATGGTGCTGAGAACCGAGGAAGGTCTATCAGCCCAGCACAGATTACTGGGAAGAACCGGGAGCTGCCTGAGCCATGGACTTCTATTTCTTTTCCTGAGATACGGTACCCCAGACTGGGCAAAGGGGGGAAGGAAGGACTGTGTGTGTTTTGGGGGGTTTTAAGGGAATTTGGGATTTTGACAAAGACATTAAGTCATTACTCTTAAGTCTGTATAACTTGAATAAATAATTCCTTTCCTTTTCACCAATTTCTAACATGGAGAGCTATAATTCTCTGGCGAAGGGAAAAGTGAACCTAGTACAGGGAGACCCCAGGAGAAGGAGTGGTAGCTTTAAAGTAATACAACTACTTGTACATACTCAGTAAAAGCCCACCAAAACTAGCCAGGAAGGATCCACCCTATAAGAATAGAGTCCCTGCAGCCCATGAGGTCAATCTCTGCTTGGAGTTGCCCTGCTCCCATGTTCTCTTCTATAAACTCTGGGTGTTGGGTACAATTCGTTGTCCCAGTCACTAAGAACCTGGTTACCTGTGCCCACCTGTGACAGTAGCATGGGCCAGGATTCCCATCCTTTTTAAGGCAGTAATAGATAGATAGATAGATAGATAGATAGACAGACTTTGAGAGTACATTCATGAAAGCTGAGGACAGTGAAACGAGGAAGGTCTTAGGATAGAAGGAGCAACAGGAGAGTCCAGGCAGGGCTGCTGTCAGCTGACTGGGACGTCAGACAAGAGATGGCCCTGAAGACAGGGTCAGGGGTGAGCCTGGGAGGAGCTGCCATACCCATCGCTGCCCTGGTTACCAGTCTCAGAGTGACCCTTAGAGTAGAGGACACAGACGCCCACGGGGGAAGAAAGGTGTGGGTGTGTCCTCCTGAAAGGGAGGGCACCAAGGCAGTGATACTTTTTTGAGAATTTCTAGGGAAGTTTATTTGAGCCCAACTGAGCTCTGGAGAGCGAAGTTTTGCACTTTCTTTTCTGCTTTTGAAATTCAGGAGGGGACACAGGGGAGATCACATGGAGGTGGGAGAAAGCAAGGTGCGGACTGGACAGCAGGAAATTAATAAAACTTACAATTATTTCAAATGTGTGTTAACCTAGATGCACAGGACAATGGACAGGGCTTGCTTATAGAGAAAATAAATCTTTTATTTAAATGTTAATTATGTGGTCTGCCCATGCACCATGACCTGCCCAGTTAACAATTTACTATAAACTCCGGGCAAGATGGAGGCATAGGTACACACACTGTGCCTCCTTGCACAACCAAGATAGGGACAACAACAATTTAGAAACAGAATAACAACCAGAACTGACAGAAAATTGAACTGTTTGAAAGTCAGACAACCAAGAAGTTAATATAGACACGTTCATCCAGACCAGTAGGAGGGGCGGAATCGGGCAGCAGGGCTCAGGTCGCAGCACAGAGAGCAGAGAGTGATGGGCCCAGGCACGTAAGGCATCTGGGGCACGCAAGACCACAGCGGGTGGACCCTGAGCACGCAAGCGGCGGCAGGCAGACCCTGGCTGAGGGGTGCCCACTGGCAGGCCCCGCAAGGGAGGAATGGTGAAGCAAGGCTCTGTGCACAACCCAGGATCCCAGTGCTGGGAAATAGAACCTCGGAACACTGATTGAAAACACCTGTGGGAGTTGAGGTGCAGGGGGAGACTCCCAGCCTCACAGGAGAGGTTGTTGGAAAGACCCATGGGGTGCAAAAGCACACCCACATGGGAATCAGCACGAGAAAGGTCCAGTTGCTTGAGGGAAGTGGCAGAAGGGATTGAAGTCCACAGAGAGCGGAGCAAGTGCCATTGTTCCCTCTTGGAACCCGCCCCCACATAGAGTATCACAAACCAGCCACTGGGTTGTCTCGCCCTAGTGAATACCTATGGCTCTGCCCCTCATACATAACAGGCGTGACCAGACCACCCCCCTCCAAAAAAAAAAAAAAGATGGCTCAAACAGAAGAAATGAAAGCCCCAGAACCAATCCTTTTAAGCAACCAAGAGATAGCCAACCTATCAGATGCACAGATAATCAGGATGCTAAAAGAATTGGTTGATTTTGGTCACAAATTAGATGAAAAAGTGAAGGCTACAATAATTGAAATTAAGAAAAATGCACAGGGAACCAATAGTGATGGAAAGAAAGGTGGGTCTCACATCAATGGAGTGGAACAGAAGGAAGAAAAAAACATACAATCAGGAGAGAATGAAGAAATAAGAATTCAAAAAAAATGAGGAGAGGCTTAGGAACCTCCAGAACATCGTTAAACTTTTCAACATTTGAATTATAGGGGTACCAGAAGGAAAAGAGAAAGAGCAACAAGTGGAAAACTTATTTGAACAAATAAGAAAGGAGAACTTCCCCAATCTGGCCAAGGAAATAGACTTCAAGAAAGTCCAGGAAGCTCAGAGAGTCCCAAAGAAGTTGGACCCAAGGAGGAACACACCAAGGCACATCATAATTACATTAGCCAAGATTAAAATGAAGGAGAGAATCCTAGAAGCAGCAGGAGATAAGGAGACAGTAACCTACAAAGGAGTTCCCATCAGACTGTCAGCTGATGTCTCAAAAGAGACCTTGCAGGCAAGAAGGGGCTGGAAAGAAGAATTCCAAGTCATGAAAGTCAAGGACCTACATCCCAGGTTGCTCTATTCAGCAAAGCTTTCATTTAGAATGGAAGGGCAGATACAGTGCTTCCCAGAGAAGGTCAAGTTAAAGGAGTTCATCATCACTAAGCCCTTATTTTATGAAATGGTAAAGGGACTTATCTAAGAAAAAGAAGATAAAAAACATGTATAGTAAAAGGACAGCAAACTCACAATTATTAACACCCACACCTAAAACAAAACCAAACTAAGCAATCAACTAGAACAGGAACAGAACCACAGAAATGGAGATCACATGGAGGATTAGCAACAGGGGAGAGGGAGGAGGAGAGAGGGGAAAAAGATATGGAGAATAAGTAGCATAGATGGTAGGTAGAAAATAGACAGGAGTAGGGTGAGAATAGTATGGGAAATGTAGAAGCTAAAGAACTTATGACACATGGACATGAACTAAAGGCAGGGGATGAGGATGGGAGAGGGTTTGCAGGGTGGAGGGGAATGAAGGGGACGTAATGGGACAACAATAATAGCATAACCAATAAAATATATCTTTAAAAAATAATCAATGATGAGATCATCCCGTGTGGTTATTTTTCCACAGAACCCCCCTTTTCACCCACAGACCCACTTTCAGTCACAAATGGATCTGAAGGAGGCATTGACACCCAGCCTTTGGGTGGATGCTCTGGTCTCAGCACTGGAAGGCTCATCCCTAGGGAGAGGCTCAGGGTGGACGTGGGCTTGACCCCTGGGGATAGGGCCACACTGTCACCATGGGGCCTGAGTTGAGGTCGAATTGTCCCCAAACTCGAAGGGGAGGTGAATGGAAGGCAGTCAGGTCGTATGGCCATCACCAGGGAAAAGCAAAGTGGATCGTTTCCATTCTACGCCCTGTCCACTCCCTGCTGCCCCTCCTGTCCCTTGGCCCTCCGTCCACCGCCACAGCCGGGATAGTCCTCAGGTGGGTCCCATCACCTGGACACACAGCCACCAGATTCACTGGCAACTAAGTAATTCCATTTGTTTTTCCTGTGGATCTCAATGAAAAGCTCTTTCTGGCAGAAAACAGATAAAACTAGGACTCAGATTTCACACACATTTCCCCACGGCTTCAGTGTAATCTTGACAGTTCTGTCACATTTCTGGGGGTTCCATTTATTTCCCCGTCTCCTTCCCACAGCCATGATGTCTTTATATGAGGAGGGAGAGGAACAGTGGAATGTGAAAAAACAAGGGTCCCCTGGTTAAAATGTGATGACAATGGCCAGGCCTTGAGCAGGACACTCCAAAGCCTCTCCTCCCCTAGATGGTCAGCCCAGGTGTGGGGCTCCGCCCAGTTCCCTGCAGCCCCTCCCACTGCTGCTCACTGAGGCTGCCAGGTGCCCTGCTCACTGCCCAGAGGCTCCTGTGAGGGCACATGAAGGGTGCTGCTCCTTCTGACCGCTGTGGGCACCCACTGGGTGTGTTTGTATTAAGAAGAAGAGAAAGATGGAGACACAGGAGAGGAGGGGAGAGGAAGGAGAGGAATCAAAAAGCTCCTACAAAACCAATCAATCGATGGATCCATCAATCCCAAGGGAATCTAAAGCTAACCCAGAAGGCACCAAGCACAGATGTGGGGGAAGAAATGATAAAACCAATGCTGAGTTGGGGAAACATTTCCAATCAAGACGCAAACCCCAGGAGCCAGGAGGGGAGAGTGTGAGTGATTGGGCTCTGAAGAGTTAACTCTGCAGCGGCTGCCACCACCCAGTCAGCCCCACGGGAGACCACGAGCCGCTGTGAGCAACACGCCCGTAGACAAACAGTGACGGTCCCCCTCCCACAGGAGCCTGCCGGTCAACGTGAAATGACTGACACTGAAATTTTGTCATGGGTGACAGTGTCGTCCCTACACCGAAAAGGCTGCAGGTTCGATCCCTGGTTGAGGGGCATACAGGAGGCAACTGATCCAAGCCTCTCTCTCACACCGGTGTTCCTCTCTCTCTCTCTCTCTCTTCCTCCTCCCTCCTTCCACTCTCTCTAAAATTAACAAACATATCCTCAGCTGAGGGTGAGACACTAAATAAGTAAAAAATAGAATGGGTGAGCGATAAATTCTCAGAGCAGTGACTTGACGTACCCGGCGTCTCACAGCTCTCAGAAGCCAGTGTAAAGAACAACGCCTCCCGATGCTGCTGGTACTTAGGAGGGAAACGTGGCTTCAGTAACTCAGGAGGCTCCAGGTTTCCCTCTCCTGCATAAACACCGAGACGGAAGCTCAGACTCCTCCAGTCACAGCCACATCGCCAGCTGGTGTGTTAAGGTGACAAAGCTGGGGCCGTACAACACGCCCACCTCACTCCCTTCGACTGGGACTGTGAGGGGTGTGGAAAGAGGTTCGGAACCAGGTATAGGCTGAGAAGGCACAACCCCCGCCCCCCCCCCACACACACACAGAGGCCTAGCAGCACAGTGATGGAGAGTCACTTTGCATGTCGCTATCAGCAGACTAGCTTCGTAATAATGCTGAACAGTTTGTTAGGGCCCAGGAGACAGGTGTGACTCTGACCCACGAAGTAGCTGGGAGGCGGCTCCTCCTGTTACAGCACCTGCATGAGAGCTTGCAGATGGTTCTCTCACCTCCACAGGGCCACGCCTGCCAGGACTACCAATGGCAGCCAGAAAGGCAGAAAATTCCGGAGTGCCAGCAGGTATAGCCGGTTGTGAGAAAAGTCGGAAATGGGGTGATGGACAAGGACCCAGGCTGGGATTGAAAGTAAACTGGGGGCAGCCCTGTGCAGCAGAGGGGTGGGAGGGCTGTTGCTGGGCGGCCACGGGGAGGTGCTGCGTGGTCTGGGGTTCGGGAACTAGAGATCACGGCTATGGGGCTGGCAGTGCTGGGAACCCTGACACGCCTGCCCAGCCGAGCACCAGTTACTGGGAGGAACAGGGAGCAGCGAGCCTCGGACTTCTGTTCCTTTTGTTCTGGACGCCGGTGCTTCTCACTGGCCGGCGCTGAGATGCACCTGCCTGGGCAAAGAGCGAGGGCGGGGCTCTGTGTGTGTTTGTGTGTTTGTGGGTTTTGGAGTGTTCAAGGTAATGACACTTAACAGCAACAATCAGCCATTACTCTAAACCTGTATAACTTTTAATTATTTCCCTTTTTACTAAATTCTGGCATTGAGAGCTACAATTTTTATTGGTGGTGAGCACAAGAATCCCAGAGCAAAAGACCCACCATGGGTTTCTGTTTCTGGACCACCTCTCCCTTCTCCCCTCACCCCACGGCCCCAGCTCCAGCCAAGGACAGGGGGCAAAGGCCGGCCATCTTCCTGCTCAGTCTGCCGTCACGGTTCCCCGGGCTGGTCACTCCCTGCTGAGGGCCTCGGTTTCCCCACAGGGCACAGGGCCCAGCACTGAGCCGACAGGGTGGGAGAAACAACCTCTCGGGTTCCCAAAATCTCAAAAGCAATCCTTTGCCCCCACCAATCTCAGCAGCAGCCCCAGGAGGGGAAGCCTCAGGATGGCCAGAACCCCACAAACGGGGGCGGAGGGACGGCTCGGTCTGACCTCCCTGTCCTCTACCTCCTCTACTTTGGGTAGGGGACCCGAGAGGGGGGAAATTCTAGTAAATAGTTATGAGCCTGGCAGGTGACGCATATGTTACAGCTGTGGTTTCAGCGGCTGCAGAACAGGCCTATCCTGACTCCCAGGAGACACAGTCGGCCTCCTGGGGCACAGCTGGGGACGTCCAAGCCATTGTGTCCCAGGGAGACACAGAAGTCTGCCCACCCGCCCAGGGACAGCTCACTGCCCAGGGGGAGAATGCAGCTGGGTTTTTTAAATCTAATTTTTCCCTGAATTCCAAAATCCCTCACTGCCCACACCTTCCTCTCTGGTGCAGAAAGGCTGACTTGGAAGGAAATGTCACACTGTCCAGACCGTGAGGCCATCAGCCTGATTCTTCTCAGACCACGGTTTCTGGTGTGTGGACAACTGTCTGTTCCCGTGTTCCAGCCCACAGCCCTGGGGACTGTGGTCTCTGGGGAACTGACGGTGTTTATGCTCAGAAGCCCCACCTGCCACGGGCTCCTCTGAATAAAGCCCCCATAGAGATTCATCCCTGTCCCTGCCTATTGGGGTCCCTGGGTGACAGGCAGCAGGATGCATTTCTTTTTCTCATTTCACTTTCTCCCAGTCACCCCAACAGCCACCTTCTACCTGGGGTCCCTGCTCATGACACAGGTAGCCCAGGACCCCAGCTCAGCTGGGGGGAGGTTTGTGAACCCACCTCCGCTGTTTCCCCTCCTCCCCAGTGTCCAGGGCCCCAGGGGAGGGAGGAAGCCCTCAGACACAGCTGGGGGCAAACCCAGGCTCTGAGCTTCAGTTTCCCTCCTCTGCAGAACAGCGACACAGCCCCTGCCTCAGGGAGTCCTTGTGAGGATGGAAGGTGGGGGAAAGGGGTTTAGGGTAGGTGCTCCTACCCTCCCCAGCTTACCAAGGACCCACCTCTGGCTGAGCTGGAAGAAGAATTGGGTGCTCTTAGCTGTGCAGATCCGCTCGCCAAGTGAGTCTCAGCAAAAAGGAAACACCTCTTCTGGTCCCAGAGGTTTCAGAAAGCAAAAGGGAAAGCAAGTGCCCAATTGTGAGAAACTCACCACCAAACAAGCACATCACCCCAGGGCTCCCCACTACACTGGTCACCACCTCCCTGCTGACCCCTCTGAGGACAACCCCAGGGCCCACAGCCAGGGCCTTCTGGGCCCAGCCCATCCTGCCCCCTGCTCCTGGAAGGAAGACCTGCCCCTGACACACTGGGGGATCCTGGGCCCAGTACCCTCCTCCCTAGGGGCTTGTCCTTAGACCCCTGCCCTCTCATGCTCCACACGGCCCCCAAAATGCCTGCCCCATCTCCCTCTCTGTCAGAAGCAGTCAGCAGCATCCAGATCCTGCAAGCGCTCCTTGCAGACCTGCTGCACTGCACTGTGCTCCTTCTACTACTGGAGACCTCATGCAGGCAGCTTCTAGACTTTTCTACATGGGCCCTTCTGCCAGAAGCACCAGCTTCCACCACATGGAAAAAGATGCTCATCTTTCAATGCCCAAATCTAGTATCACCTCCTCCAAGCAGCCCTCCAGCATGAACGCCACAGGATCTACTGTCCCCTGTTGGCTCTGCCCCCATGGCACCTGGAGGAGGGGCGTGAGCCCTCAGCGGGACCACTGTGTAGATGTCTCCACTGACCCCATTTGATCAGGTCCCTCTTTAGATTGTGCCTGGTAGCAGGGACAGCGCCTTGGTCTTTGAGCCCGTCCCTGGTGGTAAGTGCTGTTTGGGTGCAGACAGAAGTCTGTGGGAGCGCCCAGAGGGGCTGCTGCTGCATTCCCTCCTGGCTCGGTTCCTCTCACCCCAGATCCCTTCCTCTCCTGTGAAAGGGACTTGTTTCCTATAAAACAAGACTTTTACAAGAAGGCCATTGTCAAGGGAGCACAGGAAGGTCTGACAACAGGAAGCATGCCTGCTTTCCTGTTTGTTGTTACAATGTACTGGGGTGTGGAGGACCTAAGCCCCCGCCTGTGCCCGAGCAAAGAAGGGTCCTCACCAGCTGAAGACCTGAAGCAACTGAGGCACAGCCGCGGGCATCCTGCTGGAAAGGGTTGGCATCCTCACTGCCCCTCCCTTCTCCCTGGAGCTTCTCCAAGACACAAGGCCCATAAATCTCCCATACTTTCTCTCACTGATCAGCCATCCCTGAGCAGAGGACATTGTCTTGGAAACACCTGTAGCCTGGACACCTGGGACAGGTGAGTAGGGTGACTCGCCCTCTCCGGGGGTCTGCTACACTCCCTTGAAAACCCTCCCATCTTCTCCCTGGCTGCCACAGTCGTTAGGCTCTGCCCACTGGACCACTGTGTCCCGGCTTGAATAACAGCCTGTAGTGGGATCTTCGGGGCTCCCGGTCGTTCCTTAGCCCCCTGGGGTACCTAGTGCTCAGCTCCTGTCTCCTGAGCAGAGCAGCCACCGTGCCGCAGGGCTGCGGGCACACCAGGCGCCAGGCAGGCACCTGTGTGCCTCTCCCACTCAATTCGCACCCCAGCCCCAGGAGTCATCAACCCCATTTCACAGCTCAGGTGATGGAAGATGATGACCCGCAGCCTGTAGGTCCTGCAGATGCTGGGCTTCTCTGACTTGCCCCAGGCAGGGGCGGTGGGACCGGGAGTGAACCATACAGGCCCACCTGGCACTTCCATCAGAAGGTGTTCATCACGGGGGAAGTGTCCATGGGCCACCACGGCCCTCTGTCCCCTGCTCTCTAGGGAGGGGGAGCAGAGGGATGGACAGTGTTGCGTGAGGACACACAGCCCAGTGTGCTCTCACACTCGCCCCACAGACTGCGCCAGGATGCGGCCTGCTTTGCAGAAGAGGAAGCCACGGTGAGGGGAGTCCAGGGCTCCCACCAGGCAGCTCAGGGGAGGAGCCAAGTCTCAAACCAAACATCCCATTTGACCTTTCACACTTGTTACCAATTACTTTTTGCCATTTTCCCCCCTGTATCCTCCCTGCTTCCCGGTTCTTCTCCCTTTCTCTAGCCTGACATCAGCTTCACTCCAAGACAGTCCCGTGTGAGACGCGGAACTCAGCTCAACATCCATCGGAGCTGCGGTCCCGGTACCTCGGGTGTCCTCTGGTGACAATGCAGAATGGGTTCCAGAGAGACACCCCTGGCCTGGAGGGAGACAGTCTCCTGGTGGGACGACAAAGGTGGGGGCTCCAAAGCCAAGCTGAGGTGAGAACTAGGCATCTCCTGCCTCCAGGGCCATGAGTGGAGATCACCCCACTGAGGGACCAGAGGCCCAGTGACGGGATAATGGGACTCAGCTGGACAACCCACATCACAGAAGGTCACCTGGGATGGCATAGCCTCAGAGTCGGGTCTGGGCCAAAAGCTGTGGTTGACAGCTGGCAACGTTCAGCCCACTGTGAACAAAATCCAACTCAGGGGAAAAGTAACCCCAAAGTCACTTAGAAAGGCGTTCAGTCTGCCCCAGAAGCATCGCCTGGTGGAGGCTGGAGGAGGCACCCAGCTGGGGGCACCCAGAGTGCACCCTCTGCCACCCTGGCCCATCCCAGGCTCTCCCAAAGGAGGGGAGGCATGGGTGGCTCAGACACGGTGGGCATGACAAGTGCTGTGCTCCAGAACAGGGGCCCTGTCTCCCGGTCTTCCTCCCTGTCATAGGGACAGTGGGGTGGGCTGGGAGCCTCACAATGACATGCGACAAAGGGGCACCTTCCTCGTGAAGGTCAAACAGGAGCCCAGGGCTCACTGCTTGGGTCCCACCTTCGGTCAGGTGGGTCTACATCCCAACTGTAAGGAGAGACTTTCCTCCCTCCCCCAACTCTCGCTACTGTGGGGACATCGGTCTTCCTGGGCCGGGTCTCCTCCTTGTGCCAGCTCAGTGTCAAGCATAGAGTAGGTACGCAGTAAGCAATGAGCCAAGGCTTATGGAGACGTGCTCAGCATCCCTGACCCTGACCCCGCCTGCCTTTCTGGCGTCCTCCCCACTCAGGCCTGTGCCCAGCCGCCCCGCACCACAGCAGGCTGCCAGGAGGCACAGGGCTGGCGCCTGCTGCCCAGACCAAGCAGCTGCCTCCAGGCCACCCTCTGCGGCACGGACACCACGAGACACGCGGCGCGGGGCACGTGGTACTCTTTATTGTGACGCCCAGTGGGGAACACGGGTAAACCAGCTTCCTGTGCTGGTGACGGCTGCAACACACGCTAAGGCACTTTTATTCTGTGACACAGGGCGGGGCTGGGAGCGCCATTCGCTCCTTTGTGACAGCGACTGGGACCTGGATCAGAGCTCTGGAGGCACGTGCAGCTTGTACGCAGGTTCATGATTCGTTGAGTTTGTGTTCCTTAAAAAGAATGCCTTCTGTGCCGTGAGTAAGTCTACATGCAGCATGTACAGAACAGTTGGGAATCCAGGGAAATTCAGCAACCAGTGTAGACCAGCGCAGGGCACGCTACTCGCTTCTAAACGTGGTTCCGGAGGAAGGCAGTGACAAAGACTGGGGGTTTCATCAATTATCACAAGAAGGGGGAAGAGAGAAAACCTTATTTTTTCCTCCTTTCCAAAAAACATCGGTGCAGGTGGCGAGCTCTTCCACGATCCTGAGTCGACGGTGCAGACAAACCACCCAGGCCCCAGTGCTGGAGCAGGTGCAGGGTGGTGTGGGCGGGCCTCTGGCCTGTCTGGTGCGCTGGCTGTCGGACTTGGAACAAGCCCCTTAACCATTACTTGTATTTGGTCCCCAAGAGAGTTGGGAGAAGACACTGCTGGCCTTTCCAGCTTGGCCCCTAGGCCCTCCCCGTCTGCTCAGCCCAAGGACCGTCTGGTTACAAGGCTGGCTGCCCTCGGCAAAGGAGGCACGGGGTCATCATTGCACTTGAGACGTCTTAGGATCGGGAAGGGGTCGGGGCGCTGCCCAGTGTGATTGGGGAGGAGCTGTCTCCCTGCCCAGGCCTGGCATTCTGTGCCCTGCACAGAGGGGGTGCCCCTGGGCCTGCCCTCGCCAGGCCACCCAGAGCCCATGGGAGGGGGCTGATGGGGCAGAGGGTGTGAGGTCACCGCGTGTGATTGCCAACAGCAAAGGGGGGTGGGGGGAAGAGCCGGTGGTGGAGGCGGGAAGGTGACCACACTTCTGGGGTGCTGGGCTCTGCAAACTCCTGAGCGTGAATAAAAATAGACGTGTAGAAAACTCTCTGGCCTTCCTGGTGGCCTTCTTCTCGCCTCACCGCCTTGTGCTTTTGGCAAGAGAAGGCCGAAGGTCCGGCAGGCTACGCGTTCCTGAGCCCGGGGCCCAGGGCCCTGTCTCTTTGGTATTGGCATCTAGGGTGCAGGGAAGGGGAGCGGGAGAGGCTGCAGCAGAGAAGCCGAAGGCCCTCAACAGGGCCTGGGGGGCCGGGGAAGGGAGCACAGGCCTGAGGTCCCCAGGCCTGGTGGGAAGGGTTGAGAGTTTGGTCACAGCAGTCCCAAGAGGGTGGGGGGCTGGGAAGGGGCGGCGGAGTCATCCCTTGGTCGGTCGGTCGGTCAATCTATCTGTCCATCTTCGGCAGCAGGAGGTGAGGTTATTCGGCAGCTTTGGCTTCAGCCCCATCAGCTTTGCCATCCACCTCCTCATCCGAGCATTCACCAGCACCTTTCCGGGCCATTCGACGGGGTACGACAAATGGCAGGTCCCCACGCCTGGGGGCAGAGGTAGAGGTCAGAGGGCTGGCCAGGGTGGCCCAAGCACAGCTCACACATTCCACAGCGACCCCCAGAGGGAAACTGGTGCCCTAGCACCCCATGGGACAAACCACACTGGGCCTCTGGGCCACTGCCTCCAGGCAGGACAGGGCAGCTACCAGAGCAGGCTGGTAAAGCTTTCCCTTCACCACTATGACACTAGCAAAAGCCTCCAGGAAGTCAGGACAGACGAAAAGGGGGGAAGGCAGAAGAATAGATGGAGTCGCCTCCCGCAAAACGCCACCCTTTGTGCAACTAAGTATGAGACGGGGAACCGAGAGCTGCGGACACAGTGTGCGCACACCGGCGCGTTCTGCCATCACCTGGGGAACATGAACATTAACCACTGACGAGAACGTCTGCTCGTGCTGACTCGGCTTTGACAGAGGACTGTCGTGAGGAGGAGGCAGAAATGACGGGGGGGGGGAAGACCCTGACTCAGCCATTTCCCGTCTCCTGGACGTCAACACGCCCTGGACAAACGAGGAGGCCTCTTTCTGTCCCCAGGCCCAGTGAGGTGACAGCAGCCTCTGCCAGCGAGCGCTCTCCCGGCACCAGGGACGGGCGGGCAGGGGCTGCCTCTGCACAGCAGGGTGGGAGCAGCCCCACCAGCAGACTTCCCAGCAGGATGGGCTGAAAGACCCAGGGTTCATGGTTTATGCCACAGGCTGGGCCACAGCCCAGGAGGCTAGAAGATCCCCAAGGGGTAGAGGCCCATGAACCCACTTGATGCCCGGCTGAGAAAGGGAACCGCCTTCACGGGGGCTTCGCAGTCTGCACCGTGCCATGCACAACGAATGAGCGTTTGGAGGGAGAAACACGTGCCGGGTGGAGGCAGGCTCACCTGAGCTTGTTCTTGAGGGAGCTGACCTCGCGGTTCATGGCGTCTGCGGTCTCGGTGGCGTCCTCCAGCTCTCGCTGCAGCTTCCTGCGGGAGGCATTGGCCCTCTGGGCCTCCTCCTCAGCCTCCTCCAGCTGCCGCTTGAGCTGCTTCAGGCGGGTGGATGCCTTGTCAGCCTGTGGAGAGCAGTGGCCCAGGTTAGTGGCTCCTGGAGAGTGGGGCCCACCCAGCCCCACCAGCCCAGGGCCCCACTGCTCTGCCCACAAGCACACCTGGTCCTTGAACTGCTCCGCGTTCCTGCGCTCGTCATCCACCTGCAGCAACACGTCCTTCAGCTTCTTCTCAGCCCGACGCACCTGCTTGCACGCCGCCTGGCGCTCCCTGCCAGGTACAGAGTGGCTCAGAGGGGCACTGTCCTTCAGAGGGACTGCCCACAAACCACAAGCTGGACCGCCCATCCCGGGGTCTCACTGTCATTTGCCCTCATGGGAGGCCTTGATGCCCAGGCGGCCCCTCTTGATTGAACACCCACTGTCAGCTTGCTTCTCCCATGAGAAGGGTAATCGGCCCCATTTCTCAGATGGGGAAGCTGGGGCTCCGGGAAGGGAAGTGACACCTCACAGCATATGTGCAGTTAGGAAAAGGGACAGTGAGACTGGGCTCCTGTGTGGCCTCTGTTACCTACAAACAAGTCTCTGTCTTGCTCAGCACAGTTATCCCCCAGGGGGCTGGGAGCCCCCTACCTCTCTCTCAGAGAGGGTCTCCAAAACCCACCGTTTGGCCATGGGCAGCTACTCCAACTCCAAAGGACCCAGTGAAACAGAGGACGGCCCCGTCAGGAGGGGGAAACAGCCCCTGGGACTCAGGGACAGGACTGCAAATGGGCTTGGACACTGCTCCAGGCCACAGGACAGGGACACCTACTTGGTCTCATTGTCCAGCTGCTCTTCCAGTTGTGCAATCTTGGCCTCCAGGGCAGTGATGGAGGCCTTGTACTTGGACTTGACAGTGCCCTCCATCTCCTGCAGCTTGACCTTGAGCTCCTTGTTCTGGCGCTCCAGCTGCTGCCTGGCGTTCTCGTTCTTCTGAGCGTGGCTGCGCTCCAGGTTCAGGTCGGTGTTGATCTGGTCAATCTGTGGGAAGAAGAGCCAATGACCTTTAGGAAAGCTGGGGATCCTGCTGGGGAAAGATGTGACAGCCAGGTCCTGCAGAGCTCCTGATAATAGTGGGACCCCAAAACCTAACAGCAGCTAGGACCTCCTCCCCTAAGCAATCCAGAAGCTGCTGACTTTGCCCACGTGGTGTTCAAAATCTGTGGCCCTGAGCTGGATGCAGAGGGAGTGCCCCGGCGGCCCCCTGCCCCGCCCACCTGCAGGTTGGCCTTCTTCAGCCTGTCGTTCACCAGCTCCGTGTTGCCCTGCTCCTCCTCCAGCTCCTCCTCCAGCTGGGCGATGCGGGCCTCCAGGCGCCTCTTCTCCTCCAATGCCAGGGCCCTGGGGGAGGCCAGAGGAGTCAGCAGGGGCCCATCCCAGAGGACCTTTCCCCCACAACACCCGCCTCTGCTCACCCTTTGCCACTGCTGTTGGCAATCTCATCAGCCAGCTCGTCCCGCTCCTGCTGGGCCTGACGCTTGGCACGCTCAGCAGCTGCCAGTTCCTGCCATGAGAACCCAGAGTGTGACCTGCTGGGCAGCCCACACCCTGAAGGGCCACCTCTTCCACACCGGGCCCTCTGCACTGCCATCCTCCCCAAGCCCTGGCCCTCTCCTCCATGCCTTCCTGGGCCTGCCTCCTCCATGAATGAAGTCCTTTCAAAGGAGCCCTCCTGGCTCATAAGGTTGTTCCTTTCTCTGAGGTCAGACCTGGGGCCCAACATGTTTACAAAGCCCACTCATCTGAGTGCTAGGAACCAGGCCTGGGGCCAGGGATGTAGAGATAAGAAACCCTCCTGGACAAATGGGGCATGCTGGACCCTCTCCATGCGGGGCAGACCAGGCACTGGGAGTGACCAGAAAGAGACGTGTGCTAGGACCTGGCACTGAGGACCCTGACACCAAGGGAAGGAAAGGGGCCTCACCCCCAGGGCGAGCCCCCATGGACAAAGACTCAAATGTGACCAAAGGAGAGCACAGCCAATATGGCAAGGGCAGAAAGGGTCATGCCTGGATGTGGGGACCAGCAAGAAGCAGAATGCTTCCATATGTGCCTCATGTGTGACAGGCAAGGGGGCACTCAGGGCACTGGAGTCTGGGAGGGACCCCTCCTCTCCAGGCCCCATTTCACAGCAGGAGGTGGTGATCACACAGTCTCCTTCCCCTCCAGGGAGGCCTGCTACTTAGTGGAGCCCTGCAGGGACTTCTGTCACACAGAGCCACCCCCACTCCTCCCTGGAGCTCCACTACTGTGTTTCCATCCCCACTCAACACTGGCCCAGGGGAGGTCCTGAGCTGCCCCTCCCACCACCGGGCAGCAACCCCAGGTCTCCCACACTTGGGCCCCAGACCACCTCCTGCAGCTGAATCATCTCAGCCTCATTGCTCTTCAGCTTCTTCTCGTTCTCCTTGGCCTGCGCCAGGATCTCCTCGCGGGATGCACGTGTGTCATCCAGCTCACGCATGTAGTCCTTCATCTGGGCCTGTGGGCAGGGAGAAGATGCTTGACACCCCCACCCCAGTGGCCACCATCCACCCCTGCCCCACCATCTGCCCTCCCACCCCCTCCAGGCACAACATGGAGCCGGACCTCTGGCTGCTTTTCACCCTGACACAACCATTAAAAAGGGTGAAGCAGTAGCCAAAGCAAAACAACCCTTAGCCCCCCACCATTTGTGCACTTTGTGGCCATTAGCATCCACCAGCTCACTCTGGGCGTGGGGGTCTCAGCGCACTTATTGGCCCCAGTTGCGTGCCTTCCACTCCCTGCAGCCCCTGCGCACGGGGACCCCGCGCTGCTGCAGCTTCCCCAGCTCACGACTGCACCCCTGCCAGGTCCTCCCAACCACAGGGAGGATGCGACTCCTTCCTTTTTCAGTCTCATGCTGCTGCTTTCATTCCAAAGATTTTGTGAAGCAGCTTTTCTTCTTCTCGGGCAGAAAATCCCAGATTGACGCTCCCCATGTCAAAGGTTACAACTCTTTGTAGCATTACCCAGGTGCCAGGAAGAGAATGCCAGTAGCCTGCAGGCATCTGTGCCCTGTGCCCTCACCAGCCACGGACATTTAAATGTGTTCTGGTTGCTGCCAGGGGGCTGGGTCTGACAGGGCATGTCAGAACTCTTTTAAATTTGTTGTTTCTTAACTGGGGATCAGGTGAGATTGTCCCGGTGTGTCCCTGCTCCTGCTGCTCCTCTGAACCTTCAGCCCCAACCTTCCATCATCACCCATTAGGCTGCAGGGTGTCACCCGGGGCCACAGGTTTCTTCTGAACAGGTGCCACTAGGTGACCCCCCTTCCCTCACCCCACTGCAGCGCCGGGTGTACACACTCCGCTCTCGCACACACTCAAGGTGCAGGCCGTCCTGCAGGTTTGCTCTCAGGCTGTTTTTCCTTCAGCCTCTGGGCCTGAGACTCCATCTGTGAGACGGGCTAAGGGCACCAAGGGCTTCCCTGGCTGGGGGACAGCAGCACTTCCCAGCATTCACTGGACACCCCACTAGTGTCCCAGCCCCACAATGAGCCCCGGGCCACTGAGTCCGGCTAGCTCTGGTTTGGTCCGGCCTGACCTCACCTGCAGCTTCCGTAGCTGTTTGATGGCTTCATCCCGGTTCTTGTTGGCAGTGTCGATCTGGGCCTCCAGGTCCTTCAGGTCCATCTCCAGCTTCTTCCGAGCAGCCATGGCCATAGAGCGCTGCTTCCTCTCATCCTCCAGCTCTGCCTCCATCTCCCGCACCTGGGGAGACACCAGCAGCTCCAGAGGCCAGACCCACACACACCCCCATCTGCAGCTCTGAGCCCAGGTGGCTTCTGCCCAGTTCTGGGACCCATGCAGCCTCCAGTGGCCAATTGGAGGACTGAGCAGAAAACCCTCATACAGCCACTGACTCCCCCGCCCTTCCTGAGGACAGACGACTGGAAGAAATGGTCCAGGAGCCCTGGACAATCCAGCTGGTAGGACAGAAAGGAAGCTTGCCCAGAACATGGGGGGCAGGCTGGGGGGCATGTCCCTGTCCAGGGGGAGCGGGAGAGACATACACACCTGTCTGACCAGCTGCTTCTTCTTCTCCTCACTCTGCTCATCCCGGCCCTGCAGGTCCCTCTCGAACTGGGCTTTCATGGCCTGCAGGTTCACTTCCAGCCGAAGCTTGGCATCCTCGGTGGCCTGAAGCTCGTCCTCCAGCTCCTCGAGCTGGGTCTTCATCTCTTCGACTTGCTGCTCCAGGGCCCGCTTCGACTTCTCCAGCTCATGGACCTGCCACCCAAAGGAACCAGAGTCATGAGCAGAGGGACAAGAGGCCCCCGAGATCCCTGCCTCAGTATCTGCTCACCTGGGCGACCTCTGCACTACCCCCTTGGCCCCTCCTGGGACTCACACTCTTGCCCACGTCATCCTTGGAGCTCATGAGGTCCTCCATCTCCGTGCGGAACTGCTTGTTGAGCCGTTCCAGCTCTGCCTTCTGCTCCATGGCCTCCTCCAGGGCCCGGGCCAGTGACAGCGCCTTGGTCTCCTTCTCACGGGCTTCTGCCTCAGCCCTGTCCCGCTCCTCCGCATACTTGGCTGAGACGGTCTTCTCCTCGGCCAGGAGCTGGGAGAAATAGGGGGGCAATGAGTCTTGGTTGACAAACTCGTACAAGGAGCTCTGAACCTGGTGATCTCACTCAGGCTGACCATCCTGACCCAGCTCCTTGAGGAATGAAGGGCCTGGTGCTGGGTCTGAGCAGTGGGGACCAGGAAGAGCAAGCACCAGGCGGCTGTCAGAGGAACCCCGCTGTCCCCGGGGTGACATGCACTATAACCAGACAAGGGTAGAGATCACCCCTGCCACCTTAGTGAAGGTCTGTCCTTGTTATCACTTAATGAGAGTACTTTATGTCACACAGCACCCCACCCATGAGAACCCACAGGAAACTTTGCAAGTACCCAATGCGGAAAGGCTTTGGAATTTCTCCTGAATGAATGGACGGCGATTACCTTAAAGCCTGTGACTGTGGCTGCTTAGAAGCATGAAGCCCAAGTGTGGCTGCCTCCAAGTACGTGAGTTTAAATCCCTTGGTCCATGTTGTACGTGGGATGCCCTTTGTTTGATCTTGTATTCCAACCTTCCCATGCCCTTTGCACAAACTATTTCTTAAAAGGACCAGGAACTAAATGCTTTAGACTTTAGGGGTCGTGTCTGCATAGTAATGACGTGACTCTGCCCTGACCACACAACAATGGCCAGAGAAGACAGAGAGGAGGCAGCAGGGCTGAGCCCCAGACACCTCCATCCAAACTGATAGGTGCCAGGTGGCGGGAGCCTGGACCCCAACTCTCGCTGTGTCGGCATGACTGTAACCTGCCTCTGATCCTTTAGAGTGAGGAGGAGGTATTGACACATGAACCAAAATTCAAAGTACTTAAAATTGGATCATTATAAAACAATGTGAAAATTGTAAGAAACAGAAAGCTGAACACTTTGTCCTAAACCTGAGGTGTGCAGACGGCCTGTTCCGAGCACATCCCTGCCAGGCCCCTCAACAAGCGGGACACCCAGCGGGACCTCCCAGCACCTGCAGGTGGTGATGGGATCCCAGGGCCCACTCCCGGTCAGGGGCCTTGACCTGAGGCCATGGTGCTAGAGGAAGATAGGAAATGAGGAGCTTTTTTGCAGCACACACCTGGTCAAACTTCTTCTGCTTCTTCTCCAGGTTGGAGACGCTCTGCCGCTGGTGGTCCAGGTCCACAAGCAGGTCATCCAGCTCCTGCTGCAGCCGCGTCTTGGTCTTCTCCAGCTTGTCATAGGCGGCCACCTTCTCCTCGTAGCGCTGGTTCAGCCCCTCCAGGTCCTTCTGGAGCTTCCTCTTGGCTTCCTCCACAGTCTCGAGACACCCCACGCCATCCTCCATCTTCTTCTTCATGTCAGTCACCTGGCCAGGAGCAAGGAAGGAGGAGACACCCAGGATGGCACCTGCTCAGGGAACAACCTGTGCCTGAGGCAGCTGAAGCTGGGCTGCTCCTCAGGAACACAGACCAGGGAGCCAGCCCAAGTGTAGGGCTTCCCCCTTCCACCAGGCTAGAGAAATGCACATTGTGCTGAGGGCGCCCGTGCGCTCCATGGAGCCGAGGGCAGGTCAGCTCTGGAGGGCCTCTCTGCTGAGACCCTCTCTGGGATGCTGGTTTAGAAGGCCCAACGGCCAGGCAGGAGCGTCCTCCACACACCACGCTGCCACAGCAGGGCTGGTGCTCTCTGGGGAATATGACTGCTGGGGGCACGAGGACCCCGGGCACCTGTCCGGAGGCCTCTCCTCTTTGCTCGTGGACAGAAAACTGCCACCCACAGCACATCCTAGCTGCTCCTACCGAGACCACGGAGTGGACCATGGCCCTGTCCTGTGCATAGGGCACTTCCGGCCTGGCGCACTACCTCCCAGGACAGGATCTAGAATGGGGGCTCTTGGTCCACTTTAGGCCCCGGACCCTGTGGCAGCACAGAGCAGACTGGGACTCCTCCTCCTCATCCCGATTTGACAGAAAATATGCAGGATGATGAGGAAAGTCAATGCGGACAAAGGTGGCTGTCAGAAGTTATGCTGAACTGGTGAGTGACCCACATGCCTCTCCATGAGAACCACGGAGAGCAGCCCCCTGAAGTGCAGGGAGCACAGTGACACCCCCAAAGCACTGCCCTGTCTGGGATATGGTGACTGTCGGTTCCTAGTGACCAGGACGACAGGCACTGGGACTTCCGTGACTTGTGGTCTACATTCACCAGGAAGCAAATGCTAAGTGTCAGCTGGAGACTGGTAAAATGAAGGTGTTTAATCTGGTCTCCCAAGTTCATGATCCCGGAATTCCACCCAGGGACCCAGAGCTAGGAGCCCTGGGCTGGAGAGGATGGGACCTCCCTGGAGAGGAATGATGCCCGGCTCAGGCCGACCAGGGCAGACCCATCCTGCAGAATCCAACCGGTGTCCCTGTGCCTCCCGGTAGCCTGGGAGTCTTGCAGGTGATCTATCACCAAACCTGGGCATGCAGGGTGGCAATCTGCTTCTCCAGGTTGTGCTTGGCCTCCTCCTCCTCCTCCAACTGCTCCTTCAGGGAATTCTTCTCATCTTCCACCTGCTTCAGCTTCGTGCTCAGGCCCAGCTTCTGCCGGTTCTCTTCTTGCAGCAGCTCCTACTCCAAGGACGAGAGGGGTGCAAGGCTCAGGAGGTGCAGCGCCAGAGCTTCAAGGAGCCCACTCCCATGGCGTGAGGGAGTAGCTGGTTCCTCTGACCCAGGAACAGCTTATAAAGACCTGGTGGGGAGCTGGGAGCACCCAGACACCCTGTGGATGGAGGGGAGCGTGCGCAATCTGAGGAGCACTGGGACGGGACACCCAGAGACCTGGCAGGGGATGCCATGTGGGAACTGCGTCCTCGCAGGAAATGGCCCAGCTGTAGAGTCCTGCTGTCACCCTCACCTGTGTGTCCTGCAGCTGCGACTCCAGAGTGGAGAAGTCCTTGGTGAGCTTGCTGGACTTGCTGTCAGACTGGCTCAGCAGACCCGTCACGTTGTCCAGCTCAACCTGCACAGGGACGGAGGAGACAGAAGCCCAGGAGCTCGACCATGACCACTCTGGCCCCACCTGGGTGCCTCTAGGATAACCTGGTCCTGAGCCCCAGGCTGAACCCAGAAGCTTGCTGAGGAGCCCATGTGAAGCATGACAAAGAGAAGGAGTCCCAGAGAACTGGGCTGAGACCGAGGAGCCCCTGAAGGGACCACCACCCAGGCCCGGGTCCCAGCAGAGTCCTCACCTGCAGCTTGGTGACCTTATCGGCCAGCTCCGTGCGCACTCGCTCTCCCTCGTTGAACTTCACCTGCAGCTCCTGCAGCTGGGCCTCCACTTTCTTCCGCTTGTGCTCTGAGTCCCCTTTGCCCTGCAGCAGGACCTTCACCTCATTGGCCAGCTCCCCTCGCTCATTCTCCAAAGTCTGCTTGGCCTTCTCAAGGTTGGCTTTCACCTGGCAGGGGAGGAAGCAAAGGAGTGAACAGGGGCATCTGGGCCCTGCCACAAAGCTGCTCTTGCCAGTGTCCCAGGAAGGACCGCAGCGTTCGCATCCAGACATGGTCCCCTCTGTGGGGAAGGGATGTTGGGCAAGCTTGGGAGGTGGCCTGCTAGCAAGTGTCCTCGTCTCAGAAGTCCCACACCTGGCCTGTCCTCACTCAACTGGAATATGACACCCAGCACGTGTCCCCGTCTCGGAAGGCCTCCACTTTCCCATCTTTAAAACAAGGCCCACCCAGCCCCCTCATGGGCAGAGGGAACATTCCAGTATAAGGTGTTGTAACTGCAGATATTATGATTTTGGTTAGGACCCTATAAAACAAGGGAAATTATAATTTTCATAGTTAGACACCCAGTGAAGCCCTTTGAAATTTGATACTCAAAGTAATAATGTAATATTCTTCCCAAAAATAAAGTGGAGTTTATAGAACCAACACGACAATCCCACTGTAGTCTGCACCAAGTGGGCCACAGAGTCACAGGCAAGTTCAAAGGTAAGCCGCAAATGCAAAGAACGCTGGGTAAAAACAGCTAAAGAACAAAGACAGGTTTCAACCTCCACAGAACCCAGTGGAAATTGAAGGGAAACAGATGAAAAGGGACTGTTTGTAAAACATTTTATAGGCTGCCACATGGAACAGTCTTGGGCCTCTTGAGCTGCCACTGAGAGTGTCTGCGAGCTGGGAGCCAAACGAGGCAGGACGTGTCCTGGGAAGGAACCGCCGGGCCATCGGCTGCCAGGCAGGGAATCCTGCTGGGCCTGACATCTGCAGGGTTCCCCCGAGAAGACTCCAGCTGACCACCTCTGATGGTGTTCTGGAGAGGACCCAGGTTTCAGAAAAGGGGCCCTAAGGCCCTGGGAAACTCAGTTTCAGGGGAACCCCAGTTCCTGGAGGTGCTCTGGTCTGGCCGGTTGTCTGATGAAACAGTAAGGATGACAGGGATGGACAATTTACTGAGCCCGCGCTACCCAAATGCTTCACACGTCATCAGCGCCAGCTCAGGTCACATGCGTGCGGAAGACAAACCTACCGGCAGCCTCCTTTACGGACGGGGAAGCTGACACGCAGGGGTGCCATCTGTCTAAGTCACTCAGCCACTACCCTAAGGGCTGGAGCTGGCCTCCGACCCAGGCAGTCTGGCTCTGGAGCTGCTCTGTCCTACAGGCCTGGCCTGGAGCGGCAGCTGGTCTCCAGGAGGGCCCCGCCCCTGCAAGGAACAAGACCCGCCCCCCGCGGCTGCCAAAGTCCCAGAGCAGGTCCCCGGGGGAAGGCCACACACCCGTTTCGTCTGCTCCAGCTGCTCGGCCAGCTCCTCCACGGCCTGGGAGTGCTTCTGCCTCATCTCCTGGATCTGGGCCTCATGCGTCTTGGCCTCTTCCTCGAGGGTCTTCTTTAGGATATTCACTTCCTGCTCACGTTTGGACCTGGGGAGAAATGCCCTCAGAATGGAGGCCAGGGACCCTGGAGCGATGCTGCCCCTGGAGCTCTTCCCCGGCTGCAGGGGGGCCCGGCGAGGTGCACCGGCCCCCTCAGGCCGCTTCTCTGCCAGGGCCCCCTCCTCAGCGGCCCACCCTCAGAGACACCGTGGAGGCTTCTGTGCCCTCGCAGCCTTCCAGCCCACCCTGTTTCCCCCAGACTTCAAGCTGGGCTCCTGACTAGGCCTTCTCAGCAGAGAAAAGGCCGCCGTGCGGGTCAGAGGCCCGGAATCCACCACTCAAAGCCAGGGCCTCCTCTTCCCCGTCTGGGCCGCAGCCGGCCGGCCCCCTGGCACACCTGAGCTCCTGCTGGGCAGCCGTGGAGTCCAGGGTGTCCTCCAGCTCTGTCTTCAGAGCCTCCAGCTCTTCCCCGAGGTCCCGCTTCTGCTTCTCAGCCTTGTTCCGAGAGGCTCGCTCGGACTCCAGGTCTTCCTGCAGTTCAGAGATCTGCGACTCCAGCTCGCGGATCTTCTTCAGGGCCATGTTCTTCTGGGTGGCTTCTTCCTCCACTCTGCCAAAGAAACAAACCTCAGGATGCGGCCATTTCTACCTTCAAGGGGTGGGGTCGAGTGTGCAGGACAGGTGTTAGGAAGAGGCAGCCAAAGCCACTCCTGGCAGGCGGACTCGCGTCCCTTGGGGACGGCGCTCAGCAGGAGGAGCATCTGAGGCCTGCCACGCGGAAAAGCCTGGGGCAGTACCACCGTGAGGACTGCAAAGCCTCCTACAGAAACCATTTCATTTTCCAAATCAGAAGTCAGTAATTAAAACATAATAAGAAGTTCTATGTGAAATAAGTGAAGGAAAAGGAAATAAAATGTTACAGTTCATCAAGACTGCAACAGAATAAAAACACAAACACGCCACAGATTTGGGGTGGTGATGTTGCATCGATGCAGGTGCACCAACTGCAACAAATGCACCCCCCACCCCCGCTGGTGCTGGGCTGCCGGGCTGGCAGCTGGAGGAGGCTGTGTGGGGGGCAGAGGAGACCCACCAACATCCTCCACACTGCTGCCTCAGCCTTGCTGTGAACCTAAAACTGCTCTCAGAAACAGCCTATTGAAGAGGGAAAAAAATGCCTGTAGCCAGTAAATAATAAGAAGATAAAGAAGCGAAAGGACCGTGGGCGGCTGGGTGCCTGCTTGAGGTGAGGATCACAAACAAACAGACGAGTGGCGGGAAACGTGCCTTTCGTAAACAGAGAAGGTTTCGCTGCACGATGGCCTCCACGGCCACAACAGCAGGGTGCATGCTCCCCGCCCGCTGACGCGCCGAGAACCACAGCAGGGCACCGGCAGGAAGCGCTGGCTCGGGCCACCTGGCCACCAGCTGATGCTCCTCTGGCTCTCACCTGGCCAGGGCGGCCTGAAGCTCCTCCTCTTTCTTGGCCAGCTGCATCTTGAGCTCGGCGATCTGGGCCTGGAGCTCAGCGATCTGGTCATTGAGGTCTGTGGAGTCTCCCTCCAGCTTCCGGCGGGTCTTCTCCAGCTCCTGGCGCTGCTTCTCCTCTCTTCGGAGGCGCTCTGAGAGGGAAGGATGGGGAGAAGCCGATAGAGCCGCCAGCGGCCATAGGCTGGGCCGTCTTTGTTTTTAACTCTTACATAAACCCTGCGTCCTTATCATAAGATCTACGTAAGGTTTGGAGAGTCAAAATGCAGACTCTCGCACCAACTCCTGGGTGAAGGGAAAGAGCATCACCAGGAGCTGCCAGGTCCGTGTCTCCCCTACTCCACCCACTGCCCCAGACACAGCGGGCCACCCGCATCTCCGCAGAGGACACAGTGGTCTCTGGCACGAGCTCAGAGCTCCGGGATTCCCCCTACCCCCGTGTCCACTCCTCTCAAGGGGCAGGGGACAAGGGGCCCACAGACGACCACAGATCTGCACTGCCACCCCATCCTCCTCGCCACAGATCCCCAGGGCACAGGGAGATGAAGACAGGACCTGTCACCCTGCCCCAAGACAAGCAATGGCCCTGAAATACCAGTCTAGCACTTAACAGAGCACGCGGCATGTCCGCAGGCATGAGACAGTTTGGCCCTCAAGAATGCCCTTCCACCGTGTCCCTTAGAGGTAAGAGAAACTAAAGCTCACGGAGATGAAGTGACAGGTACAAGGTGACACAGCTAGTAAGCGGCAGAGCCAGGGGGCCAACCCGGTCTCAAAAGCTTGTGAAACGCACGGTGGGCAGCAACAGAGAATCACAAGGGCTTTACTCCGGGTGTTCCTCACTTGGGAGCCTCCCTCCCAGCCACACAGCGCCGGTGCCTGGTGCCCAGGGTCCTACAGGGGCTGGGTGCTGAATCCCAGGTTTTGAGGCAGCAACCGGCTGCTGTGGACCCTGAGCCTCGCGCGTGTGGAAGCGAGCGTGACTCCCGCCTGGTGCTCCCACTCCCGGCGGCGATGACCCTGGAAGGTGTGTGCCTGGGGCTCCCGAAGTCGCTCCTGCCCATCACCCTCTTACCCTCCAGGTCAGTGATCATGGCCTCATGTTTGTTCTTGAGCTTGGCCAGGCTCTTCGATTTCTCCTCCTCTTCCGTGAGGTTGGTGGTGAACTCAGCTATCCTGTCTTCCAACAGCTTCTTCTCCTGGGGGTGTGGAGGGGGTGGGGGTGGGGGTGTGAGGCCGGGTCGGGGCTCAGCGTTAGCTGAGCACAGACACTTCAGCTCCCTTCAAAGTACAGCTTGTCCAGAAACCCACCACTGAGTGGAAGGACAAGGACTTAAATAACTGGTTCACGGGGACTTTCTGGATCAAAGGGGTCACTCTGTAAGGTCACTAACTCCCCTTAAAGAGCGGGATAAGCTTCCTTGACCTACAAATGTGGGTCCCGAAGCCCTTCCGGGGCCTGTTTTATCCCTTCGGGCCCAGGTAAGGAAGGCTTCCGGGGGCAGCGAGTGTTGGGGAGGGAACTCAGGCACCATCTTCTCCAGGCCCCGTGCTTGTCCGCTGAGGGACTGTGGCCTCCTGCCCCCTCGAGCCCACAGAGTCCTCACTGCCTGTGCTGTGTGGCCCCTGCTGCAGTCCTAACCTAGCAGGCCCTCCCCACGACAGCACAGCCACTGAAGTCAGTGCGCACTGTCACTCAGCGCGAGCATCCCGCTGCCTGAGTCACAGAGCTCCGGGCAGCCACCCCGCACCCCAACCCCGCAGCCTGCCCTCGGCGTCGGGGTGGCATTCTGACCGAGTCCTTTCTTCTCCTCCAACACACCCCTCAGCTTCTATCTGCCGTCTAGCTGACAGAGACCCAACTTGGTTCTCAAAACAAACAGCCACCCCCTTGGGGAAGGCTGAAGGAGAAGTACCCACACCTCACCCACAAGGTGCCCGCAGTGCCACTGGGGACCGACACGCAATGCCACGCAGATGGTTCAGCTCTGCCAAGTCTCGGGTCTCAAGAGCTTACGAAGAGCTCCACTAAGATAGGTCAGGCCCTTCCCTTGGGCCCCACTCAGGTACGAGAGCCATCCCTTCAAACGACCCTGGCACCCAGAGGCCCTGGGACACCCAGGAAGGAGAATCTGCTACAGAGCAGCAGCCGCAGCGCCTCAGGCAGCAGAGGCGGGACGTGAGGCCCAGCGCGGGGCCTGGCTCTCTCCCACAGCCCACGTCCCCGCCCGCCGAGGGCCTCACCTTGGCCAGCTTGCAGTTCTGATCTTCCAAGATGATCTGGTCTTCCTCCAGCTTCTTCAGCTTGGCCTCGGTGGTCACCTTCTCCAGCTGCAGCTTCTGGCGGGCACTCTCCTCCTCCTCCAGCTGCTCCTCCAGTTCCTGTGACAAAGCCGAAGGGGCGGTGAGGACTGCAGGCCACGCCAAGCCCAGCGGTGGGGTTGAGATGTGGCCCAACCCTGACTTGTGGGGTCATGTATTTAAAACTAGGGTACAGGGACAAGAACCCAGATACGATCACGAGGTCGCTTGCTCTGAGGTGCTTCCTACAGAGCACGCTTCCCGCCAGTGACGACGTGGGCCGAGAGCAGAGCTGGCTGCCCTCCGCTCCTCAGGCCAGCCGGGGCAGGACCGGGGGAGGGGACCAAACCTGACTTCCACGCTCAGCTGGGCAGTGCACATGGAGAGCTGAGACACGTGTGTAAGAAACCACCGCCCCACAGACAAAACCTCTCAAAGGCTGCCCCAAGTGGACAAAAGGGGGAGGAGCTGGCCCACCCTGGCACCTCCATTTCTGTGTTTTCTCCAGTCCCTGTGTCCCCGCTCCTCGCCGCACCCTGTCCCCTCCTCCCCGAGCCTGGTGTCCAGCCCCGCCCCTTTCCTCCAGGGGGCAGGAAGCTGGGTTACCTGGATGTTTTGCTGCATTTTCTTCTTCTCCGTCTGCAGGTGCTGACAGCGCTCCTCCTCTTCCTCCACCCTGGCCTCAAGGTCATGGCAAATCTCTTCCAGCTCCTGCTTCTTGGCCGTCAGGCGGGCCCGGAGCTCCTCAGCTTCAGCACACAGTTCTGTTTCCGCCTGGAGCTGCTCCTGCAGCTGCAACTTCTCCGCCATGAGCTGCAAACAACAGATGCAAAATGCAAGTTCCTTGCAGCCTCCTCGGGCCACTCCAGGCCAGGTGTTCCCTAGCTCAGGCTCCCGGAGGGAGGACCATGCTGACCAAGGAGTTTCATCTGGGGAGTGCTTCAGCTCCCAGGCATGCTCCATATACCATGTCCTTTATGCTTTACCACTGTGCCACGAGCTGTACACCAACATCCCCAGGAAACAGGCTCAGAGAAGTTAAGCGCTGGAGCTAGGCCTCGAGCCCCACACTCAAGAGCTTTCCATCCCATTAGGCAGCTTCCCTACATCACATAACCCTGAATGAAGTCTACAGAAAAATTAACTGTTTTTCTAATGAAGTATCTCCTGAAACTCCAACATGCCTCGCCTATAGATGGCCAGCAGGTGGCAGCACTTGCACTAGCTGTACTACACTGGGACCAGCTGTACTCACCTGCGACTGGAGGGTCTCCATTTCCACGAGCCTGTTCTCTGCAGCCAGCTGCTTCTCTCGGACCTTTACCAGCTCCTCCTCCTTGGCCATCATCTCCTCTTCCTGGCGGCTCACCTGCAGCAGCGGTTTGACCTGGGGAAGGGGATAGAGACGGACATGCTCAGCTGAAGACATCTGTCCCAGGCGACAGCGATGAGGCTTTTCCCCTGTGGACATGTGAGCTCCCGAGGGTGCAGGTAACCAGGCCCACTGCGGGGTACAAATGCGTGCAGCCTTTCTGGAAATCAATTTGGCGCTGTGTGCCACAGGCTTCTGACATTTCAGAGAAACCGTCCCTCTGTAGGCATGAAGATATGCACAGCAGCATTGTTTATAATAACACAAAATCAGAAACTAGATCGGGCCCTGGCTGGTGTGGCTCCTCGGGCTGAGCGTCAGCCTGTGAACAGAGTCAAGGGCGCGTCTGGGGTGCAGGCCAGGTCTCCAGTTGGGGGTGTGCGAGAGGCACCCAATCGGTGCTTCTCTCACACACACTGAAGTTTCTTTTCCTCTCTTTCTCCCTCCCTTCCACTTTCTCTAAAAAATAATAATCTTTTTTTAAACAGAAGAAATTAGATCAAGACCCATCATTGATAAAGTAGCCAGATAAATTGTGAATGTCTCTTGGGAAACTTATTCTGCCTTTTTAAAAACGATGCTCGCCCTGGCTGGTGTGGCTCAGTGGCATCAGCATCGGCCTGAGAACTGAAAGGCTGCCAGTTCGATTCCCGGCCAGGGCACATGCCCGGGCTGCGGGCCAGGTCCCTGGTTGGGGGCGTGCGAGAAGCAGCCTATCGATGTTCCTCTCTCGCACACTGATGTCTTTCTCCCTGTCTTTCCCCCTCTCTTCCCCTATCTCTAAAAATAAAAATTTTAAAAAATGATGCTCATAAAGGAATTTTAAATGAAAAATGCAAAATACAAGAGTTTATACGAGCCATAGCTCAGCTAAGTGAGAATATATATGGTTTACACAGCAGAGAGACTTACAGGGAGTAAAAAAAATGACAGCAACAATAAATATGGAAACAACTACTGAATGTTGACATTGGCTTGGCATTGATGAGATTAGGGGTAAATATTCATTTTCTTCTTTATGTATTTTGCTAGCCTAACTTTTCACAATTACTACAAATTAGTTAGTATAAGCAGAAACAGATTGAGTGACTTATTAAAAGGGATTTGTTAGGGGATGGGGAAAGCCTGTCTAGCTGTGTGCAAAGCTTCTGACCCACTGTCCGTGGGCTCCCGGGAAGGCAGGCCCGAGACGTGCGTGGCCGTGGCAGGCGGGGCCTTCACATCCTGGAAGCTGCTGTTTGAGCCACCCTAGCCCGGCCCGACAGCAGGCTGCAGCCTTCCAACCCGGACAAATGCCACGGCTCACATACCCCTAGACCCCATGGGCAGGACCACCCTGGAGTCACGCTGCCAGGCCCGGGGAGGCAGAGGCAAAGTGTCCCTCCCAGGGACACGAGCCCCACACTGAGCCCCACACTGAGGCCCCCTCAGCCCCTCTGCCATGACAGAAGCTGGCAGAGCACGGGCCAGGCAGCGGTGCGGGAGGGCCCTCCCGGGACCCACCTTGGTGAAGAGCCGCCACCACTGCCAGTTGCGCAGCTTGAGGTAGGCGGCACAGTTCCTCTGCAGGACCTTCATGGCCGTCAGCTGCTGCTGCCGCTTGGCGAAGGCCCTGTGGGTGAGGGGCACGGTCAGCACCTCGGCAGGGGGATGGCAGACCTCCAAGTTGTCAGTCCTGACCTCAGTCCTGGAGGCTTTTCTGGAGGGACGGCCCCTGCCAGGGGCACCTCAGGACAGAAGTGGAGGGAAAGAGGCTGGCCTTGAGCGAGAGACCTTGCAGACGGTGGCAAGGACCCAGGTCACAGGGCCACCCTCCTGCACTAAGGGGCCGGAGAGTTCACGAGGTGGACCAGCCTTGGGCAGTAACTGCAGATCCAGGCCAAGCATGACCGCTGCCCATTCAGTCAATCCACAGACCTCGGCTTCCCACCCCACCCCCCCGCCGACACCTGCTAGTGCGGCTCCTAGATAAACAGAGGCTCTGGCTCCCGGCGCTCAGAGCTTAGGCTGCAGCGTGCCCCTGGGCACAGACACAGGGCTCCAGAAACCAACGTGCGGCCGCCTCACCCGCCGCCCTGCAGCAGGCGAGGCCCTGATCCCAAAGAAGCTGCTTGGCCTAACTGAGGGCAGCCTCCTCCCCTGGGAACTCAGGGCACTCGGGACGGCCAGGCTTGGGTACTCTGGGGACAGCGAGGAGTATCAGTGAGCGGGGGCCTTCAGAGCAGACAGATCCAAGCACGGTCACCTCCTGTCAACCTGGTTACTTTAAACAGCAGGCAGAAACCCAGGAGGCAGGGGGTTAGGGAGAGCCACGTGGGTCTCCCTCAGGCAGACACCTGGCCGGCACTAGGACTCCCAAGGCCATGGCTCCCTAAAATGCCCTTCTGCACCAGGAGAGCTCGGAGGGGCTTGAAAGCGGGGCCGGTGTCTCAGGAACTCACTTCCTGGCCAGGTAGCCCCTGCAGCAGGCCTGGAACCCGATGATGACGTCGGTGATCTTCAGGTCCCTCTCCTCCTCCAGGTGGGCCAGCACGCCGGCCCGGAAGAAGACCTTGCTCTGGCCGATGCGGTAGAGGTTGCTGTCGAGCTCCAAGGCTTTGATCTAAACGGAGGAGAACAGGCCATTTACTGCGTGAAACCCGGAGCCCGTGAACAACGCTGACAGCCCGCTTTGGCGGGGGTGGGGGCACCAAAGGGCCAGTCCTGGCGCTGCTGCTGCTGCTCTGCTGGGCAGCCTGTCCCCTGGAGCCCAAGGGGACACTAGGAAGTGGGGCCAGGGGGTCCCAGCATGGGGCAGGGCGACCAGTCAGACTGAGGAGGAACACAGGACCTCAGCACTAAAGGGAACCGAAAGGCCCTCTCCTCCTTCCACCTCCCGCCCCCGCACGCTGCAGTCACGCTCTGCGAGTGCCCAGCATGCCACCCTCCGACCGAGCGCCGCCATCGCTGTGGTCACTAGGAGCAGCACACACCCCGGAACAGGCCAGGGCCAGGTTCGGAGAGGCGATCCTGGGCCTTAACCCCCAGGAGCCCACATTTCCTAAGCCATAAAATGGGAGTGACTTCACTTGTAAAAAGTTGACAAACAGAGCAAATAACAACACGCCCTTCCCAGCAGAGCCGCGGGGGTTCACCGAGGGAGGGAGGGAGGGAGCGCAGAGAGTGCGAGCGCAGGCTCCAGCACGTCCCGAGCACTGAATACAGGCTGGCTGTCGTCATTATCCAGCAGCTTCAGAGCGGGAGCGAGGCTCTCGCGTGGAGCCCGCTGGCAAGGGTCTATCTGCTTGGCAGAGAAGGGATGTAGAGCAAGCTCTGACACGGCAGAGCCTTGCCTGGGGTCCGGAGAGCCCCAGAGACTACAAACGGCCTGGCGGGCCTGCACGAGGAGGCCCTGGGAAGAGAAGGCAAAGCCAGCGTGGGCACCTCCCCTCCCTGCACAGGGAGCCTCGGGAGACTCCTCCCACCGTCCCTGCAGAGAGGGGAGGGAAGGGGAACTGCCTGCGTCTTAAGGAGGGACAACCCTCACCTGCCAGCAACCAACCAAGTCTCCTCCAAGAAGGGTGGCCCAGACACCAGCGGGAGGCACCCCAGCCCCACCCCGTGCTTCACGCTTCCTCCCCATCAGCTGGTGAACATCAGCGAGCAGACAGCTGTGTTTTATCCCTCGGTGGGGCGCTTGGCACACAGTGAGTGTTGAGTTTTTCTTCCCTTTTTTCTCCCACCCACTCCCCACCCCCAGGCTACTGCCAACCCCCCTCCCCCCAGTCCCAACTCTTTGGAAAGAGTGCAAAGCAAAGCAAAAGCAGTAGCTGCTAACGCTGGACACGTCGGAAACAACAGGACGCCTACAAAGCAGGGAAACTGACAGGCAGGACACAGCCCCAGCCTGGCCGCTCAGTCACCACAAGGCCCTCACTCGCTCCGTGGAGTTCAGAGTCTCCACTGCCTGTCAAGCTCTGCCCTAGGGGTCAGGGGGGAGAGAGGGAAGGGCCAGAAGCGTGGACTTCGGGGGCTCTGGGCTGGTCACGGTGCTCTGGGCCCGCTGCCCGGGCTGCAAGCTGCCCTCTCGAGCACACTGGACGTGACTGTCAGAGACGTGGGCAAGCACAGCATGTGCCCCGAAGGGAAGGAAGTGCCCTGTGCGGAGGAGCCCTGCACGCTGCAGCTCCGGTCTCCTCCACGCCCCCTGGCCCCATGCGCCATCCCCGGCCAGCCAAGGGCCGAGGAAGCTGCCACTCAGGAAACCTGGCAGCACCAGACCTGGAGCCCCAGAAGGCCGAGAGCACACGGGCACCCTCCAGGAAGACAGGCACAGGCCACGCAGGCGTGCACCAGCCACAGGTCCTTCCCGCCACAGGGAGCGCAACTCACCATGAGCACACACGCCTGCTTCCCATCCATGAAGCCCTTGGGGATGGAGTTTGGCGTCAGGATTTCGTATCTGGGGAAGAAAAGAGAAGCCGGGTCAGTTCGCCCCTGGCTTCAACCCCACGTGGCCTGGAACCTACGCGCAAGAGGACCGTCCCGACAGTGCAGCAGACGTAGAAGGCCTTTCGCGTCTCTTCGGAAAAAAGGGTATTTGGCCAGTCCCACCCTGCTCTCCTCTTAGGCTGAACGGCACAGGGAAGGCTTGGTGTTTTCCGGAAAGTGAATGGAAATGTGCACTGGACTCACTCACTCAAGAGCGAGCTTCAGGCTGGGCTACCTCACTGCTAATCGCCCGATATCATGTCCGTAACCCCGGAAGGCCACGATCTCTTCCAGAGATGCTGCCGGGCGCTGCTAATAAGCAGGATGGTCCAAACAGAGGGCTGGTCACGACAGCAACCAGCACTGAACGGAGCCATTAGGCAAACAGAGTGTCGTTAATGTCCCTCTCGGCACACACGACAAGAAGCCGCAGTGTTCAGTGACTTCTGTTTCTATAAAGTCCCTTTAATGCCCCAGTCTCCGGCTGATCTTGGTAAACTTCATTAACTCCTCGAACTGTACAAACACTCGCCAGGCCCCAGAGTCACTCAGCATGAAAGCGAACAAGATTACTTTCATTCGGTTTATAAAAGGAGGGGCCCTGGCTGGTGTGGCTCAGTGGACCGAGTGCCAGCCTGCAAACCAAAGGCACACTGGTTCGATTCCCAGTCTAGGACATGTGTGGGTTTGGGGCCAGGTCACCAGCAGGGGGCGAACAAGAGGCAACCACACATTGGTGTTTTTCTCCCTCTCTTTCTCCCTCCCTTCTCCTCTCTAAAAATAAATATTTTTTAAGACAAATAAATAAATAAAAATAAAAGGAGGGAAACCCCTTTTCACGTAGGGGGAGGAGCAGAGAAGGAACGTGTGAGTGAGAAGCCGCCCAGCCCTCAGCTCCAGGTGGCCAAGGAAAAGGCTTCCCTATCGCAGGTCCCTACCGGAAGAGGTGGGCTGCAGGCCTTGGCTCACCTCTGCCGGAACTCCTGGAAGACCACCCGGTTGGGGAAGCCCTGGCGGCAGATCCGAATGCCCTCAAGGACCCCGTTGCAGCGCAGCTGGTCCAGCACCAGATGGGGATCCAGTTTGCCAGACTAAAAAAAAAAAAAAGCAGACGTGTGTGGTCTTGCTTCTGGGCCTAGGGATTCATGCAGCAAGGGTGGGCAGGCCCCTCCGGATTCAAGAAGGTGGACGCCTGGGAGTCCCGGCGGCCCACAGGCTTCGATGCCAAGTTGCGCGGTGCAAGTCCTAGAGAGGCTATGAGACAGCGTAACCAGGCGGGAACACAGGCTACGAATGGAGCACATCTCGGGGGAGAGGCCGGGAGCGAGGCTGCGGAGGGACGGCACTGAGGGGCTCTGCGCGCTGCGGGGGAGGAATTACTGCTGCCCGGGGGGGATGGACAAGGACGGACGCCCACAGGTGTGGCCGCACCTTCTTCTCGTGGTTGGGGATGATGCAGCGGACGAAGTTGGGGTTGGTGTTCCTCAGTGTGGCCATCAGCTTGGCCAGCTGCTCCTTGTAGAGCTGCCCCACGGTGCGGAACATGCCCTTCCGCGTCTTGAAGGCCCCGGGCAGCGCCGTCTCCGACATGCCAGCCACCTGGTCCAGGCCAATGATGCGGTCCACTGCGAAGACCATGCACAAAGTACGTGACTTTCCAGCAGCCCCAGCATGGCCGGGCAGAGACAGACATCTGGACAGAAGAAGATGTGAGACCACAGAACGGTGGGACCCTTTCTGCTTTGAGTCCACACACAGCCATCCGCAAATGTTGAACACACTTGACCTCATGAGCAGGGAGCAGGACAGGGGGGACTGCACAGCCACTAGGCCTGCTCTCTCCTGGGGAGCGGTCCCTCGGCCTGTTCACATCACCTGTCTCCGGCCCACTTCAGAAGCTTCTGTTCCCCAAGAGACACAATAAAGCCGATCATGTATTTTGGAATAGTGAGCCTGGCCATTCCGCCAGCCTGGAGCCGAGGAGGGGTTAAAACCTGTCTTACAAAATTCTTGCCCGTGGCCACTGATGGAAAAAATAAACCAGGACCCTGAGCTCCCACTGCCCTTCACCTACAGCTCAGGGCGGCGGTCAGGAGTGGGCGTACTGGGGCCACCCCGCCTTCATCGTGCACTGGGCTCTGGGGACCCTCCATCTGGGACCCGCCCAGGCCGCACGCTCTGAGCCAGGGACTAGAACTGCGTGGGCCGGTGTCAGAGGCGGAGGGCTCCGAAGACCACTCCCAACGGTGCCAGCCCAGAGGCAGGGCTCCTCGCGCTCTGCACCGTGCTCCGTCTCTGAGCTCACAGACCTTTGCCATCTAAACCAACCCTCTGTGGAAGCTGCCCTGGTCGCCGCGACTCATGCCCAGAGCAACAAAATGAACCGCTTCCGAGGCATAAACAAAACGACAAACGTACCCAAAGTGGCCAGCGGTTTGAGGTCAGTTTGAAGCAGGAGCCTGCAGTAACTGGGCAGCCTTCTACCACTAGGTGCGAAAGTTAAGAATTCTGTGGCAGTCCACTTCATATTCCTTTGTGGCCAGATCGCGATTATTTATTGGGAGACAGTAAAAAAGGACAGGAACTCAAGACAGAAGCCAAGCCTGACAATGAACCAATTAAAACGGGAGGCATTTTGGAGCTTCTGCACCCAGGGCCCATTCTAAGGGCCAGCGAAGGTTTCCTGGGCGTGGCTTGGCTTGTCGAGGCCGCTCAGCTTGCCCAGAGGAAGATCAAATATGCCCCATAATAACTGGTCGTTTCGTGGGCGCCTGTCCTGCCCCCTGGAAAACCGGCCCCCGGGGAGCAGGTGCTGGCCGAGTGCTTGGCGAATGGACACACGAATGACACTTCAGCTCTCAGGCGCGCACACACAAGGCAGCGTGCACAGCGTCCAGGCCTCATGCTAAGACACCCGCAGCCATTCACGCAGCAAGACGGCGCCTCTGCCGAGTGGAGCTCGGAAGATGATACGGGTTTTTTAAAAATGACTTTTTTTCCTTTTAAGATCTATAACAACGTGAAGTCTCCTGATTTGGCTGGTTTTCCACCCGAGGCCTGCAATGGGTCCAGTGGGAAGAGCGTCCCACAAGTCCGGGGGAGACCAGGGCAGGGGCGCAGTCCGGCAGGAAGAGCCCACGGTAAGAAAAACTCAACAGAAGCGTTTGTCGCACAGGCCTGGATGCACCACACACAAGGGACGCCACTCTGGGTGGCCAGTCACCTGGTTCTAGGTGAAGAATGGGAAAGCGTTGGTAGAAATAGGCTCTCTGAGTATTCTGCATCTCTGCAACAGAGAGGTTAAAGCAAAACCCAGGCAGAAAGGAGGAGAAACCAGCAGAAACCGTGAGAACACACAAGTCCAAAGCCACCAGCCTACCCAGGAGAGGCAGGAGCACAGTGAGGCATGGGACAGGAACGTGGGCGGCCAGGCTCTGGGCCACCGGTGACTTCCCGCACGTGGGAAGTGCCGTGGCTTGTCCGTGGACAGCAAAGCCCTGAGAGGAAGCGGCTATGCAGTACACTCAGGGGCAGCCTCAACCCTTTGGATCGAGGCGATGCCGTCATGGGAGCTCTGGCGGATGACAGCCCCCCGCGGACTGTGTCAGGTGGACATGTGCCCCTTGTTTGGTGGCTCAGCCACTGCAAAGGTAGGGAGAGGCCCCACTGCAGCCACGGAAGACGGGGGTGTGGGGGGGGGGGGAGGGCAAAGGCCTACCATCCTTCCACAGCTCTGAGACGAACTTGTCAGAGGACTGGTGCAGAAGCGTGGCGATGTTGTCGTTCAGGGGGTCCATGTTCTTCATCAGCCACTCATCGGCTTTGTAATCCACCTGCCAGACCAGAGTTCCAAGTCACAGGCCGCTCTGGGGCCACGAGCACGTGCCAGCTGGCCCCAGGTGCGGCCAAGTCAGCACCCAGCCCGGTGTTTCCGTCCCTAAGAAGGAAATGACGAGTGACGGGGAACGGAGCAGCAACAGCAACAACAGGCAACACTGCAGTGTTACAAAGGCAGCGAACAAGTAAAAACAACAGCACAAGTATCTAGCAGAGCAGACTAAGGAACTATGTTGCAGCAGCTACGCAATAGGGTATTCTTGGTTGTTCTTTACTATTTTTAGGCAACATGACAAGAAAGAAATGTCATAGGAAGACACAAGCCAAAATGTTATGTTTCTTTTTAGTAATAGGACAAGTAGTTTTGGCGTTTTCTTGGTCTTTCAGGATGTCCAAGTTTTCTCTAATGAGCATGTATTATTCTTGTCTTTTCTGAAACATGCTCTTAGAAATGCAACTAACACGTTGCACATGCTCTGCAAAGATCCGAGAACGACACAAAGAGAGCGGCAGGCCGCCCTGGCCTCTCTGCCCAGCCCACACCATGGCCCGGGGGAGCCCGCTGTGCTCTGGCCAGTGGTCCCCATGCGCACTCCTGTCGATGGCCCGTGCGATGTTGGCCTCTCTTTCCCTAGGATGAGAGCTACATTCTGGGAGATGACAAGCTCAAGAGCACAGCCACCCGGACACAGCCAGCCTGCTGACCCTTTCAGCTGCAGCAGCGCCACCCAGTGCCCAGCTGTGGACGCACACAGCCAGTTTCATCATCGCCCAGACACCCTCCAAGGGCTTCGGGTGCGCCCTGTTTTCACATCATAACATGCGATACAAGCCTCCTGTGAGTTCCCCATGCATGTGCATTTCTAACAAGGGCGGAAGTGGAGATGCATGTTCAGGGGCATAAACATAAACACTTTTCCTGATAGGTCAAGTCAACCCTTGCTCGAGCAGCAGCCTTAGGAAGCCAAGGAGCAAAGTGGGAGAGGCTGGGCAGTGTGTGGCCATGCGCAGGAGTGGTGGACAAGGACAGCGTGTCTCTCAGTGGTACTGTGAGAGCTGGCTCTCCTCGCCCAGTCGCCTTGGCAGTAACAAAGTGACTGCCGGTGGTGGCTCTCAACCAGGGAGGCCGTGCCACACCCCTAGCCCCACCATAGTAGCCGTTTGGCAATGTCTGGAGAAGGTGGGAAGAAGCCAGCGATGCTGCCAAACATCCTACAACTCGCAAGCTGGTCTGTGACAACAACGAGCGACCCAGCGCTGGTGGTGTGGAGGTTGCAAGGCCTTGCCCTGGAGCACTGACCCTCGCCCAGCACCGGGCTTCACAAGCTCATTTGATAAATGCAACCCTGTACGGTGTAGTCACCCCCATTTTCCCAACGAGGCAATCAAGGCTCAGAGAAGTTACGTGACTAGCCCAAAGTCACACAGCAGCAGAGCTCTAATTTACGACCCAGACCCCGAGCCTTCAGCACAAATCTCATTTCTGCGCGGAGGAATGCACCTAAAATAACGCTGTGCCCGAGTACCTCACAGGACTGCTGAAAGCTTCTCGTGAAATGGAACACGGGACGGGCTGTGCAAGGTGGGCAGTCGTGTGAATGTTGATTACTGCCGCCAGGCACGTTATGGGATGAGTCACTGTCCCGTGCTCTGCGGCTGCCCGGCTCATGGTCCGAAACTCACTCCCACCTCTCCGGAGAGAGGGCCCCGCTGGCACCCTCCTGGGTGCGCCCTACTCACCTTGCCCGCATAGTGCATGATGCAGAAATCGGCTTTGTCCTTCAGCTGCTTGGGCTTCTGGAACTTGGGGTGGGTGCCCTGCTCCTGCACCACCTTCTCTACGAAGCTCTTGTCAGTGGCTTTGGGGAACCAGCACTCCTCATCCAGCAGGGCCAGGATGCCGGGGGGGCCTGCCTGCGGGAAGCACAGTGTTGCGCAGGTGAGTGTGACCTGGAAACCCCACCCCACCCTCACAAGAGGCCGAAGCCTGGGGGTTTCTGGGAGTTTTCAGAACCCGAAGAATCTCACCAGAAGGTGGGCGGCACTCCCCCAGTAGGAGGAAGAAAGGCACATGATGGAAAGCACTCAGTGTACGAATTCTAGTTTAAAAAGATTAAAGGATTTGGGGGAAATGTGAGCTCAGTGAATATAAATTCAATCAAGACATAACCCAGGGCCCTGGCTGGTGTGGCTCAGCTGTTGAACGTCATCCCGCAAACCAAAAGGCCACTGGTTCAGTTCCCAGTCAGGGCACATGTCTGGGTTCCGGGCCAGGTCCTTGGTGGGGGGCGTGCCAGAAGCAACGAATCAATGTTTCTCTTGCACATTGACGTTTCCCTCCCTTTCTTTCTCCCTCCCTTCCCCTCTCTCTAAAAATAAATTAAATCTTTAAAAAAAGAAAAAAGAAAAAAAGACATAACCCAGAAACAGAAACAGCTCAGGCTCCAAAAGAACACCGCCCCCAAACCTAACCCAAACTGCACCAGGCAAGAGCTTTCGGTATAAACTGACGGCCCAGGGGAAGGGTTTCCAGCTCCCGCACCGCCAGCAGGCGGCGCCGAGGCTGCGGGACAGAAGTCCAGGGGCCGTGTCACTGCTACGACAGGACGGGACAGACAGCTTCAACATGCACCAGAAACAGCACTCAATGAATGCCCTGGGCCTGCACTGTCCCACACTACAATGACGGCAGCTGGGGCCAGGATCTCCCTACATAAAAGCACGCCTGTTTCTTTAGGACAAAGACAGGCTTGCTGAGCCCATGAGCCTGTCCGTCAAGTAGATGCTGGGTGGTCTTCTGAGACTAAGAGAGGAAACCTGGGCATCAGCCGCATCGCCACCTGTCGGCAGCTGTCCGAGGCTCCCAGGCACCAGATCTGAGCCCCAGAGCTAATCCTACCAGGTGGCACCAACGGGGGAGGAACTAGACACCCACGACCATCATGCAGTGGGAGGTGAGAAGAGGGTCCCCAGAGGGGATGAGCGAGGCTGGGCCAGGTCTGAGATCCGAGCAGCGTTGGCTCTTACTGGCTTCTCGATGAGGTCGATGCAGGGCTGCAGGTCCAGGCCGAAGTCGATGAAGTTCCACTCGATGCCCTCGCGCTGGTACTCCTCCTGCTCCAGGATGAACATGGTGTGGTTGAAGAGCTGCTGCAGCTTCTCGTTGGTGTAGTTGATGCACAGCTGCTCGAAGGAGTTCAGCTGCAAGGAGGGAGAGCAATGTCAGGGAGCTGCCACCACGGGGCCACACCCACCACGTGGCCCCACGGGACCCAGAGCCCCTGGGGAAGGAGTGGGACAGGGACTCAGAAAGGACCTCCTGGGGCACCTCAGTGCTGGCCCCTGTGGAGCCCAAACGTTCAGGGGCCTCCCTTAGCACACCAGCTGCAGGGGGTCTTCACTTGCGGAGGCCCACGGACCTCTCCAGCAGCCTGGCAAGGCGCTTCTAAGAATGTTTTAAAACCCATACAATTACATACAAAGAAAGAAGTTATATTGAAACATAATTACCAAAATATTGAGACATAGTAATACATTATGCTTCTTTATTAACAAGCCCCAGCCATGGGCTTAACTTCTAAAATTTTGAAGTTAAATTTTGAAGCAGAGCCCTGGCTCAGCGGCTTGAGCTTCATCCCACAAACTGAAGGGCAGCCAGTTCGATACCCGGTCAGGGCACATGCCTGGGTTGTGGGCCAGGTCCCTGGTTGGGGGCGTGCAAGAGACGAATGATTGGTGTATCTCTCCCTCTCTTTCTCCCTCCCTTCCCCTCTCTCTAAAAGTGAATAAATAAAATCTTTAAAAAAAAATAAAGTTTTGAAGTAGAGATGAACACAAACAATACTCCATCTCTGCCACAGCACGTGACAACCCGATTTCTAATGCACCCGCGGTCTGTGCGGTTTGCTCAGTTCACGACGGACAACTGTGTGGGGTTTCAACGAGGGGCTAGCGAGAAATAAGGAGGCACTGTTCACCCCACCTGAACTCGTGCCGCTCTGGAACTACCATCGTAATGAGCAGTTTTTTCCTACAAGGGCTCAAACTCTACGGGCAGGGGCAGTGTTTTGTTGCAATGCTCAACACACACGCGCTAGAAAAATAAACCCACGGGAAGACCTGCCCAGGGAGCCCCCCGGGCTGCCATCTGAAAGTCCGATTCTCGCCAGCACCGCTGGTTGGCAATGGGCACGCTCGGTTCAGCTTAAAATATGCCCGACTGCGCTCTCCTGTCCCTACGAAAGGAAGGCGGATGACCCAGGCGGCTGTGGAGCCACTGGACAGAGGACTCGGGGACAAGGAGAAGGCAGGGAAGGGGCCACAGAGGCGGAGAGGGGGCTCTCGGGCAGGAGGAGACGCTCACGTCGAAGATCTCGAAGCCGGCGATGTCCAGGATCCCGATGAACGAGGCGCCCTGCCGCTTGGTCTTGTCCAGCGCCTTGTTGATGCGCAGCACCAGCCAGCGGAACATGCGCTCGTAGGTGGCCTTGGCCAAGGCCTCGATGGCAAAGTCGGCCTGCGGGGAGGAACGCCCAGAGAACAGAGTGTCAGGGACAAGGAGCCTTTAATTAAACCTGTCCCCTCTGCCCCAGTTACTTCACCTGTGGGGCACTCCCCCTGAGAAACAGCCCTAGAAATGGGGGGGAAGCTTCCTGCACCAACACATTCATGGCACGCTAACTATCCAACAATTCAGAAACAGGAGGCTTAGAAACGGACGTTTGCAAAGACCTTTTTAAAATAAATGGGGACGTAACTAAAGTACCAACAGAAGAAATGACACGACATCTGAGATTTACTTCAAATAGTGCAGTCGGGGCGGGGGCTGGGGTAGGTAGGGTTAACAATGGGCCAAGATTGGCCATGAGACAGTCACTGTTAACGACACCTGTATGGCCCTGGCTGGTGTGGCTCAGTGGATTGAGCCCTGGCCTGCGAACCAAAGGGTTGTGGGTTCGATTCCCAGTCTAGGGCACATGCCCAGTAGGGGGCACATGAGAAGCAACCATACATTGATATTTTTCTTTCTCCATCCCCTCCTCTCTCTAAAAATAAGTAAATAAAATCTTAAAAAAAAAAAAAAGACGCCTGTGTGATAGGCACACACACTCATTACACCGTCCTCTGCTTTATCTGCCAACGATCGGACAGCTCCATGAACAAAGCCAGGGTGACAATTAAGTTTTTTAAAAGAAAGGGGAGGCCTTGCAGGAAATAAAAAGTGGCCCAAAGACTGCCACCGGGTAGGACCACGGCACTGTTTTTCCTTCTCTAGACTTCCCTGTATTTCCCAAGTCTACAGTGTTTGTGTAGCGTTTTTGCAAAGAAAGAAATAAAGGTTCTAACTGGTAGGAAAATGAACAGTTGGGAACAATTATGCACGCTGCCTCAAAAACAATGTTCCTGGCTCTGGTGGGACGGCTCTGCACAGAATCCCCCGCAGGCTGTCGGCCACCAGCATGAGGAACGGAGGACGACGCTCTTTGGAAAAAAGACTCATCAACTTGAACTTCCAAATATTTTTGAGAGATGAGGGTAGCACCTTTTTGGGAGATGAGGGTAAAACGCCCCTTGCCATGATAGAAACTAGAAACCACCAGCAGAGGGGAAAGCAGTGCCCCCCTGGGAGGGTCCTCAGCTCCCAGGGGGAACTCAACTCCTGGTGCAGGTGGGCACATCCGCGAGGCACGGCCCAGGAATAGGCTCCGGCTCGCCTCTCACCACAGGCAGCAAGACAGCAGGCAGTGGAGAGACGGCCACTCGACACAGGCCCCGAGGACAGTGGGTGCCGCCACTGTGGCACTGGAAACCTCGTGTTCTCACTTTAGACCAAAACGGACAGGCTACATCCTCGCTGGCCAATCAGTCTGAACACCGACTCGATGCAGAGACGCCCAGCACAGCCTGCAGAGGCCCCACCTGAGCACGGCCCTTCCTAGGCAAGTCGCCGTGGGGACGTTCCTGAACTTCTCAGGGTCGGCTTCCTTGCATTCTTAACGGAGTAAACACCACCCTGCTCTCAGGGCTGATGCGAGGGCTGGATGAGGGAACCCACGCACGGCGCCTAACACAGTCAATGCCCTCAAATGGGCCGCTGCCCTGGAGGAGCAGCCCGACCGCCCTGCCAGGGGCCCGCGTACCTGTTCCTTGGTCTGCGCCTTCTGGACGTAATCCCGCCCCACCTTGATGCGAGGCGTGAGGATTCCTCTGGTGAAATCGGTCACATTGATACCCAAGAGGTGAGACACTTTTTGGGCAGCTAATGTTCAAAGAGAAGGGAGTAAAAAGTGTTCGTTAAACCCAAGAGAACAAGTTCCTCTTAGTCTGGCCATGAAAAAAGCTCTGATGGCAGCTGAGCAACCATTACCAGGAGGACTGATTCTGGAACTTTCTCAGCAGGCAGACACCCAGCTCTCCCCTTCAACCCAGCGGGCAGGGCAGGGAGGCACGCGTCCTAACCGGGGACACATCGGGTCCTCTGCACACCCTCGGCCCGTGTGCCGAGTGGGCGGTGGGTCCCACCCTCAACGAGGACCAAACACAGGCAGCCCCTCCAGGCCCTGATACGAGGGGACCGAACAGCACACGTCCCACAGAAATATCTTTTCGTCCACGCGCCCACACCTTAAGTTTTTTTCAAGAGCCCCTAAAAGGGCACAGTAAGGTGATAAGTTAACTGGGGTCATGTGCAGGGACCCAAAGGGACAGCAGCGGCCACAGCAGACGGAGCGACAGCAGTGACCCAGGCCCCTAACGCCTTTGAGGGGAAGTGCGCACTGAGCTGGAGCGGCGACACAGACCACTGGTCTGGTCTCGGGAACGGGTGAGGGCGACCCTGGTCCACAGGACCGCGGGCTTCTGACTCACTCCGGTGCCCACTCTGTGAGGAAGGGTCTCGCTCCCGGGTGTTTTAGACAAAGTGCGGTGACAGCCAGCCACAAACACACACCACATGACAGAGAGGGCGGAGTCTGGGTCTCTACAGGGCTTCCTCCCGAGCTGACCCCAGCCCAGGCACCTGCCCCAAGTCTCGGGGGGACCCCTGTGTTACCTGTGTTGTCGGGCATGGACGCCTGGTCGGTGTTACGCTCCTTCTTGAAGGCAATGTTGCCGAGCTGGAGAACCCCCGAGATGACCCGCAGCAAGCCTTGGGATGCAATCGAAGGCAGCTCAGAACCGGGCGGCGGGTGGAATAAGCAGCCCTGAGCGGGCCTTGGCCCAGTCCACGTGGAGGGCCCAGCACCCCGGGGGGGCTCAGGCCTCCCCCCCAGTGCCTCTGGCAGACATCAGCCTATACTTAGATACAAGCTCTGTTCATCTTCCCAACACGTCTAAATCCAGACCAAGGATATGCCTCTAGCCCAGGGGCCACTGTCTGTTTTTATAAATAAAGTTTTATTTGGAACACAGCCGGCCCATCCAATTTCATATTATCTGCGGCTGAACGAAGGTGGCTCTCACCTTAAGGCTAGGGAGTGAGCGTGCTCTCTGCTCCTTTCTAAAAGAAACCCTCCCAGCCCTCTCCACCCCCCCACCCCCCAGAAAGAAAAAGACAGAGGTGGGTTTCACACCACGATTCATTCCAGGCCTCACCAATGCAAAGATCCCAGGCCCAGCCCCTTCACATTCCCCCAAAACAAGGCAGGAATATTCTACTTTCAGCAAATGACAAGGATGACAGCAGTGCGCCCAGACCCTGGGCAGGCAAGCACCTGTGCTTTGTTCCCCTCTGCGCAAACGCTACGGGGAACCAAACAGCCCTGGAACTCGAACCTGAGGTACCATCTCCCGCACACGCGCGGCCTTCCTCCTGGCTGAGACAGGGCTCCCCAAGAGCCCGAGACAGCAGGAAGCTCTCCCCAGGCCCGTCGGCTGCCCTGACAGCCAAGAGGACGTGCTGACCAGCCTCCAGCCTCCCTCCCTCACCCACAGGAGGGCCAGCCCCGTACCTATTTGCTCCTCTTCTGGGATGCCCATAATCCTCATGGCCTCCATGGTCTCCTGGAACATGTCCTTGTCCTGCTGACCGGGAATGGTGACGTGCCCATTGGACAGGAAGCGGTATTTGTTGTATGGCTCCAACAGGAGATCCGCTGTGAGGGGTGGGAGGCAAGGGCGGTCGGTGAAGTGCTAACACCAGAGGTTCCGGTCAACGCCGACACATCAGCGGTTTGGGAGACCGGGAAGTCCCCCGAAGCCCCACGATACCCCAGAACCTCGGAGCAGCCAGGAACGCTGCCTTTCCACAGTGTGTGAGACCAGCATGCCCAGAGCCCGAGAGCCTCGGAGGCCGTGACTCACAGGCGCACATGCAGCCTGCCCTGGCTTTGCTCTGGTGCGGTCAGAAACAGAGGCTGGGCCCTCAGGATGGCCCGGAAAACAGAACTCATCTGGCCTCTCCTCCCCAGCCCAAGGCCAGAGTGTTCATTTCCCAGCGGGAGCCTGTGGCCGGACTGCGGGCGGAGCCCCTGGGCCTGGCAGCGCACGCGTCAGGCCGCAGGCCCTCTACTCACTCTTCAGGTGCTCTCCAGCCCCGGACAGGAGATAGTAGAAGATGTGGAAGGTCCGCTCATCCTTGGCTTGGCGGATGGCACGAGATTTCTCCAAGAGATCTTTGCAGACGTTGAGGAGCTGTGAGAGCCGGAAGGAAGGCAACCCTCCCCGTTCCTCTAACTCCCACCAAAAGCCCCTGAGCTTCCCCAGGTGCCGAGAATGGTGCAGAACGGCCAAATGGAACAAAAGCACGTTCTCGTGGCTCTATCCTTCCAGGGTGCAGCCTGTCTGAAGAACAGTGCCCATACCCGGGAGCCTTGTCTACGTCAAGGGCCCCCTTCTCAAGAGCCGAAGGAGCTCAGGAGACTCCCACTGGCAAAGGCCAATAGTGCTGGTGTAGGGGAGAAATAAGTTAGTGTTCACCCCAACGCCGCCTCTCTGGGCACCATACTGGATGAGCTCCAGCAGTCCCACCCACTCGAAGCGGAGCCTCATCCTGCGAGTAAAGGAACTCCTGGCTCTGGCTGGGTTTCCAAAGGGCCTCTGCTGGGCTCTTCCCGAGGCCACAGGGGAGATGTCGTAACAGGCCCATAAAGGGAAGCAGCTTCTCCTCCATCAAAGTCACTTCCCCCCACAGCATTCTTATTCCAATTAGCCACAAGGATACAAGTCTCAATATTGGCTCCCACGATGTAGCCATTGACGTCGAAGTTGATGCGAATGAATTTGCCCTAGGAAAGAAAGAGGATGATGAGATCAGAGGCCCCGCCCTCCAGGCCCCACCTCCAGGTGGTAAAGCCTGGAGGGAGAAACCCAAAAGACTATGTCACGTGCCTGGTGGCCAGGGCCACCCCCGCCCCCTGCACCACGTGGGTGGGTTCCCGGGACTCGGAAGGGCCACACTGCTTCAAGCCTGGAACCAGGATGAGGTCCAATGGTACCCAAGTTCCTCAGCGGGGGCAGGGGAAGAAGTGTTCTTCGCTGCCTAATCGGGCATGGGGTTCTAAAGGGTCACTGGCTGCACCGGCACAGCCAGAGGCACCAGCAGTGAAGAAACCACTCACACAGACATGCACTGGCTGGGGCACAATCCCGACTGCCCCGCGCAGTGGGCCCAGGAAGCACTAAGTCCGACTCTCCATCACTCTTAAAGCCAGAGAGAGCACCCAGCTGGAAGGCACCATGTGCCACAGCTGAGTAGGCGCGTCTGCCCCGCGAGCTGGGATGCGGTCGGCCACTACTCACGAATCGAGAGGAGTTGTCATTCTTCACGGTCTTGGCGTTCCCGAAGGCCTCCAGGATGGGGTTGGCCTGCAGCAGCTGCCGCTCCAGCTCGCCCTGGAAGGGAACCCAGAGGTGCAGTGAAGGCCAGGCGATGGCTTGGGCTGCCAAACCTGCTCCGCCGGGTGGAGGGGACAGTGGCAGAGCCATGTCTACAGGCCCAACAGGCCTGGAACACAGGCTTCTGGTGGCCCTCCACGCCAGCCTCAGCCTGGGCCCTGTGTCACTCGAGAGCAACCTTCCTGCCAGGCCTCCAGAGACCTTGGCTGGTTTGAATATAGTTCCCTGGACTGACCGACCAGCAGTCCTTAGCAAGGAAGGGAAAGCGCAAGTAACCCAGCTCCAGGAACCTGGTACGAGGACCCCAGACCAACCCGGAGGATGCGCTGGAGACAGCACGTGAACCAAAAAAGAGACAGGGGGACTCTGTCCCTTCTCCCTCGGCCCTCCTTGCCTCAGTCCCCACCAACACGCCATGTTTTTCTCTGCTTCACAGGACAGATCTACAAAAGACACAATCTCACCTCATCTGTGTCCTGCTAAACACTGCACTTTCCTTGCTGGTCCCATCCTGCCACCCCCAAACCTGCGTCCCAGCACATCAGGTATCTGAGCTTGGGACCAACAGGACTCTGAACTGCCGGTCCACACCAGTAAACTCTCCTTGTGGCCTCGTGATGCTTTGCGGTTGGCAAAACGCACCCGTATGCCTTCTTCTCCCTGGAGTCTTGTCGTACCCGGGGCAGGCAAAGCAGAGTAGCCCCATTTCAAAGAAGAGGAAACTGAGGCTGAGCGAGGGAGAATGATCTGACTGAGGCCGCGCAGCTATCAACCAGCAATGCAGGTATTTATTGCATTTGAGTCTTCTACCAACAGCTGTCAGGCACTGCCATCCTCCCGCCCTGCCCCGCCCCCCTTGGACGCTCTACCTGTCAGGTCGGATCAACTTTGGAAGCAGCCATTGTCCTCCCAGCAGGCCAGATAATACCTGACACTGGCCGAGGAAAACATGGGTCTCGTTCACCTTAATACCTGGGTACCCTCTATGGGGAAAGACGATCCTGCGAGGGCCAGGCAGGGCTCTGTATTTATTAGCAACACTGGAGTCAAGCCAGGACTTGACGGGAATAAAGGCTGCCTGTGAGTGATGAAGAGGAAGACCGGTAGCAGCGTGCGCTCCCGGGAGAGTCGTGAACTAGACTTCCAGGCATACCTGCCGCAGACGAGGCCTGGATGCACAGTGCTGAGCAGGCAGGAAGTACACCAGAAACCGGAAGGGATCCGGCACACCCACCCCCTCCTGGGCCTGGGGGAGTCTTCTATTCTCAGACTGTATGGCTAAGTGGAGGAGGACCAGAGCAGCCAGGTCAAGGGGCAGGAGTCCAACACCCACAGAGCAGGCTCTCCCTATGTGCCTGGCACCAGTGGTCACGGCACAATGGACTGCCGCTCCTGGGACTCGGGCAGACTGGGAAGTCAGCAAGGCAGCCCACGGGGCCAGATCTGATTGAGAGAGCTACTCCCCCACCCACTAAAACGTCCTCTCAAAACACACGCCGGGCGGCCGGGCTGGCCGAGCCACTCCCATTCCCGCAGATAGATGGGAGCGTGGCCCCAACTACAACCTGCCACCACCTCGGCTTGGAGGCAAACCTAAGGCCTCTGTCTCAGGACCACGGGTTGTTGCCATGGATCACAGGATCGCCAGACCAAACTCGGAAGCAACCATTTGGGATCCCAAAGGCCAGCTCCCTGCTGACGATGGTGATGGCTAAGCTAGGGGGTTTTCTTTACTGATACCTATTTGGGCACAGAGGACTTACTTTTTCAATGAAATTTGCATAATATGAAAGTAGGAGGTACTGTAGGCAGCGTATTCTCATAAGGTTTGGGATTACCCATCTGGTTTCTGAAAGGCTTCACTGGGGGTTGTTTCTGGCAATGAACTACAACTGGAGCATAAAAAATAGAGGAAGGAAGGGAGGTGGGACAAAGGTCACTGTTCAGACCACAGAAGTCCACCTGGGAAGTCCCTTCGCTCAAGCCCTACTTTGCCAACCTGCAGCCCCGCCAAAGCCCAGCCTTCCCACAGCAAGGTGAGGCCGGGGGGTGTCCCGGTGGGTGGTCTTGGGACGAGCAACTGAGTCACTCACTGCACGACGGAGAGAGCTCTGCCACGGCATGCCACGGCAGGCCTCCGACTGCAAGAGCAGTAAACCATGTTCAAGAGTGTCTCGTGGCCCAGCCTGTGTGGAAAATCACCTTAAAGCTTCAGGCAATGAAACAAACCAACGTGGTCAATGACCTTTACAACCGGGGGCCTGGGCAGTGATCAGAGACCAGAGGCAACCTGCTCAGTCACTGGGGTGGGACGTGGAGTCGGGGACAGAGCGCCCAGCACACACAAAAGCCTAAAGGAGAGGGTGTGACACGTTTGCTTCCACTTATCACACCCCCTCCACATGCCATCTTACCTCGGGGCGGGGGCCTGCCTTCCCCTCTGCAGCCGGAGCCCCACAAGTAACACAAGTGGGTCTACATTCCTGCTCTCTCACTGTGGTCTCATCTCAGTAGGGACCCCAAGGTCACCCTCCAGAGACCCGGGCACATACTAGGCATTCAACAAATAGTTGGGAAGTGGATTTTGCAGCAAATTCAGAGAGGGGAAAACCATAGCTAGAGAATGCCTAACCTCACAGCCCTGTTTTTAAAATAGGCCTCCTAAAAAGAATGGAAAATGGGGTGGAGGGAGGGAGCAAAAGAAACTTTATTAGTTTCTAAATATAACTCCTGACGCCCCATGGAAAAAGATTCAGAATGTCTTGGGAAGCTTGGCACATGAAAAGTTACTTTTGGTTCCGTTCCAGAAGACTGTACTCATCAGGACATTCTGCAGCACACGCCCAGGTCCGCATGCACCGAGACACACACCACCACTTACTTACGTACGCTGCGCACAGCCGCCCGCCGGGGTCGGGGGGTGGGGGGCCACCCAGAGGGCACAGTTCCCCTGGCAGCTTGAGGGGACACCACGGACACTTAGATTTCACAGGGAAGTTTACGAGTGTGTGTTTAAGAGAAAGAAAGAGAGCACCACACAGGCATGCTTAAGACTGACCACCCCCTACTCTGGCGAAGTCCAGTGTAGGCCTTCCAGGCACTGCTTCTGACCAGCACAGTGAGGGCAGGCAAGGGGGCCGGCCATCTCCACCCTGTCCGGAACACTGAGCTCGTGGGGCTGTGGGAGAGCAGATCCCCGTCCTGCTGTGCCGGGATCAGGGCTCTGCACGGGGCGTTATGGCTGTCGTGCACGTGGGGGGCTCTGGGCGGGACTGGGATTTCTGAGAACAGCTAGGTGATGAGGCCCATAACCATCCTGCAGGAGCCGTCATTTCAGAGTGCACGAGAGGTCACCGTGTGTCACATCCAGCCCCCCTCCTCACAAGACAGTCAGTGAGCTGAGCCGATGAGAAGAGTTCTAGCCGCAGAAAGTGACAATGGTGTGGAGTGAAAAGCTGCTTAGGAAAAAATACGTAATTCAAGGGCACACGATGATCAGAACACGCATTCCTGGTGCAGAACGTGCAGTAAACGTGCAGCTCACCTAGCGAGGACACTGCTGAGTTCGACCATAATCCACCAAGAGGGAGAGGGAGAAAAAGGGAAGTGAGAAGGCTTTCCAACTGCCCTTTCTCTCTTCGCTGGGGAGCTGTCCACCCAGCGGCATGTCAACAGCAGGGAGCCGAATGCAGGCCTGCCCGAGATCCTGCAAGACTCCATCATCTTGAGAACCAAGTTTTGGAATCCCTCTTCCAACCTCAGAGGTGGAGACCACACGGCAATTAGCTGCCAACCCCCAGTGGGCTCCAGTTTCCATAGCAACTCAGAAAGTTGGGAGGCCAAGGGAGAAACGAGCTGGCTACCGATGGACGCCCCCAAGATGGCCACACGGCAGCTTCGATGAAAGCGGGCCCAGCTTCTGCCTTGTTCCCCAAATGCTCTCATTTTAAGCCGAGCCACGAAGCATTAAGTGATCTCCCTCGTGGAGAGGAAGGCCCCCACTCACCTGGTCCTTCTTGCTCTTGTGTGAGGAGGCCACGTGAGCCAGGTACTGAATGACTTTCTTGGTGTTCTCCGTCTTCCCGGCTCCAGACTCACCCCTGCAGAGAGACAGCCAAGAAGTTCTCAGGGGGGAGGTGGCCAAATCCCTGAAGCCTGTCCCTCCCCCACTGCATGCGCTACCGCCTACCTTTCTTCTGAGTGTCAGTGAGGCGCCCAATGCCTAGTGGCAGGAAAGGGGACAGGCAAACAAGTGCTATTTCTGGAATCCTCACTCAGGCCGTTTCTCATGGCCCCGCTGCCTGCCCTGGCCGCTTGGCAGCCTCGGCAGCCAAATGTCTTAGGAATCGCTTAGCGGCAGCTGTTGACCCAGGGGTCACAGGCGCTCATGCATGCTCCCTCAAACTGCACTAGAAGGAATGTCCTGTGCCGCTAACTCCCTCTGCGACGGGGCTTATTTATCTCCTTGTTGAGTTCAGAGGATGAGGGGGCGGGGCCCAGCGTCCACTTCCATCCAGGTAAAGGGAGCCACCGCTCAGAGCCAGGAGAGACGCACTCTGGAGGGACCGACTGCTGCTGGCCCTGCTCTGTGGGGAAGACCCTTGCTTCTCCCCTCTGCTATGCACCCGCCTCACGGCCCGTCAGCTCCTTTGAGGAAGGCGATTAAATCTGGGCCCCTGAAGTAAAGCTCATCCCCACTGCGGGACGCTCAGTAGCCCATCCCTTGGGGAAGGGGCAGGGCTTGAGTCGGGAATGGAAGTCATCGGCCTGGGTTTGCGTGGGTATCCTCGGGGGTCGGGGCAGAGGGAACAACACACCCAGCACCCCGGCAGAAACACTTACGTGCACAAAATGGACTGGTCCTCTCGGTCTGAAACAGAGAAGGCATCGGATTAATTCTACCAGATACGAGAGCCTCCCCCTGGCTTCCGAGGAGCTGCCCGCACACGCTGACCCACGCCCCACTCAGAGAAGGGGCATTCCTCGGCGCAGCACCACTCACTGGGCAGCGGCTCCTCCTCCAGGAGCTCCAGCTGCTGCCCACACTCCCTGCCTCCCCGCCCCATGACCCCAGACACAGTTCTGGCTCTCTCACTTTTGAGAAAGTCAGTCTAAGAAAAGCTCTCCAGGAGTCTGCTTTCCTGAGTGCTAAGGTGGGGCGTTCCCTGTGTGTTTATAAGCGGGGGTTCAGGCTGCTGGAAATCGGGCCTGTGGCAGGTATTTCAAGCATTGTCCACAGCTGAGTAAGGAGCACCGGTGAAGAGGCGCGGAGAGGGGTGTGGTAGATGGGGCTGGCTTTGCAGTGGGACAGCCCTGGGGCAAGGTGCTGCCTAGGACACGTGCCCAGGCTCCCGGAGCCCAAGCCTCCTCCTGGGGTGGGGAGTAATCATATATGTGCAAATAGCGTTCATGAAAGCACCGGCATGGTGCCTGACACGTGGGAACCGCTCAGTCGTGTAAATTTAGACAACTTGGGAGAAAAGCAGAAGTTCACCAGAATCACAGCTTCTGACCAGTCTAGTAACAACTGGGTCTCCAGGGCTGGCTGGCAGGAGCTTTCCGCAACTCTCCCCAGCGCATGAGCCTCCCCGCAAGTGAAGATACAAACGACTCACTTCCCTCGGGCACAGTGGGGACAGTAATACCCACACTTCGAAGCTGAGTTTGACAGAAATGCTTTAAGACCTTCGAGCCGACCAGTGCCAGTGCTGGGAGTCTAATTTTATTAAGCAATGTCTGAAAATACAAACTCGTGTTTTCCCCTTTCATCCCACCCCATGCAACACGCCCAGCTCAAGAACGTCAAATCAGCCTGAATCCGGGACCAGACTACTCACTAATATTGGAGCCGTGGAGAGTAATCCCTCCTCTCAGTTGCCTTATCCATAAAGTGAATACAGCCCCACCTCCCTGGGAGGACTGGTTTGCAGGACAGAAACAACACAGGAACGGACCCAGGCGGCACCCCGAAACTGGCTGCTGCCCGTGTGCTTCCCCAGCGGGAGGCCACCCGGACCGGCTGGCAGTGGCACTGTCCGACCAGCAGGAGCACTTCCAGCTGTCGGCACAGCTACTGGGCAGAAACCCACGCTGGCCATCTGGAAAGACACACTCACTGGCCCCCACTGCCGGCCAGGCCCTGCAGGACAGGGCCCCGGGAAGTGACTCGTGCCTTCCTGTGTGCATGGCCTCAGGGGGCAGAGGTGAGCCTCCAGCACCCCCGATCTCTCAGTGTACTGGGCTGGGCACTCGCTACCCTGTCTCTTCTGGTCTGCAGGTCACTCGGGAGGGGAAGAGGGAGTGGGACAGAAAGGGGGGAAACTACCCCTAATAGCCAACACAAGCAGCAGCTGCCCATCCTCCTCCGCAGCTGTCCCCGCCCCCACTGAGAAATAGCAAGGTGGGAGCACGGCAGGAAGTCAGCCATTCCCCTTCGCACAACCCCACCCCCATTCTGCTCCCCACTGCCGGCTGCTCAGAGCAGGCCCCAGAGAAGCTGGCAACCTTGCCTCCCCTATCTCGACTTTCCCACAAAACAGGGTCGTCCCTCAAGGCTGCGGCCAGGGCTGAGGGCTAGCGGTTGGGGAAGACAAGCAGTTTCCATCACCCGCCTGCTAAGAGGCTAAGTGCAGTGTGGCGACTGAGAAGGGTCTGGGACAAAAACGGCTGTGATCTGGGGCCCCGGCTCCCCCACCGCATCTTCCTGGGCCGGCCCCAGCTGCAGGCATGTTTAGGCACCGCTCACGAGGGGGCAAGACCGTACCTGCAAGTGCTGGCAAGTCACGAGACAGCAGCGGCCGGCACGACCATAAAAGGAAATGTTCCCATCCCTTCCCGAAGGAACCGTTTCCCAGAACCGTCTAGGCCTGGTCCCTGGGATGGCTGGAATTCCTCTAATTGTGTGAGGAGCCAGATGCCAAGCTGCTGAACAACAGGAAGCACAGCCCTCCCTGCCGCACTCGCACACGTGGGTTCGAGCACATAGGTGCATGTTCACACACAGACACACATGCACACACAGGGGCATGGGCAAGCTGCACACGGACACACATGCACAGGCACACATAGGTGCATGCATGAGAGATGCACATGCACACAGATCCCTGCACACATCAATTCCAATTCCAGACCAGCCTCGTTACGTAACCTCCATGTACCCGACTCCCCGACCCCAGCCCTTCCTCTCCTCTGACCGTTCACCTCCAAGTCCTGAATTCCAGATAGCACTGTTAACATAGGCTAAGAGGAAAGACAACGAACCTTCATTTTTCACTTTAAAGAGCCCTTAATTCACTGTGCCAAAACACTCATATGGGCAGATGCTTTCGCAGAGGAAAACTGGTGGGAGGCCTATCCCATTTCCTCAACTCTTGTCCCCACCACCTGGTGCCCCAAGTCCACCCGCCTACCATGCATGACACCATGGCCCCTACACATCAGGAAGGTCTTTTCAGTCCTTACAGCAGCTTTGGGTCTGTCATCTTGCGGCCTTACAGTGACCCGAGGGGCAGGCCAGGCAGGCAGTGTCCCTGTTTTGCAGAGGCCTACTCTCGCAGCAGTTCCTGTTTCGTTCCCGAGCTGTCCCTGGCCTGGCAGAAGGGTTAGAGCTCTCGGCCACCAGTCGGCTGACCCCCTGACTCCGGTGGCTCCGCATCCCATGAGGACCCTCCTTAACATTCACTCCACAGGCCCTTCCCCACACGGGCGTCTCCGTCTCACGGGACGGGGACACCCGAGAGTCCAGCCCGCTAGGTCGTTTTGGTTCACGGCCTTATTTGGGCCCGTTTGGACTAATTAAGGGCTTATTTGAAAACACCCTTCCTTCCTTCATTCATTCACACCAGAGGAGACAGGAACCCTGTATCCCGGCCCGGGGAAAGCACCCCCCAGGAACAACCCTGTTCTGGGAAACAGGCTCCCCATCGGGATGAACCTTAGCCTGACCTCAGAGCCCAACCCCCCTCCTGCCCAGCCTTACCTAGGTGGGGAGAGGGTAGGGAGGCCAGATTATGACCCTCTGCACTGCGCGCTTTAAAAAGAAACAGCAGCCTTTCCTCAGATTAAATCTTCCCGTATCCCCACTGTGAAGACCGGTTATAAAATCCAGAGCTGCTTGGGAGGTGGATACAGGGGTTCCTTAGAGCACACTTTGACAACCCCCGATTCCCGAGTCTGGAGAGGTGCCAGGTGCTCCAGAGCCGTGGTTCTAATCCTCACTCTGCACCCCGCCCCCCCTCGTGATGCCTGGCCCTGCTCCTCTCGGGGAATCAGGGGGCAGGCCTCGCTGGCAGGGCCGCTCTGAGGCCTGAACGGAGTGGGTGCCTGATACGTGCAGCACGGCACCAGCGCTCAGGAACCCTGTCTTCCCTGACTGGTGTGGCTCGGTGCTCTTAGCATTGTCCCGCAAAGCAAAAGATCATGGATTCGATTCCGGGTCAGGGTACATGCCGAGGCTGTGGGTTTGGCCCCTAGTTGGGATGCATACAAGAGGCAACTGATCGATGATGGTTCTCCCTCACGTAGGTGTCTCTCTCCCTCTGTTTCTCCCTGCCTTCCTCTCTCTCAAATAAATAAATAAATAAATACAATTTGGGGGAAAAGAGAGAGAGAGAAACGCTGTCCTTAACAACCTGGCCCTCCGTGCCTCCCAGCCCTCCCTGCACACCCCTGGGAACGACAGGAAGGTTATCCATTACGTGTTCAGAGTCCAGGCCATCCCCTCTCCTGATTTTATCTTAGACCCAGAATGCCCTGGGGCCCTCTGGATCTTAAGCGGTGATATCCAAGGGCGAGTGTTTCCGGGCAGCTTAGAAGACCCTGCTCAGGTGGATGCAGGGGGACACCTGACCACAGGTATTTCAACCCAGGTTCAGACAGCCGTCTGCCAGGAGGGCCTTATCTCTCACTTCCTGTGTAAGAGGAGCTGCCGGTTCTTGTCCATAAAAGGCCACGAGGATCACACAGCGGTGACATCAGCCCCCACAGGAAGTTACAGAGAGCGAGCCTGGTTCCCCAACAGTCGAGGCGGGGCTGACTCATTGCAGCAACAGCAACGCTCACTCAGATAAGGCCGCCTCCCGGGGCTCGGCCAGAGCTGCTCTCTCAGGAGCACACCTGGAAGAGGTCCTGCCCCCGGGCCCCATCTTCGGGTCCACCAGGTTGCTTGAAACAAGAAACGAAGACTCCAGGGGCAGTGTCACACTGGGAGACATGGCTGCGTGGGGAGAGATGTTGAGATGACCCATGACAAACGGGCTGAAGCGTTCCACCACGAAGGGATCTGTCTTTCACAAAAACTGCAGAGCAGACCCCGGGGCCGCTCACTGTGTGACCCCTGCTGCATGTCACCTGGGCAGCAAGCCTCAGGCTGCCCAAGGCAAACTCCTGGGCTCCAGACTTCCTTCCCCCAGAGCCTCTCGTGGACGTATTGGGGGCTCATGGGGCCACAGTGCAAGTACACTCGGGCCAAAACCAAGTATAAGGCATGGAGATACTTGTGGGTTCAAGCTCAGAACCTGGAGGTGGGAAGGCCCTAGAGGGCATCCGGTTGCACCACCTGTGTCTAGAGGCCAGGACACTGCATCCCGAGAAACCCAATGACTTGATCAAGGTCACACGAGCTGAGCCAAGAACCCAGGCCTCGGGATGCCTAGCGCTCCTCCAGAGAGCTCCGACAGGGCAGGGCACTGCACCACCAGCAGCCCTGTCTCAGCGCTGCACAGAAAGGGCCATCCACACTCATCAGGTGTCACATGGGGCCTTGCAAGCTGTCTACTACTTTCTCCAAAGCCAGCCCAATTCATGAGCTTGGGTTACAAGCACTCGGGAAGCAGAGAGGTGAGAAAAAGCAGGTGCAAAAGAACGCTTCACGTTAGCAGACGCTGCGGGTGGATGCCGGGCCGCAGAGGCCTGTGTCATGGAGCCTCTGGCGGCCTGCTCACCTAGCAGTCAGCCAGCGAGACGGCAGTCCCCGCCGGTGACTCCCAAGCACACAGTGTAGTCACCGGCAACGTTCTCTCCAAGGCACAAAGCTAGACCCTGACCAGAGCCGCAACGCAAGCCAGAAGCCCGCTGGACTTGGCCCCACGCCTCCTCCGCCTACCCACTCTGCCACACAGGGCCGTGAGGTGAACCCTGCTGGAGAGGCCCTGTCCCCAGTCACAGGAGGCAGAGAAGAGACAGCCCTCCTCACCAGGCGCCCTTGATAATTAGAAAGAAGCCCAGGGGACTGCACTTAGCTTCCATTATGTGGGAGGGCAAGCAAGGCCCCAAGCAAGCCTTCTCTCAGCCACCATGCACCCAGCAGCTCACACGGGTGAGCTCCCAGAGCACAGCCAAACCTGCCGGAAACCACTGTCTATCCACCTTTCTCATGGGTGGGGCCAGGAGCAAATGTCCTCCCACAGGGTGCTGCTCTGACAGGTCTGCCAGAGTGGAGGGAAATTCAAAAGCCGCACGCACGTTGCGTGCTGACGGCCCTCAGCAAATGCCCCCAGGACACCGGGAGGGAACCGACACCCTGAGATCAGGTCTGCCCTGCTCTTCAACGGCATTCCCCTTGGAGAAACGGAAAGCAAGGCAGGACCCTGGGCAGAAAGGACTAAGCCAGGACCACAGGTCTGCAGAGGGCTGGGCTCTCAGTGGGGGAGAAAGGGGAGGACAGGAAAGGACAACAGGCCACCAACAGGGAACAAGACAGACACTGCCAGGCAAAGCTCAGGACACACGTGGCTCAACGCTGGAAGCACACCCAGCCGGCCCTGCAAAGAGAACAATGGACTTCGAGAAAACACCCTTTTGATGAGTTGGGTCAACCTTGCTGGAGAATACCAGGAACTTGAATGCTGGGAGAGGAACAATAACGGCACATGAAGACGCTTCCTGAAGAAGTCGGGCCACGGTCACTTTGGAGAAGGGGGCGATCAAATGCCCCGAAAGGCCTGAACTTGCTCCCAGAGCATGGCTTCCTTCCTCGGCTTTCAGCTTAGAGACCTCTGCCCCATTGTATTTGTGAACCAGCTTGCGTTGGAGAAACAAGGTCTTCAGCAAGAGCCAGGAAGCCCAGCTGGAATGGCACCCTGAGCCCCGCCCGCGCCGTCCGTTCACCTGCAGGACATCTCAGTTGCTCAGAGTTTATTGCAAAGGTGGACCAACTCCTCCGCCGAGACAAGAGGAGTTTTTTTTTTAGAAGCCACAGATAGGATCCTTATTTTTAGCCCTGCAACTTGCGGCTCTCCTTATCTCTTAAGTTTTAGGGAATTCTTTTTCTCATCTGATAACGCGATTACAGAAACCGGGCCGGGACGGGAAGCAACCCTTCCCTCCGAACGCGCCACTGTTCAGCCGTGACAGCGCAGCGCGGCCCTCCGAGAGCAGCAGAAACGGGATGGTGAGCGGCGTCCCCTGGGCAGGAAGAGGGGAGCGCGTCCAGGGGGCTGAGAGCCCAAAGTGGCCTCGCTGTTGGAGACCCCGCAGGTGAGCTTTTGTTGTGTGTTCTGGGGGAGCGGTAACACAGACCCTGGGCCAAGTTCTCAATCACCCCCAAAGCTGCAGGCTCCAAGAGGGCACTTCTTTCTTTTCCTCTACTTCAGCGGGCACAGAGCAAAGCACAGTGGGCCGTCGGGTTGGAATAAGAACTGAACAACAACGCAAGCCCAAAGCTGCAGGCCCGAGAAGGATCCATTAACCACAGATTCCTCTTGTAGAAAGAACGTTTTACAGAAACAAGACGGACAGGCGTGACCACATTATAATTAAGCAGCCTCATGCCAGGGGCGGGGCTTTCCTGGGTGGGTGGGAGCGGGGTGCGCGTGACAAAGCAGCCTCCTAGGGCCAACCCTAGGAAAGTGCCTCCTGATCCCGGCTCCGAGTCTGGGAGAGGGCTCAGGCTGCTTGTCACGGAGCCCCAGGAGACCCCCACAGCACATCACTTCACTGTGGCTAAAGAACCGCCTCGATAGCACACACGACATCCTCCAAAAGCCCCACGGACGCCATGTTGGCCCAAAGGCTCTCTCCGGGTCTGTGGACTAGATCAGACAAGTCGGAGACCCTGTGTGCTGGCGCACGCCTGCGTACTGTGGGATCACTGCGGGAAGGCAGCCTCGACAGGCCACTTCCTGTGCGTGCTGCTAGCAGAGCCCGGCCTCTCAGACAGTGCTCTTTGAGGAGAGTAAGACGCCCGCCCGCCTGGAGGAAGCAACTGGTTATCACCTTCATTGAGCAGCGGGAGTGTGGGCTGAAGGAGCACGCTACTTGCAGACAGCCACAGTTCAGTCCGGAAACTGCCTTGCCAGACTCCTCCTGCTACCTTCTAAGGGGCACTTACCGCAGGCCAAGAAGCCTTCTCTAATTCTTACAGTAACCCTGCCAAGCACGTTTTATTAAGCCCAAGAGGTAGACAAGAACACAAGGCCCAGGCGGAGTAAGTGAGCGTGCCAGAGCCCGGTTCACAATCAGGGAAGTGGCAGATTCTGACACAAACCCAGCCCAAACCCCATGCTCTCTTCCCCACACCATACTTCCTGTTCACAAGGCAAGTTTCTCCCTACAGCTGAGGTCCAGCAGACCCTTTTGGTGACCTGCCACAGAAGGTTATGTCGTTACCAAAGCCCCCCCGCCACCCCAGCACCCTCAAAGCTAGATGGGGGGCCCCTCTGTGCTAGACTCTCACTCTCCTCCTAAAGTTTATTTACCTGCCTCTCGAGGCTGGCCCTTGACCTCCTCCAGGCAGGGCCACAACTAGCACACAGTAGGTGCTCAGTTAACGTGCAGAGCCACGCGCAGGCACAGAGCACACTCCTCGGGGTGAACCGAAGCTGTGCCCACAGCCCACGCGGGCGAGCGGCCCGCCCCAGACCTCCCTGCAGACAGCGCGCCTCTGTGTGCGGTGGCGGCGGGCTGGCCGAGCCTCCTGGTCGGCACATTCCTGCCTAAGTGCAGTCATCGCATCTGTGGCTTCCGCGGCCGACCGGCCTGGCGGGTCTGCTCCAAGCCACGCTTCACTGTACCTTCGAAGCATTCCCCCGCCTCTCGCCGACACAGTGCTTTTCCTCAGAAAGAGCCTGGAGAGCAGAGTGCCCCTCGGGGGCGACAACCACCAGGGCAGACGGAACGCGGACAGAGGGGACGCGGGCTGCGCCTCCTCCAAACCAGCAGGCCGGAGGGGAGGATTCCTCCAAACAGCAGCCCTAGAAATGAGGGCCAACAGCGGCATCCCTGGGGAGCGGGCACCGGGACGGGGTGTGGAGACCCTGGCTTCTGGAGCTAACCAGCTTCGGGCCTTCAGACAGGGCAGTTATCGTTTCTGGGCCTGTCCCTTCTCCTGGGAATGACAAGCGTCGTGCTGAGATGTGAAGGCAGCGCCGAAGTTCTACCCTCCACTGTTTCCCCGAAGGTCAGGCAACCGCCGCGAGGAACGGGGACACCCACCGGGCACTTGGAGCATCGGCTTGGTGACCAGCCACCTCCAGTGCAGCTTCCGCTGAGAAGCAGAGCCAAGGGTTAAACGGCTGAGGTTAGTTCAGGCCAGGAGAGAAAGCAGACCCTGCCGCCACTGCCCCAGACACGCCGGGAGCTCATTAAAATACCATAAAGCCACCGAAAGTGACCGGCACTCGAAGGAACAGAGGAGAGGGGGGTCTTTTCCCCACTCTTACTGGGGAGATAACTGGGCTCCAGTCAAACTCCTTCACCGGCCAGTTCTGTGAGAACACGGACACTCTCACGCGCAGAGGGCAGCCCCTGGTTCCTGCGCCCGACGGGCTCCTCTCCCCCTCCAGGGCTCATGTCTGCCGAGCAGAGGCAGCTGCACAGTTTATGTCCTCTCCTCCGCCTGGCCTCGCACAGTTGGGGCTTCGCCGAGTCCTGAGGATTGGTTCAATCCCCAGGACGGGGAGACCCATTAACGGCCGTGACAACAAATGAGCCAATCGGGAAAGCCAAGGCTGGGAGGGTAAAACAACTACGTCACCGCAACTTTAATTAAACCCGAGGCTGGGGATTAAAACAACAAACAAAACTGTGCCGGGCACGTCTGGGCTGCACTGTAACCGCTTATTGACAGAACCCTGCCAGCCTTTCCGCTGGGCCCAACCACCACGGTGCCTGCCCAGCTCTCCCAGGCCTCGGTGCCCACACCTTCCTGAGTTCCCCCAACACCTGGCTGCAGTTGTGCTGGCACCAGGTGTGGGTAGCAACTTGTCTTGTCACAGAGCCATGGCCACAGATCTCTGTGGACAAATACGTCTCGTCTCTCCACTTAGAATGCCAGAGCCTCCAGGGCCAGGATAAAGTCCTAAACCTCTGGGTATTCTAGGACTTTCCATCTTTTATCTCTAAGGCCTAATGCAGAACACCATACCCTGCCATGTGCCATCCCGTGCCCACGGCAGACAGCACTAATCTATCCCAGCATTCCTTGGCACTGAATCTCAGGTCCTTGCCCAGGAGGGCGGGGCGAGCCACTACTCATTGATGGGAGCTGACACTCAGAGTAAAACCAACCTGCAATGCTTCTCTGGTGCAGTCAACGGTTCTCCAGTGGGGGCAGTTTTGTCCCGCAGAGGACATTTGGTAGCTGTACATGAGGACAGAGACGGTGGGTGGTCCTGGCGTACAGTGAGTAGAGGCCAAGACGGTGCAAACAGCCAGCAATGCATAACACAAGCATCCCAAAGAGAATGGCCTGACCCCAAACGTCCAGTGTGGCAGTTTAAGAAACCCCAACGTAGGTGGAGTAACCACATGCCTCATCATCTACACCAGGACGCTTCTCTAAGTGACAGGGGGTGCTGTGATACCAACCCCAGGACGACAGGCATGCGTCAGGGCTCACAGGAAAACCAGGGCACTTCCGAGAGGAGAGACAAAGGGAGGTCCCTTGAAAGGGCCAAACAACTCATCTCATAAAAGTCCCCAGACAAAGCCACCAACTACCCTATTTGCCAGAATAAATGCTAGTCTGTCATAAGCCACAACCAGCAGAGAGGCAATCTTTTTATTCTTGTTTACAGAAAAAGCAGAAAAGGGACTGTCTGGCGTGCCTTTTAAGATGTGAGTGGCAGAGAACAACCCTGTTCCCATCAAACCCAGGGGGGCAGCATGTGCTAAGATATGCTCTCGAAAAGAAAGGAGTTCATTCTAACAGCTTGCTGACCCCGAGGCTCCCTGCAGACACCCAACTTAAGGTACGAACCAGAGGCTCCTCCTCAGGAACCTTCTTTACTACGAACCAGCTTGTCACAACAGGGGCAACTTCTGTTAATTAACTTCCTCCCTGCCCCAGGAACAAGAGGCCTACTGCTAATTGCTTTGCAGGTCAACTGTGTTTAACAAGAGGAACTTGGAAATGTCTCAGTCAGCCAGCACGGGAGTGTAAGAACTACAGCAAGTCAAAAATTAACTGAAGGTGAGCAAGAGCCTCTCAGATGGAGGGTCACAGCGTACGTGGCCCCGGCACCTGCACAGACCGTTACAGAGAAGCACCAGGATCTCAGTTCCCCATCCCACAAATAAATGTCCTATCTCTGGTCTCCAGAGGACGAAACACCCATGCACTTGCCCTCGTAATTTGGGGCCGCCCCTCGGTTAGTATCAAGGCCATTCTGTTATGGCCAAGACTTCCTGGTCAGCACAAAGGAAAGTTCCAGCCCTCTGCACAGTTTTATTTTTTAAAATGATCTCCAACCTATAGAGCTGACGTTCGCCCCTGTGTTTTTTGTTGTTGTGACTGAATAAACAAAACACGAATGAATCTCTTTGCGAAGGGGTCGCACAGGTTGTCGGGGAGTCCAGTTCCAAGAACGTCAACTCCTGGGGCCATGCTTTGCATCACTACTTTGTCACAACAGCTCGTCTGAAAATGAAGCAAGCCCACTCGATGAACACGGTTCATTCCAGCACCCAGGTGTGGGCGCATTCCCGATTCAGGAGTGCAGCGTGCAGGAATACTCCGGATGCACGTTCTGGACTTGGCCAATTACAGGAGCCAGGAGAAAACGGACACCCAACCTGTCTAGAGACAGGACTCAGGCTCTTCTGGAAACTCATGGAATATTCTTCCGCCAGACTGCTCTGGTTAGCGCTTTGAAACAGACACGCCGCCTTAACGCTGAAGGGCTGGCTTCCGCAAGGAACTCCGTTAGACATGAGCATAAGCCAGAGGCTGGGCCCAGCCTGTGCACCACTCACGACTCACCAGCCCGGGAGCCCAAGGCCTTCCCCTCAGCGCTGCGTGCGTGTGCAGTACACACAGACCGGCGTGCTACCACTGCACTTACTTTTAAAGATTTATTTATCTATTTTATTGATTTTGGAAGAGAGAACAGAACCTCAATTTGTTGTTCCACTTTTCGTGCACTTATTGGTTGATTCTTGTATGTGCCCTGCCAAGGGATTGAACCCGCAGCCTTGGTGCCAGCAGGACAACACTCCAACCAGCTGAGCTACCCAGCCAGGGCCAGGCTACCATGTTAAACCACTAAACCGGAGACAAAGCTGCTAACACCACAAGATGCGTTACTGTCACTGCCTAGGTTAATTACAAAGTTTAAAGAAATACAGGAAGCACGTGTAATATAGGACGTGAAAACCCACTGTCAGTGTAAGATAGGAGAATATGGCCCTGCCTGAAAGCTGAACTTGACTCCAAGGTACAGTAAATGCAAACATATGCCCGTAGCCCAGCTAAGCACTGGGAATATAAAGGCAACACAAGCCCTGTCCATGTCTAGGAGAGAAAAACAAATGTGTAAACATCTAATTCAAATAAAGTATTGCCAGGGCGCTTATGCAAACCGAGCCCACACAGCCTCCCTGCGGGGCGGTAATGCTTCAGTCAGTCGTGTCTTTAACAAAAGAACAGGGACTTGCCAGGTGCTGCAGGCAGAGGGACAGGTGTGGCGGTTTGAGGCAGAGAGGCTGCTAGAGAAATGTAAGGGGTTCCATGCTACCGGGAAGCTGCAGAGGTTGGTGGGGCCGATGGCAGAGGGCGCTGTGTGTGCTGGAGGGCTGGAGGGGTATGCCAGGGGCAACGAGGCGCCTTTTCAAGATTTTTCAAGGTTTCAAATTGGCATATGATCAGATTTGCATTCTAGAAAGAGGCCTCTGGTGGAAACAGAGAGAGGGACTCTACTAAAAAGTGAAGGTGAGGAGGCCATAGCAATCATGCAGACGAAATACTGTGGGGGCCTGCACTAAGGCCGGGCCACGGGGATAAGGAGGGGCAGGAGAGCGAAACGTGACAAGAGATGGAATCTGTAGGAAGTGCTGAAGGGCTTGGAGAAGGGGGTGAGAAAGAGAGGACAGTGCAAGATGAGCCAGGTTCCAGGCCTGGATGAAAGGCTGAGCGGAGAAATGGTGGCTGGGAGCCCGTGGGGCTCAGACGCCAGTGCCAGTCCTCGGCCAGAAAGTGATGGAGGGGCCAGCGGAGTGAAGGGCGCCGTCCTCCAGAGGAATACGCAGAGCGAGCAGACAAGACCTTGAGGAGCACCAACGTGCAGGCGGGGGGAAGGAACAGGAAAGAACTACACAGCTGGGGAGGGCAGAGATTAGGAGAACCAGAGAGAAGGTCAAAGGAAGGAAGGGCTTTCGAAAGGGAGTGGTCAACACTGTCTGATGCCGGGGAAAGGGCAAATAAAGTAAGGACTCATCAGTACAATGGATTGCCCAACACAGGGGCGAGGGTGACCTTTGTGGGGCAGCCTCAAGCAGTGGTGGGGCCAGCCGCACATGGACACTTCCCCTAGAGAACCCTGCTGTGATGGGACGGAGGGAGCAGGGACCAGCTGGAATGGGGTACAGAATTCAGGGGAGCCTTTACGTCTGTTTTTTGGTGGGAAAAACTCAAGCATATCTCCAGAGCTTGGGGAAGCGAGTGAGAGGTAAAAAACAAGGAGGAAAGGGAGTAGAAGGGGCCCAGAAGTGAGAGGACTGATGCAGGAAGAGCTTTTGACAAGAATGAGAAATTGGGAAATCAAAGCTTCTAGAACTTTCTATCAATATAGAAGCATGCCCTTTATAACCGTGGGTCTTGACTCTCACACAATGGCTTACGGACCTCCACAATGCACAGCCCCATCACCAGTCCATTGGCCACCAATCCAGCCACTAGATCGCCGGGACTAGTGAGTGAGCCCCTGCGAGGGTGCCGGCCAACGGCAGGTGAAGAGAGCCACCTGGAAGGCCACGGCACTCACCTTGCATCATACTCCTGTAGGCGGTGTCTGTGATGGCGTAGATGTGCGGGGGCATCTCGTGCCTCTTCTTGCCCTTGTACATGTCCACGATCTCTTCAGAGTAGATGGGCAGGTTCTTGTAAGGATTGATGACCACACAGAACAGGCCCGAATAGGTCTGAAGAAAAGAGCAGCAAACGGGAATGGGTTAGGGAGTGTCACTCTCAGCGGCGTGCAAACTGGGGGCACAGATCCGCTGCCCCCGAGGCCCCCGGGTCAGACTGATGGGAAAGCGCTGCCTGGGCCCCGCTCCGCAGACCTGCTGCCCCGTGGGGCACCGGCACCATCTCTGCTGTCTTTGGGAGAGGGCCCTCCCTCAGTGGCAGGACAGCGGCAGGCTTTGCCTGTGGATGAGCGTGTGCCTTGGGCAAGGTCCGTGGCGAGCTTCACGGAGTGCAGAAGTTCGGTTACAGAACCCGGTTCCAGGGACAAAAGGAGGTGTTCGGCATCGTGAGACGCACAAGGAGAAAAGGGTGCGGCTGCAGCGAGCAGACTGAGTAGAAACACAAATCATTCTACCCCGAAGGAGTCTCAGAGACCCTCCAGCCTACACCCTCCTGGCACCGTGCTCCTTGACCAGCAAGATCTTTTGTGGGCTGGCAGACCACAGACAGGTGCCTGCCTCCCTGGAATCTTCTGGAGACAGTCACATGAAAATCTCTGCAAGGCTTAGACCACTTTCATGTCCCCTGTGACCTTCTCCAAGACTCAGGGCTTCCCTTAAGGGCAAGCCCGTCAGTCAGTACCCTTAACGTGAGGCACCCAAACACACTCTCAGGGCTCCAAGTACGACCTGACCAGGCTAAAGTCAGGCCCTGGGGGCATGTGTCCCGAGTTCAAGCCCCAGCAAGGGCAAGTTTCTGAACCTCTCTCCCCCTCCCTGTCTCAATCTGTAAGAGACAGAAGACAGGGACAGAAGGCAGGTGAAGGGAGGCCCAGGTCTCGACTCAGACACACCTGCAGCCCTGGGCAGTTGATGACAGAGCTGGGAGCAGGCCCAGTGTCACGCCCTGCAGTGCAGACCCCTTTGGTCGTGGAGGCCAGTTCTCTGAGCTCCTCACATCTTCTTCTTGTTGGTCTCGTTACAAGTGGCCTCCGCCCTGCCTGTCCATGGCTTTGCCCCTGGACCCAACAGCAGCCAGAGTCTGAGGTGCTGCATTACGGGTCAACCCAGCCCCTTGTACCTCTGCCCTCTCTACTCCCACCGAACCTAAGGATGGACCTTGCAGCTGAATGCCCAGACAGGTCCGCCCAGGAACCAGCCATGAGAGCACAGGCTCTACCCAGTGCTGGCCAAGGGCTGTGGCACTTGGACATTCTAGGCAGAAGTTAGACTGAAAGCAGAACTCCAGGGGGACCCAGCAACCCTACGCTGGTCCGCGTGCAAAAGGGCGGCTGAGTTTGGGCGTGAGCAAGTGGGCCTGGCTGCCTCTTCTGTTCAGGGGGAGGGCTGCAGAGCCCTCAGTTTCCTTCTTTCCTGGGATAAGCAGTCATTTGTCTCCCCTCCAACTACTCTTTACAGAAGGAGCCAGGGAAAGCTCTGAAGCAAAGAGTCCCGAACGTGGTGTGGGCGGGCGGAGGCTCAGGTGTTGAGGGAAGGCAGGAGTGCAGCGGGGACTCCTGTTTCCCCTCCCTGTGACTGGAGGGTCGGACGAGATAGAAGGCCAGGGGGCAGCAAGGTCATCCCAGGAGCTCCGAAACAATCGAGCTCTGTTCCCGGGGGTTTGAGAAAACCCACACTCCAGCGAAGTCCAGCCCAAGGAAAGTGAAGGACACACAGCCACACGCTTAGGGCGTGCCAGAGCCAGATGTTTGGGAACAGCTGGCGGTGACAGCAGAAAGGGCTGGGGGTTACCAGGACAGTCTCTCTGACAGCTGCATGGGCAGATGGCCCTGTGGAGAGTTCTACGGGGCCTCTGAGTTCTCTGGGCTAATCCCACCGAATGAGTGGATTTGCCTAGACGGAGCCCTGGGAGTGAGCGCAGCAGCTCAGGTGGGAGAAGGAGGCTCGGCCGAGAGCCACCCTCTCTGGATGCCCGTGAAGGCGCAGACACTGAGCAAGTGGCTCTGCTCCCACACGGGCCACGCCAGGAAGCGGCTCCATTCACGGGCCACAGAGGCTCTTTGTGCCCGGCCGCCCCCGTCCCAAGGCCTCACCCTCCCCGAAGGAACAGACAGAGCAGCTGTGGTGCAGAATTAGCCACGCCGCCCACGGAGCCAGGCAGACACGCTGCACAGAGGCTCCGGGTGTCGCAATGCGGGATGTCGTGTGCGGAGAGGTAGACTGTGATGGGGGTGGCGGGGTGCCCCCTGCCCAGGCAGCCCCACCGAGCGACTCTGACCTCCCCACAGCTCGGCACCTGCTGGGTTCTTTGTTAGGGCAACCACAGGGACAATCAGCTCCCCCTCTGGAGGCGACACCTCAGCAGAGGCTGGGCTGCGGCAGGAGGAACTGCACACGGGAGGCGACCGCAGAGAGGCCAAAGTGGGAGTCTGTGCCTCTAAGCCAGCGAGTTCCAGAGAAAAGGCGCGGGGCCACCCACCGTGCCAGCCTGAGGAAACCCGCACTTTCGGAGGCAGGATGAAGCAACCGACGCTGAGTGCATTTTGAGAACTAATTTCCCCTTGTGTGTGTGTGGCAGGGAATGACCATGTGCAGGCGGCCGACACAGGCAACTGCAGGCCGACCGCTCGGCTCCCGCTCAGCAAACCTCTAGCAGGGCCCAAGGTGAAGGGTAACACCCACAGAAGACCCAGCAGAGGGAGACAGGTGAAGCTTCCTTAGAGTCCCTTTGTTTTTTTGCAGGTCACTAATTCTGAATTTCACTGGTGAATACCCCTAGGGGCAGGGGTTTTCAATTTGGTCCAGGCAGTATTCTCACCAAGAAACAGAGATAACTGGGTGGAGGGTTAGGAAGCCGAAACTCCAGTCCCAGCCCTGCCAACCCTCTCTGTGTGAACTCTGCGTGAGCCGCCTGCCCGCTCTGGGCCTTAGTTCTTCCCACCTGGCTCTTCCAGGTAGATAGTTCTGTGTATCTCCTTACTGACAGGTCCTTGACTAATCAGGCTCATCCCCAAAATGTTGGTCATCGATAGCAGGAAACGAGGACCTCATTATCACAGTCCAGTTTAGCAATCAGCAAGGTAAGACAGCCTGGCGCAGGGTCCAGCCTGGTCAGGACTTCTGGACAATCCCAAATGGCCCATGGCTCAACAGACAGCCTTGGCATGTTGCAGGGCACTCAGAAATACCAGTCCAGTGGCTCAGTGGATTGAGTGCAGGCCTGTGAACCAAAGGGTCACCAGTTCAATTCCCAGTCAGGGCACAGGCCTGGGTTGCAGGCCAGGTGTCCAGTAGGGGGCGCTCGAGAGGCAACCACACATTGATGTGTCTCTCCATCCCTTTCTCCCTTCCCCTCTCTCTAAAAATAAATAAATAAAATCTGAAAGAGGGAAGAGAAGAGAAGAGAAGAGAAGAGAAGAGAAGAGAAGAGAAGAGAAGAGAAGAGAAGAGTTGAGAAATACCAGTCCAGTGGGGTAAGGGTAGTGTCCCGGGGAAACATGTGCTAAAGTCAGCCTGAAACTGTGTAGAAAAAAAAAATGGCTGGCTCCTTGGGAGCCTCTCACCATCCCCATAACAGGATGAGCCCAGCACCTCCTTTTATGACACATGTGGTCACAGGCAAACCCCTCGGGCTGAGATTTAGTATTTTTTTTAAGATTTTATTTATTTATTTTTAGAGAGGGGAAGAGAGGGAGAAAGAGAGAGAAAGGATCAATGTGTGGTTGCCTCTCACATGGCCCCCACTGGGGCCGTAGCCTGCAACCCAGGCATGTGCACTGACTGGGAATCGAACCTGTGATGCTTTGGTTCGCAGCCCGAGCTCAATTCACTGAGCTACGCCAGCCAGGGCAGATTTAGTATTTCTATCTATAAAATGATAGGGTTGTAATGAACGAAATGCTTTCTTCCTCCCGTTCCAAAAAATGTTGGGAACTGTTTTATTCAGCTCCAAGACCAAGAAAAACAAGGTGAATATAACAGCATAATTAAATAAAGAGTTATTTTAGGAATAATAAGAACCAGATATTTCTTCCCTACTGAGGATAAAACCAGAAGGAGATGTATTTAAAGTGAACAGAAGAACCTGGGATAGATATTACAGAAGGAACGCTGGGACCCTAGGGCCATAAGAGCTTGGAGCCCATTACCAAGGGAATGGGTAAAGCTCACCTCTTGACACTTTCTACAACAGTAGAAACGGTGACGGGCCGTCCGTCTGCAAATGCAGCCCTGCGAGCTAGGGGGAGGCGAAAAGGCCGCTCCTATCTTTTGCATGCTGTGCGCTTTGCCTATGCTGTCCTCCGCGCTCCCCGCCTGGCACAGAACCAGCCTAAAGTGCTGAACGAACTGGCGGTCCAAGTCTTCCTCTAGGTAGCCCGCCTCTGCTCAAAGCACACTCCCCAGGGAAGTGAGCCTTACAGACAGATGTGGGGGGGAGGGAGGACGGGACCAGGGGGTGCAGGAGGAACAAGGTGGGACACCAAGACACGGCATTCCCCTCCTCGAGAAGGAACCAACCGCACTGGCCTGACACTTCCATCTCCACCAAGACTGAGGACCAGGGCCAGTGCCTGAACACACCTCACACGCATCACGTTCTGCCTACGCCTGGTCCGAAACAGGTTCCTGTTGTGTTTTTGGCTACGTAGAGGGGAGATCCAAGTAATGCTGTCGGAGTATTCCGTTAAGATGTTTAATCGCTGAAGTTCGAGGATGTCACCCCAGCATTCCTTTACACCCCCTTCTCTCCGGGAGAGCCAGTGCCCGGGGTCGAGAGGGCTGGGGCAGACCCGGGGGGGCCCCCCCGCCCCAGCACCCGGCCCCACTTACGTAGATGAGCCCTGAGTAGTAGCGCTCCTTGAGGTTGTGCAGCACGGAAGCTTCATTGAGGCACGTGAGCTCCGCCATGTCCTCCACCTTGGAGAACTTGGGCGGGTTCATCTTCTGGATGTCATCCTTGTTCACCTTCACCTTCTTCCCGTTCTCCACCAGCTCCACGATGGCCTCCTCACCCACCTCTTCCTTGAGGCTGGCGGGCTCAAAGCCATTCTTGTCAGAAGGCACCCATACCAGCTTCTTGGCGGCCCAGTCAGCCTGGGCCAAGGGGTTATTGATGAAGTTTTTATCCACATAGAGATACTTATCAGCAGCTTGCTGCGCCATGGTGACTCACGGCCAGGACCTGAGAGAGAACACAGGATAAACATTAGATATATCCAACTCCATGAGCCACAGGAGAGAACCGAACATTCACCTCTTATCTTTGCAAACTGTGTAGCATTATAGTGCAGTAAAACTCCACAAAACCAGGCTGCACAATTTGCCAGAATTTTCCTGCTTCTACTTTTGGGAGAAAGATGTACATCACAGAGAAAACAAGTTGGTGTCTGGGGTGCTATAAGAATTTAATAGTAAGGTATATCCAAGAATCAACACACAATCCAACTAATTATACACAACTGCTATGCCAAATGATGAGCACTAAGCGTCTCAAAGACAGGTGCAATTACACCGACTCTGCTACGCCTGCAAAGGCAGGACAGCGACCGTACAATTGAAGAGATCTTCCAACATAAACAGGTTCCTCATTAGCCAAAAAATGGGCTACTGGCTGTTATCACACAGGGTGGAAGTTTCCAGTTTAAAAAACTTTTTCTTCTTTTTAGGAGTCAACCAAAAGAAAATAAAACCACACATTGAAAGGAAGAACCAGTTATGTGTCCAATAGATTTTAATTCCGTCTTGATAACACAGCCCCGAGAAGCAAGGCGAGAAGAAATCAGGCCCCAGTAAACCTCACGGAGCACGGTGGGAGGTGTTCTGCCTCCCTTTCCGGGGCACTCGTGTGAAAAGGCAATCCTCACAATCAGGGGCCAGGAAAACGTCAAGCACATGTGTGTTTGCTTTTTTGGAAACTCATTTGCAAAATAAAGATGATGAAATAATAATCCCTTACACCTGTGTGGTTTTAGCACTCATAAAAGGCTTTCACACGCATTTCGCCATCTGGAAAGGTCCATGTCACAACCACCCTGAAAGGTGGGTGAGCTGCGTGGTATCAGCGCACTGTACAGGTGAGGAAATAAAAGCCCCAGGAGGTGAGGGGCTTGTGCAGAGCCGCCCAGGAAGCACCCCAGACTCCTGGTCCCGTGGCCTTTCCACAGCTCAACCACGGAACTGATTCCCATTCAAAGGCGCAGGCTCGGATCGGCTCAGAGGACAGCTGCCCCAAGCAAACCAAAAGCAGGACTCGGAAACCCTGAGTCCCAGCCAGAGCCAGCCCTCAGCCACCAGAGGGGCAGCCCAGAAGCCCGCTGCCAAGCTCACAACACAGGCAGGCTTTTCCCTTGTGAGATCAAGCCCCCTCACCCCAGGCCTAGGGAGCCAGGAGGACCCCAAATCCAAATCCAGAGTCCCACAGGTTTTCATGCTTCCAGACTCCAAAAGGGACACAGATGCCAAGGAGGTTGCAGGCTGGGGAGGGAGAAAACAAAAGGAAAAGTCTGGGCTGCCCAGGCCTTCTTATCTGGGCTCATTAAATGGTTTCCAGATCAAGGCTAAGGGGCTCCCCTGGACTCGCTCCACGAGAGGCTGTTTTCCAGGAAACCTGCCCGCTGCCCCCATGGAGGGGAGGCAAGTCCAAGGAACAGAGCCTGGCAGCCTCCCCAGCTCCCCCAGCTGGTGGCTTGGTTTACATTCCCAGCACAAGCAAACCCCCCAGCAGACCCTCTCAGGGGACCAGGGCCACCATCCACCTGCAAGGACCACCCCCAAGAGAAAGCAGGGTCCAGAGTTAAGCAGCAGCAAACTAGGCACGAACAGGACAGCTGTAAACCACCTGGCCAGCCCTTGTCTTCTGTGCGGGTCTGGGGTCGCGGCAGGTGGCAGCACCCAGGGCACCGTCAGCTTACTTCCAGCTGGGCTGGCTTCCACACTGGGCAGTCCATTCAAGCAATCAAAGGCCTCCTTCTGCCAGCCTGAATGCCAGTTGTCCTCTGCCTGTCTGCCATTTATCTGACCACAGGCCAGCTGGCCTCTCCAAAGTCTCAGTACTTGGGCTCCCCAAAAAAACAGTCTCCCCATCATGTCACTGCCCTGCCCAAGAATTTGCAACAAGCCCTGCCAGGTAGCTTGGCTGGTTGGAGCATTGTCCCAGTGCATCAAAGGTTGTGGGTTCAATCCCTGGTCAGGGCACATGCAAGAACTACCGATGAACGGAGGAAGGGGTGGGACAACAAATTGATGTTTCTCTCTCTCTCTCTCTCTCTCTCTCTCTCTCTCTCTCCCTCTCCCCCCCTTCTTCTTTCTCTCTCAAATCAATACATAAAATTTTTTTAATTAAAAAAGAACTTGCAATGATCACAGAGCACAGGGCCTTACAGGCTGCTGCTGGTTCTCAATCTTTTTGCAAACTTCAAACCCATAAACTTCAAACACAATCTCCCATCAATCTGCAAAAAGGGAGTCACCTGAACCCTGTCCCCCCAAATCCTAAGTCCACCGCTGGATGTGAGTGCCACTGACCCAGCTCAGCGAAAACCCCTGAGGACATCCCACGCCACTTACAAGAGCCCTCCAAGAGAAGGAGGAAAAGGGACGGTCATTAAGTATGCAGATACTACCAATATCAAGTTCTGTTTATCACAGCCTCACTTAACCATCAATCACCTGGGAAAAGAGCTCTTATTACCCCACTTTATAAATGAGGAAACAGGCTCAGAGACAGCAAGTCATTTGCCCAGAGTCTCCCAGCCCAGTCATGACACAGGATCCTAACCCAGACCCGCCTGGCCCCTGGGCCTGGGCTCTTCCCAGCACACCGTGCCTGGGGTCTCACGAAGAAGTCAGGCTGGCGTTGGAGCTGGGCCGAATCTGTTGATAAGCTGAGTGGGACCTGGGGGCACAGAGGTAGGCATTCCACAGCTTTCAACAAATATTTACTGAGCAGATAGGGAGGCTGAGAATGCGCCCTCCTGGCGTGGACCATGCGGCCAGTCAAATAGCAGAGCACAGTGAAACCACATTCTCACGCCCCTGGCCAGCGGGCTCCTCCAAGCAGCCCATGAGTGCTGGTCGAATAACTCTGGCCCTCGTCGAACTCCATTTCATCCCAGCAACGCCACCCCTGGTGGGCCCCACAGTAAAGAACCTGTCTGGAGGCTTGGCATCAAAGCAGCGCCTGGACTCCCCTCAGGCTGCAGGCCCTGGGCACTTGGCCTGCCCTGGAAATCCGGTCCGCAGAGCCACAAACAATGCAGTAGCTGTGGGGAAATCCACCCAGCCCACCACCCCACCCCCCAGCTGGTCCCACCCTGCCTTCAGGCCCTGGAAGGAGGGAGCGGGCAGTTACAGGCCAGCACTGTCTCCATCTGACAGCTACCAGAGGCCCAGGGGCCAGGCCACGCTTCCTGTAACGGAGGGGACACCCTCCATTCCCTCAGAGCTGGACCCACACAGAGGGCTGCGGTGACAAGGCACCCGTGGACGGTGGGCTTGAGGCGTGCCCACCTGCCTCAGTGCCTCTCTCTGAGCAGAACTTCTCTTTAAACACAGAGGGCCCCTGCTGAGCCGGGCCAAGGACAGAGCTATCTGGTTTCAGCAATTCTGCTGGAATGACACAGGGGAGCGGCAGCACCAAGATCGATAGGTGGGCTGGACTGATGGGGAGGACCACAGAGGTCGCAGTACACAGCAGGACCCAGCCCAGACAGGCACACCCATATCCAAGGCCACGGGGCTGCAGCTGAGCTCCACCTGTGTAAGGTACAGCAGCTGCCGAGTCGTGTCCGCCCAGTGGGGAGGCCCGGGGTGCAGGCAAGTTACCTCCTCTCTAAGGACGCAGGCGGACGGAGCCGCCACTGTCAAGAAGTGTGAGAAATGAAATCAGGGCACCAGGGAAAGGTAGTGAGGAGGCAGCCTACTCAGTGCAGCAGCTGGCAAGCTGCCACTTCCCCCGTCCCAACCTGGGACCCTAACTAAGTGAACTGAAAACTGAACGTAACATAAAGGTTTTCAAAATAAAAGAGAAATATCTCCCTAGATTCCTGACCCTTTCCCCCCCGAAATCAGTTTTCTCTTTTTTGAATGGTTCCTTCCAGTCCTGGTTCATAGAAACACTTGAGTTTTAACTATCTTAAGCAAGGAGTGGAGTTTCCTATTCTACATTCCCCCTACTTCTTATAACCATTTCCCTATATGGTCACAGTTTGTTTGTTTGTTAATCATTTTTTCAAGTTTTTATTTATTTCTTTTTTACAGAGAGAGGAAGGGAGGGAGAAAGAAAGGGAGAGACATTGATGGGCTGCCTCTCACAGGCACTTTGACAGGGGACTGAACCCGAAACCCAAGCATGTGCTCCAGCTGGGAATCGAACCAGCGACCTCCTGTGTTGTGGGACGACGCTCAAACGCTGGTCAGGGCTGTTCATCGTTTTTACCCAAAGGCTTCACTTTACAGGTGACACTGCGCAGGCCCTGGGAGGGAAGCACCTCCATCAGTCACACAGCAGGCGGAGCAAAACCTCAAATCCAGGACTCCTAACCCCAAGGCCTGGTTACTGGCCACTTTGAATGGCTACGTAAGATTCAAAGGTGGTATTTTTAAAAATCACTACTTACTAGAGTTTTTGCCTCTTATCTTGCAGACCACCTTGAGATCAATTCCCAGAAAGGGAGTCACTGGACCAAAAGTCACCAGGACATTTGCATGGCCCCAAGATGTGTTGTCAAAATGTTTGCCAAAGGGCTCGTTGGTGTCTGCATGACCGCTCGAGCAGGGAGTTGGTGTGGCGGCAACCGCACCAGCACGTAGGACACTGTCTGCAGGAAGGGACTAGGTGGCCCAGATTAGGGGCCCTCAGGAAGCCCTGGGGATCTGCGGGACCCGGCCAGCCGGCCAGCCAGGAGTTAAGGAGGAAGAAAGCAGCTCTCTCCCATTGGAGATCCGATCAGGCTGAGGCAGGCCCTTCCAGGCCCTTCCCATGCGGCTTCCTGTGGGTGCCAGTCCAACTCCAAGAAACCCAAGTAGTTGCCTTTTTAGGCCATAATCGAGAGGACACAACCAGAGGCTAAATTAGGACACTCAGGAAATGATGAAACTGAAAGTAAATAGGTTAACCAAAAACCTCTGCTTTCAACCCAAAATGTAATTCCTCGATTATTTGCCTTCTCCCCTTTCCCCCCAAACATCCATTTGGACCTCTTTACCCCTTCCTGTTTTCCCAAAGAATCCCCTCCCTCCCTCCCTCCCTCCCTGTGGTTCTCTTTTTACTTACTTGTGTGCTTGCCTGGAAAAGAAACTGCTAGCCCCTTAAAGACAGCATTTGTCCTACGAGGACAGATCATTGGTCCAAAGACTGTGCTCGTGTCCATTCCTAGATAACTAGAATTAGGTAAAGCCTTCCCTCCATGGGCCAACTTCTAGACTTAGAGCTTAAGTCAGCCCAAGTCATCTTAAAGACACCAAGTGTGGAGGGCCTGCTAGTAAGCTCTGTCTTCTCACTCAAGCCTCGCAATCATTTCCTAGGGCACACACCACCCCATTCATTTTACAAGTGAGAGAAATGAGGCTCGGACAGGTCCCAAAACCCAGGTTCAAACTCAGACCCATTCAGCCCCAATGCCCTGCTCAGCGTCCACTTAAACTGGCCATGGGGGGCGGGGGGAGGGACTGAGACCACTCTGGTTAAGCAAACTGGTAAAACAGACCTTAATTTGCCAATTTAAAGCTACAGAGCCCATATTCTCCTTGTGCTGATCTGTACAAGGGACTCTTCACACTTCCGCCTTAAATTGCTGAGCTAAAAGACTAGGGTGAGGGGCATTACTTGGGCGAGCCTTTTAAGTTCTCTGAGCCAAGGCTCCAGCACAAAGGCCCACGCGGCCTCAACCCAGACACCCAGCTGTTCCAGCTTAATCGCTGCTGGCGGTGAGCAGGCCCCTCCGACTGTTCTTCATGTGTCCCCCATCCCGGAGAGCACAGGTGAACACGCCCCTTCTCTAAGTTAAATGAACTACTAAGGAAGGTCCTGTGAAAGCAGCTACTAAAATACTACAGAACTTTTCAAACCCATGAGGCTGACCTATTCACAGTCAACCAAATCGCACCACGGATCTGTGCACCCAAACATCGTGACGAAGACATAAGGGACGCAAGGGACGACGCGTACCACTGAAGGGCCAATCTTGGACTTCATTATTGCGTGTAGAGAGCAAGTTCCTTGGTTCTGTGTCCTGTTAACTGCTGCGCCCAACACCAACCCCGGTGCGTGCCCAACAGACAGGCGCCGTGAGGATTAAGAAGTACGTGTTTGTGACCTTGGGCACGTGCCGCCTCTGTGGCTCAACTGTGAGTGCAGCTAATATCTCGTGCCATCTTCCCTACCTTACAGGGCTGTTCAATTCAATTCAACGTGCAATGTACGTAACGAGGAGACAAAACCCTTTGCGGCACGCTCACAGCAGAGGGAAGACCGTGCAAACAACAGCTCTAGCACGAGACTCTGCAGGAGGGCAGGAGGAGCAAGCGGCTTGCTGGAGAGAATAGAGAGAAAGGGGCAATTCAGTGGAAAACTTGGAAGCTCGCGGGACGGTTTCATGGAGATGACATTTAAACTGGGTCCTGGAAGCTGAATGGGACATTGATGGGGGCGGGGCGGGGCGGGGAGCGGGGAGAAGATAGTAGAAAAGTATTCCAGGCCAAGGGAGAAGAGGGTGCGGTTTTTCAGGGACCATAAAAGGCTGTGGTCGGTGAAGGCAGGGTTTCTGAACCTCAACGCTGTGAGCATTTTGGGCCAAAGGACTCTCCGTTGTGGAGGACTGTGCTGTGCACTGGAGGATATTTAGCGGTGTCTCTGGCCTGTGCTCACTAGTCAACAGCAGCACCCCATCCCGGATGTACAACCAACAATGCCTCCAGACATTGCCAGAGGTGGGGACTGGAGAATGGGGGTGCAAAGTCACCCCCAGTTGAGAACCACTGATTTAAAGGGTTAGCATGTACGAAGGCTGCACAGAAGCCAGAGCTCAGCTTCGTAAATACTCTCCCAACTGTGAAGCTAAATGTCTTTAAAACAGAGAAGTCCTCAGAGCGAAATGATTCCCAGGGCCCTCACAGTGACCATCACGGATGACCCCATCACCAAGGGGTGACTGCCCCTTATAACACACTGTATTTTAAGGGATCTGCCCAGAACCCACTACTGGACTATTCTTTAAAGACTCCTAAATGCCCCATTTTTTAAAAAAGAATCAGGCAAAGGAGGCAGATGTGCCTCCCGGGCAGGGCATGGATCTCCAGAGCCTCCAACACAGCAGCTCAGGCCGTGACTCCCAAGCAAAGTTCGCCAGCACCAAGGGATGGTCCAGGCAACCAATGGGAGGCAGGAGCTCACCCCATCGGATGCTATTCTTTGAACAGTTTTGGCAAATCTGGGTTAACCCCAGGGATGATACCCAGATAAGCGTTTCCCACCCGGAGCTCTCCTCTAAGCCCCTGAGCACCAACCAGACGGATGTCCCACCTGGAGGACCCACGAGCACCTCATACCTGCCCCACCCTCCTCTCGCCGACCCTACACTCTCTTCTGGGTCTCCGTCTCTGAGAGGGGCTGTCACCCAAGACAGTCATTGTACACATCTCCCTGGTGGATTAGAGGTGCTCTGCCAACCCCACCGCTGGGGCCCCACGCCGGGCCAGGCCCGCATCCCCTCCTTTCTAAGGCGCACAACTGCCTCCTCACTGCCCCTCCCCTGAGGCTTCCACCCCCCTGGGTACCTTCAGGATGACTGGGCAGCTCCTTTTCCATTCACGCTACTTCCTGTTTCACTGATATTACCACCAGTTCAAAACAGTCCAATGGCTCTGCACCTCCAGGATGAAACCTAAGCACCCTCGCCTGGTGAGGAGGCCCTCTGTGAGTGCCCATTAATCTCCTCCAGCGCTCCCAGCCCTGCCTCTGCCTCTGCCCTTCTTCACCGCTGCTTAATCGATCCCTGTTCACACCCCTCTCTGCTCATGCCTCCAGGCCTCGGGAGGAGCCCGTGTATCCTCTGCACCAGGAACCCTCTCTCAAACCCCAGCTCAAATGCTCCCTCCTCAGGAAGGCCCTCCTTGATTGCTGCAAGAGCACTTCCCTCCCCTCCGTGCCCCACACTGCCATAACCAAGCAACTCGACTGCAGTTTTATCTGAGGACAGGGGCGGGGTCTCATTCATTTTGATTTCAAATGTCTAGCACAGTGCCTGGCCCAGAGCAGGGCTCGGTTACAGTTTCCTGCATGAATATCAGCACACGGGGAACCAGGTGAAAATGAGGAAGGAAAGCTAGGGAAGGACACTGGGACGCTGGAAAACCCGGATGGGCTGTACAGAGGCCGGAGAGTTGGAGAGCCGAAGTGAAGGAGGAGGCCCGAGGTGAAAGCCTGCACAGGTCACAGCCACCTGCTCCGTTACAAAACGCATGCCGCTTATGGACTAATTTTTATATCCCCAAAACGATAAGGGAAAAAAAGTACATTGGAGCTTTTTTCCAATCCCCAAAAAGAAATAGGAGTAAAAATAATTTACTGGTCCCCAGGAAGCTTTTCATAGATTGAATAAACCATCTCAGTTTTCTGGAACCTTCTAGTGTCCCCTGGTTAACTACGGTGAAGGTGCCTACCATCTACCACCAGACACACCAGATAGGACCGCGGCTGCCACGGGCCAGCAGGGTGGGCCGCTGCCCTTGCTGGGATCCATGCAAAGGCCTCAGGCTGCCCTTCCTGCTTCTCCTGCAACCCTCAGTTGCAAATACCCAGCAAAAGTGCCACAGACACCAGTCTTTGGTACCAACTCAAAAAACAGTGACAGAACTCAGGAAAACCAATGCCGATGCAGCACCGATTCTTCAAACCCCAACCTAAGTGCCTGTAACACACCCTCATGGAATGGAACGGGGTTGAGTTTGGAGTCAGGCATTCTTGGGTCTGCATCTCCCAGTCACAGCTCCTGTGATCTTGAAGCCATTACCACCTCAATAATCTCTTAGCTCTGGAATGAGGGGGCAATGCCCACCATCAAAGTATTGTAACTCAAGTTCCCAGCAAAGAAGCCAACGAGTGATGGGAACTCCCCTCCCGATTCCCCTCCTGTCCCCCTGATCTAATTAGTCTTAATCCTTCCTAGAATGATGTCTGGGGCCTAGGAAAAGCTCCTAGAAGCCTGGTGACTCTCCAGGTGACATCAGTCCACAGAGAACAACGTGGCACAGCACGGTGACTCCCAAACACCGTGATTTAGCATGAGGAAAGAGGGTTTCTGGTCCCGGCGAGGTCGGGCGTGCTGCCGCCTCACGGCCCTCCCACAGAGTCACGGCACACACGGAAGGTTCGGAGAGGCCTACAGTGAGGGAACCGCTTCCCCGAGTCCAGCCAGGCTTGGCGCTCGGGAACGTTCTGCAGGAAACCACTTCTCCGTGCTGGCCTGGGAAACGCTGGTCTGGAGGGGCGCGCACGAGGCCAGCCGCACGCAGAGAAGAGCAGGGCTCGAGTCTGGCTTGGCACTGACCGGCTGTGGACCCTACCCTGCACAAGTCACCTGCTCAGCATTCCGTGCAGCTGTCTTCTGGCCAAAAGAAGGTGATAAACCCACAGGTGCCCGCCCCCTATATAAACACCAGGGCTACTAGAGCATTTACCTACAGGGAGGTGTCAGCCATTCTGCACCCAGGGCCAACCTGACAGCAGCCCCGCACCCTAAGGTGCTCCTTCTCCTCGAGCTGTGAGGTGGGGAGGACCCTCCCAGCTGCCCAGAGGCCACAGGCTGCGGAGAACTGGGAGGGCTGCACAGGGCCCCTCCCTCCTGACCTCAGGAATGTTATTTGCTTACAGAAGAAGCTGGGGCTTGTTTCCCTTAGCAGTATTCCAACCCCAGCCTGTGCTGATGCTTAGCAGATAAGAAAACCAGACCAGAGACAGAGCAGAGAGGAATTTAGCACCAGAGCCCCCAAACCCACCCGTTTTGCCCTTCCCCCACCCTGAGGCCCAGGGAGGGACTTTCCAGAACTCCTCAGACTCCTGGGAACACTGGAGTTTGCCTGACTGCAGAGGGCAAGGCCTATGGTCATCCTGACTTTGCCCTGGCCCCAACAACCCAGATCAACAGAAATGACACCAGAATTGTGTGCAAAGGTCCCCCTCCCCCCAGAGGGGTAAGGAGCTGGGGGCGGGGAAGAGGGAGGAGCTAAAGATGAGGCTGGAGGGGTTAGTACAGCAGTTTACCCAGGATCTTATCAGCCTGGTGGAGGAATGTGGTCTTCATTCTGGGGACGGGGGAGGGCACCACAGGAGGTGGGACTAGGGGAGGGCGACATCACCAGATTTGTATTTTTAAAAGATCACCCTCCCTGACCTCAGTTTAAGGGGGCAAGGTCAGCAGCTGGCAAGCACTGGACTGGCCAAGGGGCAGGAGGGTTTCTAATCTAAGAAGAGGAAAGAGAGCCCTGTGAGGAGGCTGGGGAGAAAGTGACCAAATGCCACACAGAGAGGGACAAATGCAGCGATGTCACCTTTTGATCTGGCTCAGACAGAATCCTGGGAGACCCTGCCACACCCCCATCACTTCCTCCCACATGAGAAGCACCCCAGCATCCCAGGAGCTTTCCTGCGACTTTGGATCTCATGCGTCACGTGTCACAGACCCAAGTGTCCCTCAGCCAGTCTCCTCCACTAAGATACCACCCCTGTCCTCACGGCCACAGACGCACGGCTGTGGGCGCAGCCAGGGCACAAAGCAATTAGAGCTTGGAGGCAGTCCCATTCAGAATGACACTCCTTCCCACCTGGAGAGAAAGATGCCCATGGACTTCCAAACACAACTGTCGCTCCAGCACCCCCTCTCCTGCCGGCTGCCAGGCACCCTCCATTCCAGCTGTGGCTCCCAGAGGATCGCCTTGGCTCCCAGGTGGCCCAAGCAGCAGTCCCTACGCGCCCCCTCCGCCCCCACCAGGCAGCTGCAGTACAATCTGCCTGATCCCAGAACCACTGCTCTTGGTCTTGCAGTCTTCCCTAGAACTACTTGAAGGTGGGGACTATCCCCCACTCCTCACTGAGGGGCCGACGGAGCCCAGGGCACTGCACAGACAGGGTCCTCAACCAGTGCTTGCTGACATGGAGTGAACGCTCCAAATGCTTGGGCCCACACTCACACGGAGAACCTGGCTGTCCAAGAGATCACCATTCCACAGGTAACCCCTCCTCACCCCCTCATGTCTAATGTCAAAGGTGAGAGGGAGAGGCAGGCAGGTGCATCAGCAACAGGTTAAGCAGCCTGCACTCAGCGGGAAGAGGCCAGGCCACTGGCTGGATCAGTGGGTCTGCAGGGAGGTCACCTACACTGGACCCCTGACTTTGCTTTCAAAGTCCTTCAACATTTGGGTGGCGAGGTCACACCTGTGTCTCACCCACCTGGTAGTGAGCTTTCACTCAGCAGTCCAGGAGAAACCGCAAAGAGAAGCAGACAGTTTCAGGGGGCACCGCCCCCTCCCGAACAGCCCAGATCCTGCCCCCAGTCTGACAAGGCTGACAGCTGTTCAGCTGCCTGCGCCTTAGGGATGTTCGCCCAACTGCTGCCCCACAGACAGCGTGTCCCGAGCTTGCTCGAGCTTCCCACACCTGCACGAGGGCGACCTGGACCCTTCAGGTTCCGCAGTGAAGTTGTTCCTCCCCTTTGGTTCTGCTGAGAGCACAGTTTTCCTTCCCCTGAGCATGCAAACAGTTTGCCGAAACCCAACGCAGAAAAATAAGCACACCACAAGGATGTAATCATCCGGCCACTGTCTCCACGGGAACGCGCGCTGGCTTCCTACATCCACATCACGACAGCTGAGAAACCCAGCGCAACATCCAGAACTAAAGACGGTTTTTGAAAACCACTCAGCCCAGGACCCACCCGGCCTTTGGCAGCTTGCTACTCTGGGTCATGTTCAAACAATAGCAAAAAAGAACAGTGAGGCCGCTCGCACCAACAGCCATCCAGACCCTAGTCCCGCTGCTGCACTGAGCGCCGACGGCGGAGGCCTCAACAGCTCCCAGTCCCCACTGGGTCCCCGCTGCCTGACGCGTCGGTGCTGAGTTACACCCGGTCAGCTAAAGTAAAGGGGTAGGTTCCAGCCTCCCGGAAGGCCCAAACTCCACACGCTGTCTGCCATCCATTCTTCACTTGTTGTTTAATCCTCGCCTAAGGATATATGTACTGATTTTAGAGAGAGAGGAAAGGAGAAAGGGTGGGAGGGAGAGGGAGAGGGAGAAACATCAGTGTGGGACAGAAACATGGACTGGTCGCCTCCCATCACTCCCCAACCAAGGATCGAACTGGCAACCTAGGTATGTACCCTGACTGGGGATCAAACCCGCAACCTATTAGTTTGGGGACACCGCTCCAACCAACTGAACCACCTGGCCAGGGCTCTGCCACCCATTCTCAAAGTGCCTAGTGCTAAGCCCAATAGTCCCACACCTTATTTCAAAGGTAAGGGACTCTCTGTGGCTCATTTCCCCCTTTCGCACTCAGGGCAGCGAAAGCCTGAAAAGGGCCAAGGCTCCCCTGTGACCACCAGGGCCACCACATCACCGCCCTGTTCTTCTGGCCCCTCCCCACCTCCTCCAGCTAAATCTGATGTTCACAGTCTTTACTCCGTTTCTAAGACACACACGACTAGCCAGGCAGTCAAGGACGATCTCCCCGAATTGATCGAGTGGGGCACTGCAGTCACTCTGCTCCTGAGCTTCATCACCGAGAGGAGAGAGACCGTCCCAATGGTGCTAAACGCATTCCTGGCCTTTACAGAAGGCAGCTTAGAAAGGACCAGACTCGCGAGGCAGGCGGGCTGGCTGGCTGCGGGATTCCAGGCCCATCACTTCATGGCGCAAACGTGGCCCCCGGGCCTCAGTGTCTCTGTTTGTACAACGGAGGCGCTCCCAGCCGGCCCCGAGGACAGCTGCGAGGAGCCGTGCAGGGCACCAGCCCCGTCTCCGCCATGCGGTCGGAGCGCGGCGACTCACAGAACCATTGTGGGCGACAGAGGAGGAGCTGTGCTTGGTGGCGCCCCGGGCCTGCCGGCGCCCCGCCCCCACAGTCCTTGCCTCTTCTCTCAAGAAGTCTGTGCCGCCACCGAACTCATAATGAGTCACTCACAGGCGCTGCCCTCACACAGCCCACTTCGGGGGTTTGAAGTCACATCCTGCCTGGCCTAGCTCAGCATGATTTATTCCACCCCAGGAATGCAGCTCATTTCCCAGAATTTTGTCAAGAACTTCAGTTAAAGACTTTGATTTCCAAGGCGCTCCATTTGCAGGCTCGGCTAGATTGGCGGGAGGAGACCCAGCTCGGCTCAGACCTGCAGGTGGGAACCAAAGTTCGGGCGGAGAGAGACCCTCCCCACGGCAACTAACTCATCCCGGGGGTACCAACATTTCCCTTCTTAATGCAAACCACAGAGGGGGGGAAAATAAGAACTTTTTATCACAAATACACACAAATATATCAAACAAAATAAATTTCACAAATATATCCTAGGCGTTCTGATACTTTCCATTCAAATCTATTTTATTTCATTTCTAAAAATGCTGGTCGCCACCCAGTCCATTTCACAACCCACCTATGAGTCTCAGCTGGCAGACTGGGAAACGCCAGTCTGACTCAGCCCACGCTGGGCAGACGAGGCTCAGACGAGTACACGACTCCCCCACGGTCACACGGGGAGGTAGGCCAAGCACAAGTGCCCGGCCAAGGCAAGACCCTGTGGGGGACACATTTCCCTCCCACCGCTCCCACCATTTGATCACGACCACCTCAAAGGTATTCTACCCGCCCTGTCTTTCCCTGCTTCCCGCCCTCCCCCTTAAAAAAGAGACTCGGAGACTGCAAGGAGTGAGCAAAGGGACCTGCCCGGGTGCCGCTGAGGAAACACCCTTTGAGCACCTGGAGTCCAGGTGGAAGATCACGAAGACAGAAAGGAAGAAGAGCCCAGTTTCCTCAGTCTCCAGAGTACATGACGGATCAAATCTCCTGCAGTCAAACCGCTGGAAGTGCCAGTGCCAGCCCCGGCCCCAGCCCCACGCTGGGGAGGCACCGGAAGTGGCACACCGCAGTCTAATACAAGAAGGTTGGGGTGGGAGAAGAGGCCACTGCACAGAGATGAGACTGTGAAAGGTGCCCCCCACATTTTCATCTGCCTGGGATGGCGGGCCTCACCCCGTGATGAACAATCCCTTGTGCACGACAGCAGCCTGCTAATCTGTTCTCTCTCTCTCTCTCTCTCTCTCTCTCTCTCTCTCACACACACACACACACACACACACACACACGACAGGAAACCCAAAGGTCCCTTCCCCCCAGATCAGTGGTTCTTAACATTTTCAGCCGTCAAGGGCTCCTTGAAGGCTGTGACCCCTTGGCACCCCATCTTAGGGGGCTCACAGACACCCTCCAGTTCAGTCTAAGGACTTTCGGGAGGCCCTGGTTACCAGCTCAAAGCCAAGGCGCACGGCAGCAGCCTCCACTCCACCAAGGCAAGGTGAACGAAGACGAGAGGATTCCGTCCTGCGTTACCCCCCACAGGTGAAGCAGAATCTCACAAAAGAGGTCTGGGAGCCCAGCCGCAGTCCGGACACCCAACGGCGACTCTGCGTGGGAAGCAGAGGTCACCTGCCCGGGGCAGCTCTGCATCACCCTGGACTGCGGGAACAAGGAATCCAAAACTGAACAGCAAACCACCTGTCCTCCCTGCATTCCCATCCCTCGGGCCTGTTCTCCCGGTGCCGGCCCTGGGCACACAGGGCACGGCCAGCTCTCCAGGGCAGCCAGGGTGGACAAGCAGCATTCCAGAGCCTGCAGCCACCCTGGGGAAAATGACCCCAAAACAAGCCACTGACTGAAAGTAAAACCCACTTATTTCATACTTAATAAAAAAACTAAACTGCAGTTTCCTAGAGCAGGCTGTAGTAGAACCTGGTCTAAGAAGCTGGCCACTCCGCTATCCCCGAGCTGGGAGCCTGGCCACAGGGATGACCTCACACTTCCCTCACCAGGAACCTGGCCGCTGCTTACTTTACCACCCGCCGCGAGTCACTCGTCTGCCAGAGCCACAGCCCGGCTCCCAAGGGGCCAAGGCTTGAGGGGGCAGGTGAGAGAAGGAAGTGGCCACGGCACCTGCCCTAGAGAGCGGCAGGTTCAGGGCACACAGTCCTGTCCTGGACCCCCGCAACCCCCCAGCTATGTGCACACACGGACACACGCACGTGGACATGTACACGCAGACACGTGTGCACGTGCACACACACACAGAGGGTGCGAGGTCAGGACAGAGCACGACACAAGGCGGGCCAACCTGGGTATGAGCGCCGCGGTCGCTGCTCACGGACCGGGGAACCGGCACCTGCTGTGTAAAAGCTCTAACCCTCCCTCCTCTCCTCGCCTGTCGGGTGGGACTCACAAAGCCCGCCCCGCAGGACTGCGCTGACAAACAACCGCTGACGCTTGGTTCCCGGTGCTTGTCACCTGGATCTCACTCGCCCCCGCGACAACCCGCAGAGGTAGCTGCTATGAGTGGTATCCCACTTGCAGACCAGGAAACTAAAGCCCAGACCGGTTCAGGGACTTGGCCCAGGACGCAGGGGTGCCGGCTGCGTGTGGTGTCCGTTCCCTGGAGGGAGCATCAGGCTCCGGGGTCTCTGTGCCCGTGCACCTGGCCCACGGCCTGAGGGCCGCCAGCGCAGAGCGTCCAGCAAGGGGGACCAGCAAGGAAGACGGGCGAGCAGCAGTCAGCCATCAGCCAGGAAGGGGACGGGACCGAAGCTGACCCACAGCGCTCCCTGTCACCCAAACCACAGCGGTGGTGGCAGTCCTCTCGGTTGACACCAAGCTCCTCGGCAACCCCCCTTCCTCTGCAAACTCTTTTTAACCTGGTTTCTCTAAGACGAGAGTGTTGGGGTGGGGAGTGCTTATCTCCCCCCCACTCCCAGCTGTCCCCTGTGGGTCCCGCTAAGAGCCAGAACCCACTGAAGAGCCGGGACGTCAGTGCTGCGGTGACTCACGACTCCTGACCAGGACCAACTGGGAAAGTCCCGGGCCCAGGAGCTCGGAGCACAAGGCAGCCGGTGCGGCCTGGAAGGGCCTTGAATCCTGCCCCAGCCCCTGCTCTTCGCTCAGGTCGCGATGGAGCATCACATTCTTCACATTCTTGCTTGAAAGCCAGAATGGAGGGGAGGGGGGAGGGGGAGTCCACTATTTCCACCTCAGGATAATTAAAGCAGGGACTGGTTTTATTTACAGGAAAAGGAGGCTATCCTTTTTCAGCCTCTCTGTAATACGCAGCTGGTCTGCACCAGGTGTGTGATACTAGGAAGTTCTGGCCACGAGGAGCTCTACAGCCTGGAAGTACCCCCAGCCCAGTGTCCCCAGAGTGTCCTCGCTTTGAGAGTACCGAGACTCCAGGGCACACAGCTAACAAGTGGCAGCCCTTCAGCCTCCGCCTTGGAGGGCACACTGTCTGCTCCTTCCTCTCTGACAGGAGGTTTACCGTGCTGGCCAGGAAGTCAGCAGAACTCAGGTTTGGAGGAAGGAGGAGAGACAACTGGACGTGAGAACTCAGCGCTGGTGGGGCCTTGTGAATTCCACCCTGCTCGGCAGCGAGTAATTAATCCCGTAACGAGGCGGTTTTTATGAGCACAGCCACCTCCTCCTCACCCTGGCAAATGCAGGGAACAGTGGGTGGGCGGCAGGACTGGCTGCGGGCAGAAGGCGGGCTGAGAACAGCATGCTGGTGGGCTGGGAGGCTGAGGGAGAAAAGCTAACGCCCCCTGCAGGAACCAGGCTGGCCGCCCTCGCACACCGGGCCGCCCACCCTCACCTGCTCGCCAGCCCCTGGCAAGTGACCCAGGATGAGGACAGAGGGTCTGACGCCAGAACTGCTGCCTCGAGCACTGGCACTCAACAAACACATTGTGGTGTCGAAGCCTCAGACCCCAAAGAAACTCGTGCAGCCTTCTACCCAGAAGGCTGTCTGACCCACACTCAGGCATGAGTACATTCACCCACTTCTCAAGCACACAGTTAAGTGCCTACTACCATGGGCCGGGCCCGCCCAAGGGGCCCAGGGGCGACGCCGCCAACAAGGGAAGTGAGACCCGCACAGGGAAGTGTGAGCCGTCGCCTGTGCCCGGACGGGGAGCGCACACGCAGCAGGGGGCTCTCCCTGGCAGCCACCCCACGCTCCGGCCTGCAGCTGGCACTTCACGTGTATAGCCCTGCACCCGTTTTCCCCGAGTGTCACTCCCTGCTCATGGAGAAACCCTGTTTACGGCTCCCCAGCAGGGAGAGCCGCCTCCAAGGACGCATGGTCCCCAGGAACTGGGTGAGGGTGCCCTCACCCCTGTGAGGGAGGCAGCCCGGGGCCGGTCCACCCCGTGGGCCCACTCACTAAAGCACCCTGATCAGAAGAGGAACTGGGGAGCAAGGGAGGATGGGAGAGGAATGGAGGCAGAGGTGATGGCGAGCCAGCCACAGGTGGGGGTGGGGGGCGGAAGGAGAGCCTCTGAGGGCTGACAGTTGCTGGGGGCCAGCCTTCCACATGCCAGCTCCCCAAAGGGCACCGGAGGCGGGTTTCAGAAACCGTATTTCGCAGGTGAGAAAGCCGGGGCTCAAAGCGGTTAGGCACGCTGGTAAAGCTGACCAAGGCCTGCAGGGCTCCTCCCCACACCCCAGCGGAAGGACAGAATGTCCCTGAATGAGACAGGCCTCCACTGACACCCACCCCCTGTTCCCTTTTCCCCTGTGGTGGGTAAATCACGCCCCCCCCCAAACATGCTTATGTTGATGCCTTAACCCCCAGGAGCCCGGAATGTGATTGTATTTGGAGACGAGTTTTTAAAGAGGTGAGTGAATTAAAACGAGCCCGTTAGGATGGGCCCTAATCCAATGTGACCACTGCCCTTTTAAGAGGAAATGTGGACACCTGGGGGGACACCAGGGATGCTCATGCACAAAGGAACAGCGTGCAGTCAGTCAGCAAGGGCACAGCCATCTGTAAGGCAGGGAGAGAGGCCTCAGAGGAAACCAACTTGCAGCACCTTGACCTTGGACTTGTAGCCTCCTGACTGTGAGAATGAATTTCTGTGGTTTAAGCCACGCCGTGTGTGTGGTACCCTGCACAACGCCCTCACCTGGGTGTTGTTCTCTTCAGCACCTGCAGCCACCCTGACCCGCCGTGGTGAGTGAGCTTGCTCGTCTGGCTGCCAGCATGGAAACTGCAGAGACCTGGGTTGTTTTGCTCCACCGGGAAGCCCCAGCACTTGATGCACATTCAATCAACTCATAAACCGAGTGAAAATGGGATTTAAACCCAGCTGCTGCTTCTGAAGTCACCCACTCCCTTCCCACGCCCGGCAGTCTCCTGCTGCTTTATCTTCTTCCCTGCTCTTCGCACCCACCTCTCCTCCTCCAATATAGCTGGTCAATAATTAAAATTAGCACAAACCCGAAAGATCATCTCTAGCCTATAATCACCACCAAATAATAGTGTAAACAAGGTGACAGGAGGCAAACAAACAAGATACACGAAGGGCCTCACCTCGACCACCAGGGACCCTCTACCATGTGCAGGAACCCCCAGCTTCTGTTTCGTCTTTGCACTGATTTTAAGTCAATAAGTAAAAAATAAAATGAGGTTAAGGTGCAGGGTTTCTTTTTGGTTTTCTGAGTGTGCACGGAATGGGGGTCATGGAGGACCGAGACAGACAGGGCTCTCCCAGTCAAACCCCACACCTGAGCAGCCTGGAACTGAGCCAAAGCCCCACTGCAGGCGGGAAAGGGGACTCCGAGGTTGATAAAACCCGAAATACAAACCAGGCTGTGCAAGTGTCCCAGTGACCACGACTGGGGCCACGCCCAGACTGCTCTCTCCCCAGGTGGGTGGGATGGGTGACAATAAATAACCTTTGGCTCCTTTCAAAACAAGTGACTTCTCCTGCTCCCCAGGAAGACAGCAGCATTCAGGTCAGGCTCCCTCGAGCCAGGAGCCAGGCTGAGGAAACAGGGACAACGAGGGCTGCAGGGAGGAAAGGACACAGGCGAGGAGGCCATACCACTGGAATGACAAAAATTCCAGAGCAAAGACACTGCATTCCAGTTGCTAGACCCCTGACCACCCACCTTCTCCCCTCCTGCGCTCCCAGCTCACCCCCCAATAGCTCCCTTACCACTGTAAACATCTATGTAACTGCTCAAAAGTAGCTACTAGGATTCTGAAACTTCCTCTTTACAACAAAACTAAACTGTTGCAACTTGTTGCTACAATCCAGCAGGCAGGAGCCACAGCACCACCTAGGTGGCCTGCCAGTAGCTTCTGGACATTTTGGAGGCCACCCCACCCCACCCCACCTCACCCCCAGCTGCCTCCTACCGGTGGTCACGGAGGGGTCTCTCTCAGTAGGGCCAGGGGTTATTTCCCCAGCCTCCCTGTGGACAAGGGCCCTGGGAGCCTCTGCCCTCTCACGTCCTCCCGGCTTGTCTCCTGGCCCAGGCCTGTGCAGGAAACTACTCAAGGAGGGGGGCAGGTGTTTGAAGATCTTCCCCCAATGAGCCCAAAAAGATCTCCCGGATCCACATGCCTAAGCTTTCTCACCACAAATGACAAAGTGGTTTTACCTGTTTTCCATCAACTCAAATTGGGCATCGAAGCTGCCACTTTCTCCCGGGCTCACCTCTACCACAACCCCACTACACCAGAGTGCCATGGTCCTTCCCTGGGTCTGCACCGGGAGCCCCTTGAGGGCAGGGTCTGTGGTGTCTCGATCATCCTACATCCTAACCACCTAGCGGCTTCTGGCCTGCAACAGCTACTCAGGATGTATTTGCTCAACAAATTAATTTCCAAGAGCCAATAAAACCTATGGAACTTTATAGCAATGTAAACAGTGGTTCTTCTCTGTGAACTGTAACATAGCCATGAAAATAATAACTGTGGCAATATGGACAGGAAGCCCAGAAAGATACACACTGTGGAGGGGGCATGGGGCAAATCTTCTTGCCAGCTTTGTTGTCATATTGTTGGTGCTATAAACAATGCCTCCCTTTTTTAAACTTTAAAAAGGAACTGATTCCAGGGACAACTATGTCTCTCTCAATGCTCCATAAAAAAGTCTCATCCCAAGCCCTTCAGCTGGGAACAGCCTGCTGACCACACACTCAGAGCACACACGGGCAGAATTCCCAGCAGCCACGCAGGGGGTTAAGGACCTCAGCGTGGAATCCTGCATTCCCACATTTCCCAGGAAATGGCCCAGAGAAGGAGGTCCTAATGGCCATTTGAGCTCCTTAAAAGGCTGGGAGAGGGGCTCCTGAAGAGAGGAAGTCTTTTATCAGCCGCAGTGACTCAGAGGGCCTCGGCAACCTGAATCATCCCTGAACAAAGCACCGCCAGAGTCTGAGCAACTAAACAAGGTCCCGGACCCGCTCCCTGCAAGTGCTGTGCCACATCCCTCACTTGCAACCAGCTCAGATGCCGCCTCCTCCAGGAAGCCTTCTCAGACCCTCCTGGGCCCCCAGCACGCTGCAGCTGGCAGGACACCATCAGCTCTCGGAATCCGCTTCCTTCACCTCCACATCCCCCACACCCAGCCCAGTGCCCAGCACACAAAGTAAGCTCTGAGAGGCGGTTACTGAATAAAGACGGACAGATGAATGGAGGAAGAAGAAAGGAGGAAGGAAGGAATGCCAGTTTTTGGATGCAAGCGGGCTGAGGTCAGGAAGAGCCCGTGGTCAAGATGGCGGCAGGCCCGCTGGCTGGCCAGCTCTCCAGGGAGGACCAGCCAGGGCCCGGCCACCAGCAGGCAGGCACAGCAGCCAGGATTTACACTGCCTGGCTGTGGTCTGTCCACCTGCCCTCCCTTAAGACCGGCCACACACATCTGACACATGGCCGGCTGAGGTTAAAGGTGAAGTCCGTAGCCAAGGCAACACCTGCAACCTTGCGGTGAGTAGCCAGCTGCACTGGAGAGCAGGAGGCCCCGTTGTGCCGTGGCCCCACGCTCTGCTTCTTTCACTGATTCTCAGTCACGATGAGGAAGGACGCCCCAGGGACCAGGGCAGCCCCTCACCACCAAGCCCAGGAGTGACGGACGGGCATCTACAAGGTCACGCTGGGGTCTGGAGTCAGAGCACCTGCATTTGAATCCCTGGTCAGTCTCCATATCTATAAAGTGGGCATAATTTCCTCCCTCATCATGAGAATGAGGGAGGAAATGAGGTAAAAGCACTGGCACAATAAAATGTGTTATTATTACTATTGCTATTATTAGCAGAGCCAGGAGGCCTTCAGCCCAGACATCCTGATCCCCACCCAGTGAGCGCCCTTCCCCCAGAGCCTCTTCCCTTCCTGCCCACCATCCCCACCTGCCCTCCTCCTGCCGGGCAGTGCCAGCCTCCACTCGGGCAGTGCCAGCCTCCACTCGGGAGGCTCAGAAGTCCCCAGCCGCTCGGTGCAGCAGGGGCCCGCCTCCTGTGGCAGACTCCTCCCAGTGTCCCTGCCACATGCGAGGGTAAGGCTGCGGAGCACAAGGACGGCCTCTGCATCCATCCCTCTGCAGCCCAGAGAGCAGACGCAGTGGTCTGCAGTGCGGGCCACACAGCAGGAGCCCAAGGAGTCTGGGTTGTTGACTTGGCAAAGACATGTGAGGTAAATAATGGGCTCTTCAATATTTCAAAACGAGACAAAAACTTTTCAGTGGCTCCTTGCCACCACCTTTCTCACCCCAGAGATTTCCAGACAAGTTCCTTGCATCCGCATTTTCTGCAGTGCAGAGATCACTAACTGAATGGCATCCTAAAGCTTTGCCTGGGCCTCTGTGTCCCCAGGCCCACAGGCACCGCTGAGAACTGAACTCCACTCACGCTACAAGGACGGGGGCGGGCGGGGGGGTGGGGAGCCCAACTCTGAGCCAGGCTCTGGGCGAGAACCTGGGACCCAGGGAGGAAGAAAGACCCACCTCTGGCCTACAGGTCCCTCCTCACAGTCCTGTGGGTTCTAAAATCTCCCCCCACCCTTCCAGACCGGTTAGATTAAGTCCCAAAACTGTTCCAAGTGCCTCATCTTTATGTTTATCAGACAGGAAGCTGCCTTCTCCAGCCCAGTGACTTCATGCAAAACACAGGAAACGTGGTGGCTTTTGAACACAGACGACTCTAAATAAAGGTGCCTCTGCTGCTTTGTAGCAGCCCTTTTAAAAAATGCCTCAGCCAGCTCATAGCCGGCGCCGACGTAACAGGCTGAGTGGTTTTGTGTGGTGAGAAGAATGCAAAGGTTGCAGGCCTTGAAAACCTCGGCATCCGAGCCCAGAAAATCTTTTGGCAGGTTCCTCAGTTATCTTAAGTCACCGTACCTTTGGTGGCGGTATGGGAACAGGCTTGCTGGACAAATTTCAACTCTTCAAAACCTGAACATATATTTTCTACTGTCTGATGAGGGTGATAACATAAAAAGAAAAAAAAGTGGGAGGGGGAGAGAGAAAAAGAACTGCACCGCCTTAGATAGATTTATGTGTGAATTGCAGCAAGCCTAAAAAGGCAGGGATCTCCACGTTGCAGACGCAGCGACGGAGGCTCCTGCGTGGCAGGAGAAAAGGTGAGGCCGGGTCCCAGTTCCACCTGACCCCAAGGCTCTTGTGGCGTTGTCCCCTCTGCTGTGGGGTCTCAAACTGAAAATACAACCAATTGATCATCCCAGACAGCGATGTTCAACCTTTTTCATCTCATGGCATACATAAACTAATTACTAACATTCTGCAGCACACCAAAAAATATATTTTTTGCTGATCTGACCAAAAAAAAGGTATAATTCTGATTCATTCAAACCAGATGGCTACTGTGTTGGGTGTTGTCTTTTTCATTTGGCAATCTGCGGCAAAGGAGGTCAGCCCGCTGACTAAAGAGTCAGGTACTGCATGCTTTAAAAGTTCTTGCGGCACGCCGGTGAGCCTGAGCATGCCGGTGAGCCTGAGCACACCGACCGAAAATCACTTCTCCGGACATGAAATGACTTGAAATTACTAGAAAGGAGGACTAGCTGAGGGACACCGGGAAGCAGGCGTGGCTCCCGGCATGGCCCTCCCTGCTGCCTGGCCCTCCCCGACGTGAGATATTGATTTTTGAGCTGTGGGAACTTTCGGCCTAAACGGCCCCGTCCAGCTGGAAGAAGTTCAGAGAAACCCAAAACACCTCCCACCCCGTTTCTTAACCCTAGTGCTCACCCCAAAAAAAGAAAAAGACTAAGGGTGTGGAAGAACAGACTCTTGAGGAAAGATTAAAGGAGCTAAGTATGTGTTACTTGGCTAAACAGCACATAAAAGGGATGATAACAGTTCAAAACCACTTTTAAATGAGGCCACATGATTTTGAGTGAAAGGCACTGGGGGTGGGTGAAACCGGGGGGCCAAAGCTTTCTTCTACCCCAAAGCTTTCTTCTACCAGTTCACAGTTGAGCTCGGGCAAACCACTCCTTCCCTAACGGAGGGGGGGGCGGGGACGGGCAGGGGGATTACAATGTCCCCAAGATCCCTACCAGTGCAAACATTCTCTAATTCTTAGTTCATAGGGAGATTTTACTGTTTTGCCGATTTTTCTTTTAAGCAGGATGTCATTTAGAATGAGTTAAAACGAAAGGAAAAGAAATCTTAAGACTCAAGTTCCCAAAATGTAAATAAATACCCATGGAAGTAAGAGAGGGACCTCCCTCAGAGGCCCCTGGTCCTCGGGGTAGTCCAGCAGGGCCAAGGACTTGAGGGTGGGGGAAGATCAACTCCACCTTCAACTTCTCCAAAGGCCCAGCCCAACCTGCCCAGGCAGGAAGCCACACCCTTCAGTGGCAACTTCCGGAAGGACCTGCAAGCCTCCCTCCAGCCTCAGCCTCAGCCTCAGCCTCGGCGGGAAGGGCCCTAATGGAGTAGCCGACAGGGCTGAAGAAGAAAGTAGCCACAGAAGACGTCCACGTGAGAAATGCAAGGTCAGGCTGGGGAGAAGCCCCGAGAAGGCCTTGCCCTCAGCCAAAGGCCAGCCAAGAGCCTCTTCTGGGCACCCCCTGCCCAGGGGCCAGGATGTTGTGTCCCATTCGAGGAGCTGAATCACCTCGGGCTTGAGAAACGAGTCAGCAGAATGAGGGCCTGACAAATTCCAACAGAGAGGCCAGCCTGTTACTTTTTAAAGAGACGTGCATCAGACACAAGAGGGCAGCTCCCCTCTGGCCTCCCAAATGTCTGGTACCATCAGAGCACGAGGGGCAGGTGGGGGCTGGGGGGCAGTGAGGGAGGGGGGTACATGCCAGCACTCAGCCCTCAGCCCCATGTGCTGGCCGGCCCATTTTAGACCCAGGCTCATTCTCTACACTCGTGTGACTCATGCCGTTCCTCCAGGAAGCCCAGAGGCTGCCTGGCAGGGACACAGGCCTGGCTGAGACCCTGAAGGGGTCTTCCACTGTCTTTGCCACAGAAAAGAGCCAACTCAGCAGCAAGCAGAGCCGGCAGCCTCTCCAGAACCCACACCATGCAAGACCAAGATGCTCTTCATTGAGAAGGGGATGGGGTTTGAAACACCCTTCTAATCCCATTTTCAAGAATTTGGGCTTTTCCACTATTAATACAGCAGATGCCTGGGGGATAACTGGGAAAGAAGTAGGAGGGGGCACGTTAGTGGTTGCAATGACCCCAAGTTTAGAGGACCCAAGAGAATAAAGGCCTGGTATAGACTTCTGGTCAGGGTGGACTCCCCAGGAAAGGACCCCTGGTGATTGGGTGCCAAGGGAACTGTGGGGAATCTGGCAAAAGGTTACGCTGAAATACTTTCCAGACACGTAGTGTGGGGGTTCCTTTTCTCGTCCAGCAAAGAAAAAGCAATCATCTACCATTTTCCAGACTAGGAGGGAGTGGATCAGAGCAGACATTTGTTTAAGGGGTTACTCTGGTGACAATGTGACATCATGGAGAAGAAAACAGGACCCAAAAATGTTCCAACCACAAGAGCAAGTCAGTCCATTTTTAAAACTTCAATCCTTCTTTGCACACAGTAGGCACTCAATGTGAAACTTGGAATCTGGAGCAATGCATTTTAAAGCTGAGACCTACAAGACTGGCCGGCCAACCCCCTTATTTGTATAGGTAATAAAGATAAGTTTAAATTTGTGATGACTTAAGGACCATATACATAAAAAGGCATTTAGTGAAAAGGAATACCCACCCCCCACTCCTACTTCCTGGGTCCCCTCAAGAGGCAACCACCATGACCAAAGTCTCCGTGTCTTCTTCCCAGGCACCAGGCCAAAGCGACCCGGCACGTTTCACACGGAGGGACCACCACGCATACTCGTCATCTCTCTAGCTTTTCCACTTGTAACATATCCTGGAGAGCATGGCCTCTCTGTCCACACAGACCAGCCTCATTTCTTAACGGGCTGCGAGGGCTGCCGCTGCACAGCTGTGCCAGGACTTATTCGACCCTTCGGATGGACAGTGACCCTGCTTCCCGTCTCCGTCTATGGCCACGCTGCAAACACTATCTCGGACATTTCCTTTTGCACATGAGTTTGTCTGTGGGGTGCATTCCTAGAATTCAGACAGAAGGACCGACTAGCCTTGGAGAGACACAGCCAAACTACCTTCAAAAAGGCGAGTGGTTACAACTCATGCTCCCATCGATGGGGCATGAAAGTACCTAAGAAACTGGACCATCTTGGAGAAGTTATAATTACTGTATTTTTCAGTCCCCCAGCCCTCTTGTGCGTAATCAGCAGTCTCGTAAACCGGTGTGATGTCTTCGTAGATGATAAGGGCACTTTCGACCAATGTCAAATGTTCTCGCAGGTACGGCTACAAGCCAGGTCTCCAGACACCCAAGGTTCTTCCTGTGCCAGCCTTGGTTACATCCCAGATCATGGGAAACCATGTTTTAGAGTTAAAACTGCAGTTAGTTCGCGCATCTCCTGCCCAGGCCAGGGCCCTGACTGAAATGAGACTGCACAGCACAAGTGCATGACCAAGTGCATCTGAAAGCATCAGCAGACAGGCCCCAGAACCACTTGCGTTTTTACCACTTAGGTTTCACAGTGCTGCACACACACGCACGCACACACTCACACACCTTCTCAGAAGTACAAAGAGCACTGAGCCAGGAGCCAGGAAAACCATCTACCCCTCCTCGTCTCTTTCCAACCCTGACAGCCCAGGGAATTAAGACTGAACATTTATATATTTTCTTAAAAGCTGCACAAAGCCACTTTACATTCCTTACATGGGTCCTTTACGTACCTTATATGTTTTAACCCGCACTTCCAACCCTGCACAGTAGAAGTCCTGATTCCCACACAGGTTATGTGACTTGCCTAAAGTCACAGAGCTAGTACCTGGCAGGTTCAGGGCGGGAACCCTGTTCCAAAACTCACAACCACACAGCTCCCAGCTCCGAGAGTGGGAACGCTGTCAGTCACAGGAGGGCTCCATCCTGTCCTCGCCAGAAAACCTGCGCCCAGGGGCTCAGCGCACCAAGGGTTAAGGCCCGGGCGGAGAGGCAGGGACTCTGGGGCTGCACAAAGAGAAAAAGCACTTCCTGCCCCTGAGGCAGAGATGCTGTGTTGTGCTCAGCAAATTAGGACGTTTGTTTAATTAGGAGGACACACAGATTTTGTTATTCTAAATATTTCTGGAACATGATGCTTGAGAGGAAGCCGCTAAGGCTTGGATTTTTTTTTTTTTTTCTTTTTCCTTTGCTTTGGGTTTCTTTCTCCCCCAAGAGAAGGGTAGGGCCCCCGCCTCTGAGGAAAACAACCGCCAACCCCTCCTCTCCTTTTGAAATAAGATGTCAAGCTGGTAAGGGCTGTCTTAAGTACTTTACTGCAGGATTAGCGACAAAGAGGAAGTGAAGAAAGCACAGGCCAGCCTGGCTTCTCTAGCAATACCCTACCAGGCTACACAACAATGCTGCATTTTTCGAGTGTGCTTCTCTCCTTTTAAAAAGCTAACAGATCCTTGTTTTGTTTTTTCTGGAGCAAGAACAGGCGACAGGCAGGCTGTGATTAACATGCGTCCTTCATCCTGCAAGAGGGAAGTTGTCCCATCTCCAACCCTGAGGTTAAAAGTTTAAAAATAAAAATCAGAATTCCAAGGCCCTGACCCTCCGTTTCCTCTCCCGTCGCGTGCCCTTCAGACAGGCAGCCCCACTGAACGCACCTCTCCGGCGGCCCTTCCCCGAGCAGAGCCTGCCAATCCGGGCGCCTGCATCTGCCAGCACCTGGACCTGCCCACAGGCACTGCCAGGACTTGCTGAATGTGAAGAGTAGAGCTCTTTGGTGTCACCCCGCAGCCATCTGGGGGGCACAGCGGCTCTCAAATTACACTGAGCAATCTCTTGACGCTTTTAATTACCCCTCAATTACCCACTAAATGAGTCCTCACTTTCCAACACCCAGTGCTTCTCCTCCGTTCTGCAAACCTGCAATGTGCTCCCTCCTCCAGGCAGCTTCCCTCCTGGCCCCAGACAGAAGTGGCCCCTCTCGGAATTCCTGGAGTCCTTTGTCTATGGCATGCTTGCGACACGCATCAGAGGCTGCCTTTGTACTTCAGTCACTGGGCCACTATTTCCTCTTGAGGACTGTAAACTCCTCAAAGGCAGAGGCCTAAGGATCTCCCCAGGAAGAGCTGGCTCCTTTCTCCCAATCCCCATGACTCACAGCACCTTTCTGGGGTCTCTGTCATCCTCGCCTCACCCTGGAGTCATCTACGGATTTGTCTCAGCTCTCCCCTAGGTGCCCAAGGGCAGGGACCAGGTCTTACTCAACCTCACATCCCCCACCACCTGGCAGAGGCCCTGGCACACAGAAGCCAGTTAAATATTTGCTCAATTACACATCTGTGTACCCTCCCCCACCGGACCCCTAGCAGCCTTGAATATAAACTAACATTAGTCAAGTGATTGGCCAAACAAGCCTTAAAGCGGCCTCTCTCCTTACCAAACAGGTAATAAACCACCAGGTGAGTTAGCAGGCGGGCCTCGGACAGCGAAATCAGAAATGGCCACAGTGCCGCAGGAAGGAGCTAAAGCTCTTCTTCCCCTTCCACACTTACTCAACAGTTACTTTGAAATCTTGTCAAACCCAGAAGAGAGCAGTGGACAGAGAAGTGGCCCAGCGACGGAAGCCGCCGGTCTCCAGGACCTGGGTGGGGGCTGGGTGGGGCCGCAGACAGCAGCCCTGGCAATCACCCCGCCGCCACTTCAAGACAGCCAGCAGCCTTGTCCTGGAGGACACTCCGTTTCGAGGGGCGAGGGACAGAAGAGGGATACAGTCCTGCCCTGGGCGTGGTCCCAGGGCTGGATGGGGTGAAGACCCCTGCACAGGGACCAGGGGGTTGGGAGGGGTGTAGAAAACCACGGATCTGACCCACAAAGGAACGATTAATAGCCGGGGCCTGCCTAGTCCTAAAGGCACAGGACCCAGACCCCCCCCCCCAGGTGCGGCGGAATCAGGTGCGCGCCTGGGCGGCACGGAAGGCTTCGGGCACTCCCGGGCCTTCCTCTCCCAGAAGGAAGTCCCAAGTCAAAGGCTGAGGGGCTATTGGAGAGCAGGGAAGTCTTTCCTGCCTCGCAACCCCGTGCCCGCCTTGTCCCTCTTTCCCACGTGCCCACTCGCACCTCTCGGGTCCCCTCCTCCGCCAGCCCGCTCGCAGCCGGGCGAATGAGGAAGTCGCGCGCCGAGGGCGGAAACCGAGCCGAGAGCAATGTCTGCGGCAGGATGGCCCGATTCTGACTCAGGAGGACGCCCTGACAGCTGCCAAACGGTCCCCGCCTGCCCGTTACCTCCTTTTCGAAAAGGCCTAGAAACTTCCGAAGGAACCGCAGCCCCGGGCCCCCCACCTTGTCCTCACCCCTCTGGGTCCAATGGACACCGGCTCCCCGGAAGGGGTTAAAAAGTTTGCCCAACTTGGGCACTGGGCGAGGCGAGGGCGGGGCGCGCGCCCCGGCAGCAGGGGGAGGTCGAGGCTCCCGGGTGCCCCGCCGCGAGAGTGAGCTGGGCAGGGGTGGGGGTTGGGGAAGATGAAGGGTTTCCGGGGAGCGCTGGTCACGAAGCGTTCCTCTGCTCCCCGAGGCCGCGCTTCCAGCGGCGCCTTCCCGGAGCATCCGCGTAGGGGTCCCGGTGCCCCTCAGGAAGGATGCGGTATCCCCGCCCGGCCCCGCAGCGTTCCCGCCCGCCCGCGCCTGTCGCCGGCCACGCCGGGGCCGAGAACTACACGTCGGCCCGCCTTGCCCCAGACGCCGCGCGTCCCGTCCCCGCCGTCCCCGCCCGCCTGCCCCTGTCGGGACAGGCTGATGAGGCTCACTTACCTGAACCTGGATGTGCCCCGGGGAACAGGCGCTGCTTCTCCCGAGAAGGCTTTCTCGAGCGCTCGGGCGACGGCGGAGTGGGGCGAGCGCGCGAGGCGGGAGCTCCAGCAGGTCAGCCTGGCTCAGTCTTCGGTGCCCTGCCCAGGAACCGCGGTGATCTGCGCGCCTCACCGCACCCAGCCCCACCGCCTTCCCGCCACGCCCCGCCCTCTCAGCCGCCAGCCCATTCCGCGCCCGGCACCGCCTCCGAGGCGAGGAGGAGCCTGGAAAGACGGTGCCGCCCTCCGGGACGTCGCACCCACTCCAACCCGCTCCAGGTCTTGATGGACGGACATCTTGACCTATGGAGATGGTGGGAGGAGCCTCTGTGCCCAGAGGGGTGGAGATTCATCCTCTCCAACTCTCCACCCTCTCCACCTACCCTCCCTCTTCCTAGGCGGGAGCCCCGCCTCCAAGGGCGGTTCCAACGGACAGCCGGGTTCCAGGAGAGGATTGACACAGAGAGAGTCCAATCGGGAGAAGGGAGCTCTCAGTCACTTTAGAGCCGGGATGTTGGTGCATTGCCGGGTTGCGGGTGAGGCCGGGCGGGAGCTGCCTGGGAAGGTCTGGGATTCTGACACCCCGCCCTGCGAACTCTCTTCCTTGACGCATGTCATCCCACCAGAACGGATTATTAAGTACCATATATGGAAAAAAGTACTATTTTACATAATTATGATGTCTGTGGGGCGGACCAGGACCCGGCCCCGGACTCCTTGTGGGCGCCCTGAGTTCGACTCCTGCCGGTCTCCATAGACTGGGCACACCTGCCTTCCTTCTTTCAGCCTCGAGACAGTTGCTCCAGCCGGGTTCCCTCTGCCTGGAATGCCCTTCCAAGCCTCTCTGGCTCTACATGTTAACTCACACATTTCCCTTTTAGGTATTTGTTACAAAATGTTTTCTTGGTTTGAAGTTGTTGGGGGATTTTTTCTGCTTATCTTTTAATCCATCTGGAATTTATGTAGTTTTAGGAGGAAGAAATCAAATGTAATTTTTGGAACAGCGGGTACATCATTTCCTCCACTGATTTCAGGTACCACCTTCATCACCTACCTAACTCTTACATGCGTGCATCTGTTTCTGAGTTGTATCCATTGATCTCCCTGTGTGTTCCACGATACTTCAATGTTGGTAGTTTTTTTTTAATACATTTTATATCTAAAAGGGCAACCCTTTCATTACTTTTCCGTTTGGAATGTTCTTCCTATCACAACTAAACTACTCTTCCAAATGAACTTCAGAAAAAAGTTTATGATCTAAAGGTAAAAGAAAACTGGGAAAAAGATTTTGCAACGCTGTAACAAAGAATTACTATTAACAATATATTAAAAAGCTTTTCTCGGTCCATAAGAAAACAAACAGTGCCAGGTCAATGGTTAGGGTCCAGGTTAGGATTAGGGTTAGATCCACATGCGGAAACATGAATCTTGACCTTCCTACCATTGATAGAAATAGTTTAGGATGAATCAGACATAAATGTGGAAAGCAAACAATAAAACTTCTAGAAGAAAGCTTAGGGGAATATTTCATGACCTTAAAGTAGACAAAAATTTCTCAAAAAAGACCCAAAAAGTATAAACCATAAAAGATTGAACTTTACTAAAATTAAGAAGTGCTTTTCATCAAAGACACGTATGTGAAAGCAAGTGAAAAATCAAACCATAGACTGGGAGAAAACATTTGTAAAACATAGATATAACAAAGGACATGTATCCAGAATTTATCAAAAACATCACTAAGAAGACAACAGACAGTGTGATTTTTTTCCAATGGGCAAAGATTTGAATGAACACTGTATAAAATAGAATATCTAATTAGCCATTAAGCAAATGAAAACAGTACTAGATATCATTAGCTATCACAGAATGCAAATTAAAACCACAATGACATAGCACCATCGATCCCCCATCAGAGTGACTAAAATTAAGATACCGGGTGTCAGTAAGGCTGGGGAGCCACTGGAACTCTCGTACATTGCTTGTGGGAGTGTATGCTCCTAAACTGCTCTGGGAAAGTGTTTGGCCGCACCTGCTGAAGTCGAATGTACATGTGTGCCCTGTGATCCAGTGATTCTGCTCTTGAGTAATACACAACACACATGAGTGCATAGGCCCAACAAAGGCATGTACCAAAATGTTCATGGCAGCTTGACATGGCCAAAAATTAGGAGAAACATCTATAAATGGTAAAATGGATAAGTTGATTATGTCCATGCAATTGACTACTACACAGAAATACAAAAGAACAAACTAGTGTTACATGGGAACAACAGGATGACTGAAGTGTCTGTGAAGTGCTGAATGGATGGATAAACAAAATGTGGCAAATCCATGCAATGGAACATTGTCCAGCGATAAAAAGGAACGAACTACGAATACGGACTACAACATGGATGACCTTTAAAAACACGCTAAGTGAAAGGAGCCAGTCACAAAAGGCCACTTGCTGTACAATTTTATATACACCAAATGTCCAAAACAAGCAAATCTATAGAGACAGAATATACATTTGTGGTTGCCAGAGGCTGGGGAGAAGAAAGAATGGGAAGTTACTGCTAATGGGCATAAAGAGTATTTATGAGGCAATGAAAGTGTTCTGAGTTTAGATCATGGGGATGATTACACAATGCTGTGAATATACTTTAAAAAACACTGAATTGGCCCTGGCTGGAGTTGCTCAGTAGATTGAGCTCGGACTGTGAATCAAAGCATCGCAGGTTCGATTCCCAGTCAGGGCACATGCCTGGGTTGCAGGCCACGGCCCCCAGCAACCGCACATTGATGTTTCTCTCTCTCTCTCTCTCTCTTTCTCCCTCCCTTCCCTCTCTAAAAATAAATAAATAAAATCTTAAAAAATATATTTGTCCATGTGGTTAGTAGCATATGTCAAAATTTCCTTCTTTTCTAATGCTGAATAATATTTCATTGTACAACACACCACAGTTTGTTTATCCGTTCACCCATTTATGGACACTTATGTTGCTTCCGTGTTGTAGCTGTTACAAATAATGCTGCTATGAACATGGTGTACAAACACCTCTTCGAGACTCGGCTTTCACTTCTTTGGGGTGTACACCGACAGGTGGAAGTGCTGGGTCAGACAGCAATTCCAGTTTTAATGTTTTGAGAAACCACCATATTGTTTTCCATAGCAGCTGTAACCACTTTATCTTCTCACTAACTGTGCCCAAGGGTTTCACTTTCTGCAGATCCTCACCAACACTTGTCTTTGGGGGCTTTGTTTCATTCTGTTTTTGACAGCACCCATCCCGATTGGTATGAAGGGGTATCTCACTGTGGTTTTCATTGGCATTTCCGTAATGATTATTGATGTTGAGCATGCCATTTGTATACCTTCCTTCGAGCAATGTCTATTCAAGTCCTTTGCCCATTTTTTGAATGGAGTTGTTTGGGGTTTTTTGTTATGGAATTTTAGGAGTTCTCTGTTTATTCTGGATACTAATCTGTCATCAGATGTATGACTTGCAAGCACTTCTCCCACGCTCTGGGTTGCATTTTTTCTCTATTCCTACTACATTCTGATGTGCAAAAGCTTTTAACTTTCGTGAAGTCCAATTTTTCTTCTGTTGCACATGTGCTTCAGTCTTTTTGTTTTAATCCACATAATGTTTTATGATAAAGTAATACATCCTAGACTAGACACAGAGTATCTTTGGAAAGATATACAAGAAGCTAGTAATATTGGCTGTTTTCAGAAGAACTGATTGGCTGGGAAATAGTGGTAGAAGAGGGACAGTTTTCACTGAAAAAAAAACATATCTCTTAACTTTAGACTCCTATGAGTTATTTTCTCTACTTAAATGAATCTGATTTAAATAGGAAGGCACAGGCTACACATTTTAACAAATATATAAATAATACACTTTTTAAGTTAGAAAATACTTTAAAAGCATGAAGAAAAACACCTAAGTCACCTCTAGTTCTATTACTAAAGATTCTGAGCATGTTTCCCTCTTGTTCAGAGCCCAACGACCAACTCCCACCCTCCCAGTTCTTGCCAAACCCGTTTGCATGCCTGGCGGCAGTTCTGCTCACATTTCTGGCTTCTCCAGGACAAACGGGCTCAAACCCAGAGGCCTCCCCAGTCCTCCCTCTTCCCTGGTCCGGGTGTCTCTCACCCCAGTCTCACCCAGCCTTCCTTCCTTTCTCCTGGTCCTCTCCTCAAACCATCAAATTCCCATTCTTGCCCTCCCTCCGTCCCCTCCAGACCATGACCTCAGCTTCATCACAGAGCCCCCCATCCTCACCCCCACCCCATGTTTTCTGCACCCTCAGGCTAATTGTCCTGCAGCCCAGCGCTGAGGATCAGCTCGGCACAGACTTACTGAGCTCCTATTCTGTACCAGGTGTGGTGCCAAGCACGTGGAACACGCCTTGCCCTATTACATCCTCATCTCAGTCCTTTGATGTGGGCACTATTATTCTCCCCCATTTCATGGAGGAGGAAACTGAGGCTCAAAGGAGTTAAGTAATTTGCTCAAGACCACACTTGATCTCTTGGGTTCCAGTAATATGAGGATTAGTATTGCTTCATTACTTTCAACAACCCTATATTTATCACCGCTTTTTCCTTCTTTTACAGAGGAGAAAACTGAAGCGCAGAATGTGAAGTAACTTGGTCAGGGTTGTTTGGCTAATAAGTGGCAAAACTGGGATTTGAACCCAGATATGCTGGCTACACAAAAGCTAAAACCTGTTTCTTCTTCTTCAGCACTGTCCCGGTAGACTCAGCCCCGATCCTGAAATATCCTAGAGCAGGGGCGTCAAACTCATTTTCACCTGGGGCCACATCAACCTCACAGTTGCCTTCAAAGGGCCAGATGTAATTGGAGGACTGTATAAATGTGACTCCCCCTTAACTAGGGGCAAGGAGCTCGGTGCTGCTGCCGGGTAGAAACAAGGCGCCGGGCCGGATAAAACAAGGTGGAGGGCCGGATTCAGCTTGTAGGCCTTGTGTTCACCACCTGTGCCCTAGAGTACATCCTGCCTTTCTCCAGCTCAAGGATTTTTCTGGCACTTTACGTGTGAATCCCAGACTCCTAGCCGGGTGTCCTGGGCCCCCAACCATTGCCTTCCACATCCTGGCAGCCCTGTCTCTCCCTGGTCCTCTGCACGGCAGCTCACTGCCCACTGAACCTGCAGTTCTGCCCTTGGGCACTCTCACACCGCTGCATTCACACCTTCTCTGAGGATTCTGCCCACTGGGCCCCACCCACCCTTCAAGACCCAGACTCCACGGAAAGCGGCTTCTCCCGCCACCTGCCCGACAGCCTCTATGCATTTGTCTGACAGCACTGTCATGTGTCTGTCTTGTGCTGCCTGGTCAGGGTCCACACTGCCACCCAGAGAGCCTGCCTGTGCCTCAGAGTACGTGTTTGCAAAATGGGGATGAGAATAATCTTTGCAAAGTTGGAACACTGTGAGAATGAGATGGCTTAACGTATGTCAAGTGCTGACAACAGAGTTAGCACAGAGGAAGCACCAAAAAGTGTTTGCTAATAGGACAGTGATTATGCCTCTTCTTATCTTATCTCCTCTGCAGGGTTCGTTTTTCATTCCCTGAATACTTCCTGAGGACGTGTTCGTTGCTGGACCCTGTGCCAGTGCTAGTATTCGGTGGAAATCGCAGTCTCTGCTCTGATAACGCCCACACAGGACACAGGACGTCATCAGATAGGACAGCCTGGGAAGAGCTGCAAAGACATAAGCACTGGCCAGGGCTGCCAGGGCGGAAGGGCAGCATCCGGGTGCAGGTGGAGGAGAAGCTCATTCTAGGCAGGAAAATGGGGTGCAAGCAGGGAGAAGACCCAGGCTGCACAGGACTCAGAGCAGCTCAGTGTGTCCGGGTGGGAAGAAATGGGAGGGGGAGGGAGGGAGGGGCAAGGGCACGCGGCAGGGTGCTGTCCCTGGACCAGATGCATGGCAGCCTCAGCCTCAGCCTCAGCCTCACCTGGGAGCCTGTTGGATAGCAGGGTCTCGGGACCCAGTACAGACCCACTGACTCCGTGCCTGCATGTTAACAACCCTCCCCCACCAGGTGGTTCCCACACCTTAAAGTGTGGCAAACACTGGGCCTCAGCAGGAAGTAGCCCCTGGCGGAGGAATTTCCACTCCATCAACTTTAGAATCCCTGGAGAGATTTTCATTAAATCAGGATCTTGGGGGGGGGCAGTCCGGAGCACCCGTATTTTATAAATTTGTTATTCATTCAGCAAATGATCACAGAACACAGGACCACGCCTTCTTTCCTGGAATGGCACCCCAGGCCCTCTGTGAGCACCACTCAACAAACATTATTCATGAATTGTGTGCAATGCCTCTGTGCCCAATTTACATTTTCCTCCTAGGGCCCACCGTGGATGCCATGCCTTTGCCCAAAGAGCCACACCTGCACCACACACCTGTGAGTGCAGTAGCTCCTTCAGGGGGCCTCTCAGATCCTCCCATCGGTAGGGACACTCTCCCTGCCCAATGGCACCCTCCCGCTGCCGCCTCTGGACAAGGAGCCTGAAGCTCCCTAAGGACAGATCACTGCTTTATTTGTGCTTGTATCCCCAGGACCTGGCATGGTTAAATGTTTGTAGAGTGAATAAACAAACAAATAAGCTAACAAAAATTAAAATAAGAATACACGTGAAAGCACCGCACCCTCGTTCCCTTGCATTTGCCCCAAGGTGTCTCACCCCAGACAGGCGTTGGAGAAGGAAGAACCATGCTTCTGCGTTTTTTAAAGAGCTTTTTTGAGAGACAATTTACGTACCATACATTTCACTCATGTAAAGCATGCAAGCCAGCGGTTTTCAGTGTATTGACAGAGTGGTGGTGGCCCCGCTGGTATGGCTCAGCGGATTGAGCGCCGGCCTGCAGAGCAAAGGGACAGACAGAGTGGTGCAACCATCCCCGCTAATCCCAGAACACGCTCATCACCCCGAAGACACCATATCCATTAGCAGTCACTCCCTGTTTGCTCCCTCCGGCAACCACTAGTCTACTGTCTGTCTCTGCACATTTGCCTACTCTGGACATTTCATATCAATGGAATTATATAGTATGTGTAGTCTTTTGTGTCTGGCTTCTTTTGCATAGCACAAGTTTTTACTGTTTTAATTGATTTTTAGAGAGTGAGAGGAAAGAGAAAAAAACACATCAATTTGTTGTTCCACTTTTTAAATGCATTCATTGGTTGATTCTTTTATGTGCCCTCATCAGGGATCGAACCCGTAACCTTGGTGTATTGAGATGATGCTCCAACCAACTGAGCCACCTGGGCAGGGCCACTTGGCAAGGTTCCCCTATGTTGTAGCATGCACTTCACCTCTTTCTATTGTTGAATGACATTCCATTGTGTGGATATACCGCATTTTATTCATTATTCATTATTCCTCAGATGACAATAACTCATCTTCATGCAGGTATATAGCATTTGGCTTTGCAACAGCATTTTCACGTCATTTCACTTTATCTTGGCATTTGCTGTTTGAAAAATATGTCTTTTTTCCCCATGCATGTTGCAGAAGAGTAAACGAGGGCTAAGGTAAGCAGCCGTGACCTGCCAGAGGTCACCAACTATTCAATGGCAGAGTCATCGCTCAAAGCCCTTTTCTCTGCACCATTCTGCCTCCCTCCCCGATCCAGTTTATGTCGCATGCCTCTCTTTCCTTCATAAACCCACTCTCCATGGCACCCACAGGGCCTTGCAACACAAGGCTTGAAAGTGTGCTCAGGAAGGGTGTTGTTCGGCCTTTATCTTATCTAGGTTTAAGCCAAAGGTCTGCCCTCTTTCTGGCCTCAGTGCAGACGGCCGATCCTGAGCCCTGAATGTGGGTGGGTGAGGGTGTGGCTGAGAGGAGACCCTGTCCCAGGGGTCCTTGACTTGGCTGTCCCCCTTGCAGAAAAGGGGCCTCTCCCACCAGCCTCAGGGCCACCCAGACCTGTCTGTGCCCATTTCCTTTTATTCACCACACCCCTTCCTCTTTAATCAGAGAACTTTAACCACCTCTTTTACAGCTCTCATCCACTGGGACACAATTATTTTTTGTTTATAAATCTGCTCCCCTAAACCTGTGAGCTGCAGGCATGAAGGGTCTTAGCCATCTTAGAATCACAGGAACTGACACTTAATAGGAAGTTGGTCAGTTCTGGTAGAAGGAATGGGTCTTCCTGGGTATGATAGTAGTGTCTACCGTCTACTGCGTCCTTACCGCAAGACATTTTATCCCGACAACAGCCCTGCGATGTGGTATCTAATCTCGTTTCTGCAGAAGAAGAACTGAAGACTCGGAAAGGATTAGTTTACAAGCCCAAGGCCTCATAGACAGTGAGAGACAGAATTGGGATTTAAATCTTGAGACCTCTCTGTTTCCCAGGAGGCTGCTTTCCACCACAGGTGGGCCCTTCTTAGGTCAAGTGTGAATTTAGGATCATGTGTAAAATTAGGAGTAGATGAGAAAGAAAGAGAAAGAAAGAAAGAAAGAAAGAAAGAAAGAAAGAAAGAAAGAAAGAAAGAAAGAAAGAAAGAAAGAAAGAAAGGGAAAGAAAAGGGAAGGGGAGGGGAGGGGAGGGGAGGGAGGGGAGGGGAGGGAAAAAGGTTGTTCAAAGCTTGAAACTCTGCTCACCTATGATCTCTATTATCAGATCTCACTTGAGGGCTCAAGAGAGAAAAGCAGCTCAGAGAGGTTGAACGACTGGCAAAAACACACAGTTCAAGGCCAGCCCCACTTGTTTCCCAGGGCAGGCTTGCTTCAATAAACCCAAGTCACTGTTTATTTATTGCATTTTTGCATTTTGCATTGCTCAGGTAGAAGTCTCGGTTTCCACTGAAAAGCTTAAAAAGGAAATGAATACATACAAACAGGAGAGAAATTGTAATCCTCGTGTATTGCCGGTGGGGCTGTGAAAAGGGGAAGCCACTCTGGAAAACAGTGCAGCACTTCCTCAAAGCACCCGACAGCGTTACCCTCTGATCTAGAAATTCCACTTCTAGGTATACACCCAGGAGAAGGGACAGCAAACGTCCATACAGCAGCTCGTTCGGGAATTTATGGGCATGTCCACCACAGCACAGTATTATTCATCGTAGCCCCGCTGATTGGAAACAACTGGAATGTCCATGGACAGATGAATGAATGAACAAAATGTGGCCTGGCCATAAATGAGATGTTATTTCACAACACAAAGGAATGAAGTTCCAATGCACGTCACAACATAAACGAATCTTTTTTTTTTTAGATTTTATTTATTTATTTTTAGGGAGGGAAGGGAGGGAGAGAGAGAGAAAGAGAGAGAAACATCAATGTGAGGTTGCTGGGGGTTATGGCCTGCAACCCAGGAATGTACCCTGGCTGGGACTCGAACCTGGGACACTTTGGTTCCCAGCCCACGCTCAATCCACTGAGCTACGCCAGCCAGGGCTATGAATCTTGAAAACATTACACTAAATGAAGGAAGCCAATCGCAAAAGGCCACGTATGACATGCTTCCGTCGACACGAAATGTCCAGAATAGGCAAATCTGTGGAGACAGAAAGTAGATTAGTGGTTGCCAGGGGCTGAGAAAAAGAGGGAATGGGGAGAGATTGCTAATGGGTACAGGATTTCCCCCCCAGGATGATGAGAATGTTCTGGAATTAGGTAGTGGTGACGGTTGCACAACTCTGTGCCTACACTAAGAACCGCTGATGGTATAAAAGGTCGTATTTGGTGGTGTGTGAATTACATGAGTATATCAAGAAAGCTGTTATAAAAAGAGTAAAAAAAATAAAGGTAAAATGGGCTTTGCCTTTTCCAGCTCCATGGAAACAGGTATTTGAAGGTGAGAATTGCCCACCCACGGGATGTCCCTCACCCACCCTGTGACTGAGAGCTGGGCCCCCTCTCGTCCTGCCCAGCACGGCACCCTCGGCCACGCTCGCAGCATGTTGGACGTGGTGCAGGGGTGTCTCTCAGCCCCCCTTCCTTTCCCGGGTGCATTTTTAACATTTGGCCTCACGTTACTCCTGTGTGGCAAAGAACTTCATGGTCATAATGAATCCCTTGCTGGGAGGTCAGGTCATGTGTTGTGAAATTTGTTCTAAGATGGGTTATCCTATCCATCTTAGCAAGCCCAGCCCAGCTGGGGGAGGGGGGGATGGAGTCCAGGTAACATCACAGGATGACAGACGTTTGGAGCAGATGCAACTGGGACCCCCGGGGTGCAAAGCAGCTGGGACAGAGAGGCCAACACCCTGGCTCTGACACCCAGACGTCCGAGTTGGAATCCCACTTCCACCACCTCCCAGCTGGGGGTGTTGGGCAGTCTCTTAATTGCCTGGAGCCTCTGTTTGCTCGCGTGAAAAAACAAGCATGATGACTCCCACCTTACAGGACAGGAAGAGGATCCTGGCCATTCACCCTGTACCAGAGTATCCAACCGGCCACCCACGGGCTGCAGGCAGCCCAGGATGGCTGTGAATGTGGCCCAATACAAAATCGTAAATTTACCTAAAACTGTATGAGATTTTTTTTGCAATTACGTGTTGCAATGTATTTAATGTGTGGCCCAAGACAGCTCTTCCTCCAGGGTGGTACAGAGAAGCCAGAAGGTCAGATACCCTGCCTGTGGTCCATGGAGCCCAGCAGTGTCAGCATCCCCTCGGAGCCTCTTAGAAATGGAGCATCTCAGCTCCCCCCAGCCTTGGCCTGCAGAATCAGAGTCTATCTCTTAACACCACGCCCAGGGGATTCATGTGCACACTCAAGTCTGCGAAGCACTGGTGAGAATTAAACGAGATTATGCAGGTGGAAACCTGGCCCAGTGCCTGCCACACAATTGATGCCACACAGGTGAATGTTACAGTGTTTTATTGTTACCTAGAAAGAGGGCTGGCATGGGGGCCTGACTCTGCCACTTCTTGGCTGTGGGATCTTCAGCAAGTCACTTGACAGTTCTGGCCCTTGGTGTTTCTGGGCAAGATTGATCTGATGAGGCTCATCTGATAAAATGTGTGAGAAAGTGAATTACAAATGCAAGCGGCCTATGTGTGCACTGTTATCTCGGCCGTATGGAGGGTGACTTGCAAGCCCGTGGAGATAAGAGCGATGCTGAGGCATCAGACAGAGGGGCAAAGACTGTCAGCCGGGGGAGTGATTGCGGAAGCACGGCTCTTGCCCAAGAGAAGTCCCCCCACCTGGAAGTCATTTCACCAAAGGAAATGGTGACAGCGCTGCACAGTGCTGTTGGGCAGGATAAGGAGGTGCCAGCCCTCAGGGGTGGAGGCGCCCAGCTGGGGGCCTCCTTGTAAACCGAGGGCGCAGGTATCAAGCTGCAGGAGACATGAGTGCAGGGGACAGAGGCGGCCCTTCTGTAAATGCAAATGTCCGCGTTTCAGGTGGTCTCGGGGGCTCTGGACATCCCCCCTCTGCTCACAGTCTCTCCATCAGTGGTTTCCCAGAGCCTTTGGGAGGACCTTAGCCGCTGACATTCATCCAGCACTTAGGATGTGGCAGGCACCTTCTGAGAACACTCCCATACATGCACGACTGCGATCCTCACAAGAGCCCCAGGAGGCGAGTCTCTTTAGATTTCCCATGTTGCACACGAGGCCGCGGAAGCCCAGAGAGGTTAGTGACTTGCCCAATACCACAGAGTCAGCCTCCAGCCCAGGACAGCTGGCTCTAGGGCCCCCTTCCCCTCAACTCTTTTCTTTTTTTTCTTTACTAAGACTATTTTTTAGAGCAGTGTTAAGTTCTTGGAAAAATTGAGAAGGTACAGAAATTCCCCATTTACCCTTTACCCCATATATGCACAGCCTTCCCCATCAGAGTGCTTGTGATATTGTGATTTGTAAGAAATATAGCCCTGGCTGGCGTAGCTCAGTGGATTGAGCTCGGGCTGCGAACCAGTGTCGCAGGTTCAATTCCCAGTCAGGGCACCTGCCTGGGTTGCAGGCCACGGCCCCCAGCAACCACACATTGGTGTTTCTCTCTCTCTCTCTTTCTCTCTCCCTTCCCTCTCTAAAAATAAAATAAAATAAAATCTTAAAAAAAGAAATATACATGGTTTGACATTCATAAAACCAAAATATATTTCTCATACACAGAGTCCAGCACAAATAGCGACCCCCCTTTTTTTAACCACAAAATCTTTTATTACAAAATCGTAAGCATGTGATCCGGTAACATAACAGGATCACACTCAAGCACACCGGATGACATTTTAGGTGAAAAGTTCAAATTAAAACTATAAATTATTACACCCATATCATCACCCTACCAACCTCATTTAAGCAGACCTTACTTCTGCCAGACCCTGTATATTTGACCTTCCTGGATCACAGTTCCTGAAATGTTTGGAATTTCCTAAGTCACCAGAAAAACAAGGGAGTCTTTTGTCATGTTAATGAGGTGGTTTGGGGCCCGGAACCTAGGGACTGGGGCTGGTTGCCAGCGGAGCCAACCAGGTGGTTAGAGGGCTGGAACTTTCAGTTCACTCCCCGACCTCGACCTCGGGGAGGGAAGAGGCTGCAGGTGGAATCAATGGAATCAATCCCTAATGGCCAGTGATTTAATCGATTGTGCTTGTATAACGAAGCTTCCATAAAACCCCAAAAGGATGGGGTTCGGAGAGCTTCCAGGCTGGGGAGCAAACACATGGAGATCGGGAGAGCCGGCTTCTCCAAGAGGGCATGAGGGCTCCACACCCTCTCCCCATGCCTTGTCCTTACACATCTCTTCCGTCTAACTGTCTCTGAGTTGTATCATTTTACAATCTACTAGTGGCCTAATAAATAATCGGGCTTCCTGGGTTCGGTGAGCTGCTCTAGCAAATTAATCAAACCCAAGGAGGGGGTTGTTGGAACCTCCGATGTATAGCTGGTGTGTCAGAAGCACAGGTGACAACCTGGGGTTTTGACTGAAGGGCGAAGTAGTGGGGAGGGTCGTCCTAAGTCTGGAGGTAGCGTCAGAATTGGGTTGAATTGTCGGGCACCCAGATGGTGTCTGGAGCACGGCTTGTGGTGTGGTAGAAACCGAGGCTCAGGGAGGTGAAAAGCCCCTCGGGTCACATAGTCAAGGGCCCAAACCACAGGTTCTCTTCCCTGGAAGTCTGTGCTGCCTCCCGAGAGAAGCCTAACTTGTTGGCTGTGGCTTCTGAAGGTTGTGCTACTGCCGACAGCTAAGTCACCTGGTAGTGGCCAGGTTCACCACTCCTGGACTCGTATCCATCTCCCCTCCCCCCGCCGTCTCCACTGTCCAATGTAACTCAACGCACACTTGCTGGGCACCAGCTGGACACATGGCCATTCCCTCTCCCTCCAGCTGGAACACCCTACATGTTCCATGGTGCCCTCCTTGCTTCATGCAGATCACTCTGAAAGGTCACCTCCACACTACCATCCTGCATTCCCTAATCTAAATGAGAACCCACGTCTGGTTGGTTCGGCTGTTACTGTCCCCCTGAAGACCTGTCCCTCTCTAGGGCAGCCCCTTTCCCCTCCCTGCTGTAGTTTTCTTTGTGAATTTGTCACCATCAATAGGTTACACACTGTGCTGGTTTACCCACTTACTCTTTGTGTCTCTACCAAAACGTAAGCTCTGGGAGAGCAGGGCTTAAGGGGTTGGTTCCCTGCTCTACCTCCAGTGCCTACAGCAGTGCCTGGCATACAGCTGGTGCTCAATAAATGTTTGTTGAGTCTATAAATAGCACTGGGCCAAGGCTGTGGAGCCGGTCTAATGAACCAATGCAGCGGGCGCACCGAGACTAGTGCGCACCTTGTGGCCCAGAAGCTCAAGGAAGGCAGAGATCTGCTCTGACTAGGCCTGGCAGAAGGCTGCCACATGCTCCCTGAAGGCTGGGTGGAGCTTCAAAGGTAGGGCTGTGAGGAGAAAGCATCCGCGTGGAGGGAAAGGCAAGGGCGAAGTCAAGGACAAAATTGTAGGAGCAGGAGGTGGGTTGGGCACAGAGACCAGTCTATGGGGTTGTGGCTTTGGGTTGGGGTTGGTGGGCAGGTGGGAAGAAGGCTAGGGCAGATTGCAGAGCGCTCTGAATGCCAGGTTAAGTCTTAAGTTTATCACACCCGATAGCATCCTAAGATCCGCATCGTCTATATCTGTTTATCTACACTCATATGTGCAACACATATACATACACATGCCATGGGAGCCTGTTCACTTAAAAAAATACATGTAAAATTCAAAATTAAAAATAGTATATATTTTAATGTTATGTTTTAATAGGCTTCCAAAGTTCACAGACTGGCCATGAAAGGTTTTGTGATGAAAACCTCCCTCCCACTCCTGCCCTCCCCAACACCCCGCCCCCGTGCCCCCAGGAAATGTGCCCTACTACAGAATTAACCCGCGTTACCGTGTTTTGTGTCTCGCTGCAACAGATGCACACTTAAACAGCGAGGCCACACTAGCGGAGCGGCTGTGATTGGGGTGTAGGCCTTTCACGCCTCTGACCTACTAACAGGAGGCCTGGCCTCATTCACCGCCGCCAGACAGGTGGCCCTCCCACCCCTCCTACCCGGAAGTCCTGGGCGCTCCACCCACTGACAGGTAGATTTGGTTGAGCCTGCCCACTTCTTTCACAGGAGCCAATTGAGTGTGTTATGCAAATTTACGATTCCCCGCCCCCTACGACGATGAATGTTCGCGGAGCTGCAACAACAGGTCAGCCAGGTTCTCATTCTGACTGAGCTCGGAGAAGTCTGTAAAATTTCTGCTTTGAGCATAAAGAACTGGGAAACTTCGGGAGCTGGAAAAAACGAAGACAGGCTTAAAAGGAATGCCGAACCGAGACTGACAGTCCTGAATCTAAGAAACTGAGGCTTGAACGATTGCTCGAGGTCCGATGCCTGACCTCCGGCTGACCCACTCCCTCCCTCGCGTCATTCCTGGCAGGCGCTCACATGTCTGGTGAAATCACTACCTGCAGACCCGGCCTAGCTGACAAAACAGGACACAGCTTGATCAGAAGGAGCAGGTCCAAGGCCTGGCTACTGAGTGTGGCGGGAAGAGATCCACACACAGAGAATCAGGAGCCAGCTCAAATCCTGCCCCTACCATTCATTAGCTCTGCAACTTTGGGCAATCCGTGTCAACATTCTAAGCCTCAGTTTCCTCACCTGGAAAATGGGAGTAATCATACTACTAGGCCCCTTGCTCCAGTGAGAGATTTGATGGGCCTAGTCTAATGGAAAACAAGCGATTTCTCTCTCTGCGAACCCAGTGCTTGGTAATTGAAAGAGTATCACTTTGTGGTTAGAGAGACCAGGGTTTGAATCCTGGTTTCCCCCCTTACTTGAGGTGCATAACATGGGCAAGTGACCTTTACCTCTCTGACTCCCACTTTCTTTAACTCTAAAGGAAGAAATTCCATGGGCTGTTGTCAGAATTAAATGAGGGGGGCACTGGGCTCAGGGCCAAGCCCTGTCTGGGGGGGTTAGGACTGTGGGAGCCCCGGACCCTCAGTTTCTTCATCTGCCTTCTGGATACAACAGCAATGTTCCCCCCGCCTGCCTCCCAGGCAGACACGTCTTATGACCCGGTTTATAAATAGAAAAATATTACACCAATGTTAATTGGTGACATTGTGAGGCAGCCAGCGCGCTGGAAAAAGCATGCTGTTGGCCCTGGCTTTGCCTTGTATTCTCTGCCTGACCTTGGACACATTGTTTCACCTGTCCAAGGGTCATTTCCTCTCCTGTGACATACCACCTTCCTAGGGCCATTCATGGCCGACATTGGAAAGGTGGTGTACTGAAGTTACCTACTCCACGTCCAGCACACAGCAGATGTTAATAAAGGGTACCTATTATCACAGCAGGTTTTTCTTTACACGTCCCTGGGTTCTGTTTCTTTGGAAACGAGGGACTGGGAGAAGGAGAGAGGACAACACTTGCTTCTCCAGTACCTTCTTCTGTATCTTCCGACTTGTATTATGAGAATGCGTTTTTACATAGATACAGTTAAATGTAAAAAGGAAATGTCATAAAGTATGTAAATATAGTAAATAAAAAGCAAGACACAGTAAATTGAAATTTAAAATGAATATTTAATCTCGCGGGTAGAGCCCTTGGCAGGGGTGAGACGCCCAGACGCCAAGCATAACTTGGTGCCCGCACATGCCCAAAATCTCCATGGAAAGGCAGAGTCATGGTTTTTTTCTAAGATCAATGCGGAAAATTTCCAACCCCCAACCAATGAAAGGAGTGATCATTTGTTGATATAAACATTCTCCCAGCCACTCTGAAGTCAGGTTCTATGAAAGGATATGACCTCGACGAAGAAGCCCTTGCAATGATGGATTTCCCTTAGCATCAGAGGTATTCAGGGCTCTGGGTGATTCATGGCTCCCCACTGGCCCGCCTCCAGCCCCCGAACAAGGATGAGCACCTCATTTGGGAGCGATAGCCCTCCCTCACCCACCGCAGTGCCTTACATGGGTATCAGGTAGCCCTGAGCCATCCGGCCAGTCCACGCCCAGACTTCTCCCGCAGTCCCAGGATGCCTGTGGCTTTGGACAGCCTTCCTGTTCTTTCTCCCCTGGGGCCGCAGTCCACCACCCTACCCGGGAGGCTCCCGTTTAGCTGGAGAAGGAGGGAAGAAGATCATCCAGGCCCGAGTCTACTTTCTCTCCGGTGTTCACGGTGACATCTTTGCTGCACTTGGCAGGGACCTGGCAGATGAAGTTCTGCTTCACAAATTATCAAGGCAGGCGAGAGAGAGAGACTGACACCTGGGGCATGGGCTTCTAGCAGCCTCATCCTGGATGTGACACGTGTTATTTTCACACACCTCATTGACCAGAACCAATCCAGGCCTCGCCCAAGTGAAAGGGTGCAGGACAGTGCCGCGGAGTGGAGGGGGTATTTGGTGAGCATTGCTGCGCCTGCCGGAACCTTCCTACGCAGACTCTCGGCCAACCTTCATTGGCTCTAGAATCAGGGGACCTTAGAGTGGAAGGACCTCGGGAGTCATCTCATCCAATGGATTCCTGAAGCAATAACACATGGGCATCCCCTGAGGTTGGTTGCAAAAAATGCAGACTCCTTGGTTGTAGCCCAGAGCTACTTAATCAGGATAGTCTGAGACAGGGGCCGGGAGATTTCTAGCAGCAACCAGGCTAGGGACTCAGAGACAGAGCCAAATACCTTTTTGCAGATAAGAAAACCGATGCTCAGAAAGGGACAGTAACTTTCTTATGGTCACACAGGGGGTACATGACAGACCTGGAACAAGAATCTATGCTTTCTAGCCCTGGCTGGCGTAGCTCAGTGGATTGAGCACAGGCTTCGAACCAAAGCATCGCAGGTTCCATTCCCAGTCAGGGCATGTGCCTGGGTTGCAGGCTATGGTCCCCAGCAACCGCACATTGATGTATGTTTCTCTCTCTCTCTCTCTCTCTCTCTCTCTCTCTCTCTCTCTCTCTCTCTCCCCCTTCCTTTCCTCTCTAAAAATAAATAAATAAAATCTTAAAAAAAAAAGAATCTAGGCTTTCTGGCCAGGCGACACGTATGCTTGTCACCGGCAGACTCTGCCTGCCATAGCTTCTGATAAAACACCTCAGCTCTCCTTTGGGGAGCCACCAGTCCCTCATTCTCAGTCCCTGTGATTCAAGTGGGGCCGACCCACTTCCTGAGCCCAGAGTGGACACATGACTCAGGCCCAGTCCCAGGATGTGTTGTGAGAAGGTCTTGACATCAAGTCTGGCAGGTGGGAGGTAGCCCCAGGGAGGTTGCTGGATGGAACTCTTGAGAGAAAGAAGCTCTCTTTCCACTGAGCTTGCTCGTTGATTTGACGTGAGCCTGCAGCGGCTGGCTGGCTCTGCTATCACATAGGAGGAGCCAGCCTGAAAATAAGCTCTGAATGGAGGAAAGCGGAGCTCAGGGACAGAGACCGGGTCCTGACAGCATTGTCCCCATTCCTGTCTCCTCACTTATACGATGAGGACAGTAATAACACCTAAACACCGAAGTCAACCGAATTGTGGTGAAGTTTAAATGACTTCAGGCCAGGAAAGTGCTCAGATCAAAGAACTCAGGAAAGTTAGCTATTATTTTTCACCTAGGTTACTGTGGAGCAAGGCTGGATGAGGGAAGGAAAATCATCGCTGTTTCTTCTCCAGGTTCTCAGCCTCCTTCCCTAAGTTCCACCAACGTACAGATGCTGGGCTGTCCATGCTTCAAGCCACAGGCGGGCACTAGTGGAAAGAGAAGTGTCACAGCCAGCCAGCAGGGGGCTTGAACCCAGCCCCTCCACGTGCTGCTGTGCAACCAGGAGCCAGTTAATGTATCTCTCTGTGCCAGATCTCCCTCATCCAAGCGACGGGTCCATTACTGCCTATCTGACAGGTGGGAGTGTGGATCAAGAGAAAGAACAGAAAAGCAAGAGCCTGGCCCACAGCAGGCACCTCCCCATATTTCTGCCCCCCACCCGCATTTCTTCCCTCCCTTCTCCCATGGCACCACCTCCAGAGGCAGGCAGAGTGTCCCCTCACTTCTGAGGCCGCTGCGAGTTTCTAAAAGACCAGAGAAATGTTTCCCCCAAAGACTTCTGCTCCAGCCCACGTGACCAGGAGGAGCCTCCTTAACAATAGACCACCCAGCCTCCAAGGTCTGAGGAAGAGCCACGGCCTCCCTTCCAGGGCCTCAGATGGGGGTCAGGAAGATGCCCAAGGTGATAAGTAAAGAGGGAGCAGAAATAAACCCCACACAGTGTTTGCTCTGGGACGAAAGTGCATCCCAAGGACTTGTGGACAGAAACCACATGCTGGGGATGCTCTGGAATGTCCCAAGCTGCAAGGGGAAGAAAAAGTTTCTTGGGCGGGAGCAGGCGGGGCGGGCGGGGCCCCAGGAGGCAGGGCCGACCAGCCCTCGGGGCACCCTGGCACCTTCCAGTTTTGGAGGCTGATCAGTCACACCCGACCACACACAGCCGGCGCCATCCTTGCTGCCCCCGACCCACTCGCTGCTCCTGACTCTGCCCCTCCCCTCTGCAGGGCCCCTCTGCTCTGCCCACCCGCAGGCCTCTGCCCGCACCACCCACTTCTGTCTCATCAACTCCAACTCATCCTTCAACGCGGTGTTCAGACATCTCTGCTGGCAACCCTTTGCTGACCCCACCGGGACCCCCAGATCCCCACAGCCCCGAGCTCATCGCTGTCACTACAGTGCGTTGCAATTACTGTGTGCTTGCTCCTCGCCCCCAGGAAGCTGCAAGCCCTTTAGGGTAGAGGAGTGTTAAAGGGAAGGATGTGGACTTTGGAGCCGAACTGCCACGGTTTCGCTCTCAGCTTCCCAGCTGTGTGACCTCCGATAAGTTAATTAGTTAATTAATTAATTACTCTCTTATGCTTCAGAACCTCTCTCTGTAAAATGGGGATGACCCAAATAATAGTATCTGCCAGTTGCTGGATGTGTCTCTCCCAATGATCCGTTCAAAACTGGGGGAGTAAGACCACAGGATGATTTCAGGGACTCCACCTGGCCAAGAGGGAGGCAGGCGCGAGCTACAAGTCCCCTGATCCCCGGCCTCTGTAAGCCCACACTCCGCCTGGGGGAGCACAGTGACGGTGGGGGATCTCCTGGAATTAGGGTTAGTGCAGGCCATACGTGCCCGACTATTCCCCTTTCCATAAAGTGCAGTCACCCCGGTAGATGGCAGAAGTCCCTTCGGGGAACGCCGGGAGAAGGATCGAGTGTGACTTTCTGGAGGTGCAGCCCGGTGTCTTCTCCAGGGGAACCAGCCTCCCTCCGTGGGAGGCGTCGGGCCTATCCACTGGTTCAAGTCCAGGAATCGAGTGAGGGCGGCAGCTCTGTTTTGGTGGCTAGAGTCAGTCTCTGTGCACTTGCCCAGCACTCCCCCACTTACACGGGTCCATTAATGTAGTAGACCGCCCTTCTGTTCCTTTTCTAGGGTCCCCATGATCAGTTAGCCAGCGCCACCAGTCTAGGCGAGCTTAAGCAGATTTCAGTGGGCTGGTGTCCGTGCCGCACTACAACACGGCCCGCCACACTGTGTGTAAAGTCCGGTATTTAGTCGTTGCCTTTCCTCTTTACACCCCCAGTGCCTGCAGACAAGAAGCCAGGGCTCAACACATGATTACACAACGGGGGAATGGAGGGTCCGTGGTCCCGGGGCAGCCCGAGCCTCCTCCGCAGACACGGCAGTGCCCACCTGCGATTCAGGTGAGCCCGGATCCTCTGGGGCATCCAGCAGGGGCCTGTGTGCATGGGGCTAGGGAGACTTCTGGGGAAGCACTCAGCAGAAGGTAAATGAGAGTCCAAGCACGGAAGATTGGTGTGAGGCCGCTGGGCCAAGACCGGAAGGGAGTATTCTGGACAGAGTAGAACAGCCGGGGATAGGACTGTCAGGTGACATCCAGTGGGGTTAGCCTTTTGTTTTTGAATATTCAAATCTTTGCATATGTATTAAAGATTGTATTTATTTATATTTTTAAGTGATTTTATTTATTTATTTTTAGAGAGAGGGGAAGGGAAAGAGAAAGAGAGGGAGAGACACATCAATGTGTGGTTGCCTCTCGTGCACCCCCCACTGGGCACCTGGCCCACAACCCAGGCATGTGCCCTGGCTGGGAATCAAACTGGTGTCCTTTTGGTTCTCAGGCCAGCACTCAATCCACTGAGCCACACCAGCCATGGTTAAATATTTATTTTTAGAGAGTCAGGAGAAAGAGAGAGAGAGAAACATCAATCAGTTGCCTTTTGAGCCCCAGACAGGTGCTGAACTTGAACCCAGACATGTGTCCTGACTGGGAATTGAACCAGTGACCTTTTGCTTTGTGGAACAATGCCCAACCCACTGAGCCACACCGGTCAGGGCTGCAGTTACATGTTATTATTTAGCTTCTAAGAACTTTCATCTCTATGGACTTGAGGTGACATACTTTCAGGGTGTAGCAACCCCTGAGATTTATGCAATGACCCCTGTACGTTGACGCAAGATCTTTTTCTTATTTATTTTATGTTTTTCGTTTTCCTTGATACCCACCCCCACTCACCTCCCCAGATGTGCAGGAATCTCGGTCAATTTTCTTTCAAGGATTTCGTGCCTGTGTTTTAAGTTTCCAAGATTAAATCTCGCTCTGTCGACTACTCTGAGACCGGCCTGCCCTCGTTGCCACGCGTCCACGCCGCTCGTTGGTTCTTGCTGCTGCTGCTCCTGCCTGCCTAGCACGGACCTGCGACCTCTGGCCGCTGGCCACGCTGCAGTGAACAGCCCAGCCCGAGTCCTCTCGGGGATTTTTATGAGTCTCTCTGAGATGATTACCCGACAATGAGGTTTCTGGGTCACTAGGGCCTGCCCAGACTTCACCTGGCCAGCTACTGCTGCCTGGCTGCTTTCCAGAAGGACGGTGCCAAGTCACAGGTCCACAGCCGTGCTCGGGGCCTCCCGTCTCCCCACTCCGTCACCAGCACTTGAGAGTCCTGACCTTTCAAACCTGCGGGGAGTCTGAAGTGGCACCTCACTGTTCTAACCGTTCACTGAACGCCCGTCTCCCCTGCTGGACGGTGAGTCTGGGAGGTGGCAGGCCACACAGCAGGGACATGCGTGTCCTCCGCCGTCTGCTCAGTGCCCGCCACGTTCCCCCTGCTTCCACCTGTACTGCTGAACGGGCGGATGACCGGTGCCTCCCTCCTGAGCGCCGGCTGGACTCCTGGGGAAGGGAGACTGGTCCTAAGTGAGCCAACAGCAAGAGCTGCTGCACTGACGTCTCAGAAAGCCACCGGCCGAGAGGAAATTGCTGAGGGACACCCAGACGCAGCTGGAGGGAACGTAAGGGGGTGGATGTTCCCACAGAGCCGAGGGAAAGCCACTGGGCTGCGGAGACCAGCGTGTGCATTCCTCTAGGAAACAGGGGCTCTGCTGAGACGGGGGAGGACCCGGGCAGGGGCCACGGGCAGTGGGCAGAGCCCCCGCAGACAGACCTCTGTGTCTCGGGAGAGCAGACGCCTGTTGCCGGGGATTAGACCGAAAGGAATCCACCCTTCTCCTTCTCCTTCTCCTTCTCCTTCTCCTTCTCCTTCTCCTTCTTCTTCTTCTTCTTCTTATTAAATTTGGGGATTGAACAGAAGCCACATGTCTCTGAACTACTCAGACCAAAAGTTTCCCAGTGGGTCTGACCGTCAAGGGTCTGAGAGATGCTTTTCTGCTGGAGGCCTCAGTTTCCTCATCTGTAAAGTGGGGACAATAATGGAGCCCGCCTCGTTGCCCAGCATGCAGTAAGCACTCGGTGAACACGGGCTTTGAAAGGCCTTCTCACAGGTGTGGTGGCCATGAGGGCCAGGAGTGCGGTCAGGGGCAGGCAGCCTAGCCTTCCTCAGGTTGGAAATGTTAGCTCACTCTTTCTGTGACCTTCCTTTTCTGGCACCTGTGGGCCCGTCTTGTCACTTAGGTACCCACATACCCTCATGCGTTCAGTCAGCAAGGCTTGTGGAGCTGGTAAAATGTGAGTACGCCCTGTGGATTGTACTAATGCTGATTTCCTGGGTTTGGTATTATACTACAGTTATGCAAGATGTTAACACTGGGGGAGGCTGGGGGACTCTGTAATCATTTTGAAATTGAAAGTTAAAGAAGAGAGAGAGAGAGAGAGAGGCCCTCTCTAAACTCCCTGAGGCGCACGCCCTGCCCCTTTTAGGGCAGTGTGGGCTCATCTGTGCAATGGGGGTCTAGGCTTTTGTCCCTGGTTTCCAAGTTTCGTGTTCAACAGTGAAACTCTTTGTTCCAAAACAAATCTGACACTGATGCATACCCTGTTAGCACCCCAATATGGTGAACCCCAGTGGGACTTCTTTTTTTAAAAAAGATTTTATTTATTTATTTATTTTTAGACAGCGGGGAAGGGAGGGAGGAAGAGAGGGAGAGAAACATCAATGTGTGCTTGCCTCTCGAGGAGGGTTGTTGCCCACCAGGGACCTGGCCTGCAACCCAGGTGTGTGCCCTACTGGGAATCGAACCAGTGACCCCTTGGTTTATAGGCTGGCACTCAGTCCACTGAGCCACACCAGCCAGGGTCCCAGTCGCTCTTCTGACAGCACCTGTAACCCTTCACTAGAGTGCTGTGCCTGAGCCCAGGGCATGCTAGAGGTGCTGAGAAATGAATACCCACTTAGGAACGCTGGCTGTCAGCTAGCCCACCACCTTTGCCCCTTGGGCTGGGTGACTGGGAGGTGTGTGTTCTACACTGGTCCCAGGGGTCCCCAGTTTCGGACAGTGGGAATTGACCTGATAGCTTCACCCACTGCCTCTCCTCCCTGACTCACTCACCCAGCCCCTTACCCAAGTCGCCTGGGAGCACCATCCAGATAAACAACCTGTGTTCACATCCTTTCTCAGAATCTGCTTCTGCTTCCAGCCAAGTTGCCATTCCAAACTGCAAAGCAAATGACAGCTGTGACCCTGGGGTCGGGGGCAGTGAGAGCCACGTGGAAACCCCCTGGAAGGGCAGGTGCGTAAACCTGCATGTACACCCGGATCGGCAAGTAGGTTTTGAAAAGAAAGGGATAAATCGGAAGGCGCAGCTGGAGAGGGGACTTCATGGGCCAAGACACCAGGAGGTAGGACCCTGAGACCATAATTTGCTGTCCCTCTGTGTCCTCTGTGCCGACTAGGCCACTCAGGAGCAGTTCTTTCCATATCTTTCCTTTTCACTCAAGACCATGTTCCTCTTTTGACCAGGAAAGTGACCCAAAAAGGATTGTGGTCACTTTCTTATCAGGCCTGTGGTGCCCACACATCAGGCCCTTTCGCCGGCTCCCATGGCCTCAAGCAACTTCAATAAGGGACACCCAAGTCCCAATGGTAGGGGCAGGGGAGGGGGCACTGCAGGACAGCTCCCAAACTCTGAGCCGGATGAAGGGGCCCCAGGCAGTGTGCCCTGAGGTTGGGACCCCACGCGCAGGGGCAGGGTGGCGCCAGGAGAGAGCCCTGGAAAGGGAGTGTAGCTGCCCGCGGCAGAGCGGCCTCACGCAAGCCCTCATCCCTCTGCACTTCTTTCTCTTCCACAGCATCCGCATGCCCGGATCACGGGACAGGATATGCGAAAGGACCTCACAAACCACAGACCGTAAACAGGCACACTATTCAGCTGCGAGCTGTCATTCCAATGAGAGCGAAGCCCTGTCCTTGTTTCGCCCTGCGTCCCAGACCCTGGCTCGGGACCCGGCGCGTGGGAGGCGCTCAGGAAAGGATCGAATGAGTGAATGAGAGTTTGCATATGTTTTCTAGTTCAACGGTTCCATCCAACGGAGTATTGCTAAGGGCCTACTATGTGCTAGGAGCTGGGCTGGGTGCTGAGGAAAATCGCAATAACAAGATGAGATTTCTGACCCTCAAGAGCTTGTGGCCTAATTGGGGAACAGCCTCTTTTCAAGGCCCCTGTGCCTCCTCCTGGGTATCCTCTGCCCATCCAACTTGAAGCACAACTGCAGGTCAAGGCTCAGGCTGTCTGTGGTGGCTGAAGTCTAGGGCTGCCCCACGGTCCCACCTCCTGGCATTGGCACCCTGGTGTATTCCCCTCTCCTTGAGTGTGGGGAGGGCCACAGTTTACTTCCAACCAACCAAACGTGGCAAAGGTGATGGGAATGTGCATGATTACGTGCACGTGACTCCATTAGAGACATTGAGACACTCTTCTTCTGACAAGGCTCTGTCTCCTGTGCTGGCGTTGATGAAGCGGGCAGCCATGTTGGGGAGCCCAGTGGCGAGGAACTGAGAGGCCCCTCCCGCTAACAGCAGCAAGAACCTGAATTCTGCCCACAAGTGTATGAACTTGAGGGTAGATCCCTCCCCTGTCAGGCCTCAGATGAGACTGCAGTGCCAGCTGACACTGTGTCACCTGGGAGACCCTCAGCGGAGGGCTGAACTAACCATGGCCATTTTCGGGACCCACAGAAATGGTGAGGTCAGAAATGTCTGTTGTTTCAGCCTCTGAGATTGTGGTCATTTGTTATGCAGCCGTAGATAGATGACTAGTACATCCTTCTTTCCTCCTCACATGCCCTTGTCCCTATTTTCCAGCTGGTCAGTCTTCTGTGGAGTAGGCACATGTTGCCAGCATCCCATTCTTCCCAGCATCCCATTCTTCTCCCTTGGGTAACACAACCAGCTTTCATGGGGGGCGGGGAACCACCTCCCTCCCGTTGTTGGTCCATTTCTTTCCTGTGGGGCTGACTCCACCCTCTGGCTCCAAGGGTTGACACATGACCCTGGATTCAGCCAATCAGAATTCTCTATTTATCTGGCCGTCAGCCATGGGTTCAGAGAAGAGCCTGTGGCCTGAACAGGAGCATCAGTGTTAACGGTGGACTTTTTCTGAGTTTACTAAATTGATGGAATGTAATACTGTACCTCTAGGTGCCATTTGAGCCACTGTGCAGAGAAGACCCGCTTTGCAGTGGGGCCAGTAGTAGGAAAACAGAATTGAGATATGGATGGAGACAAAGCCTTCATGATATGGCTCCCTTGAGCCCCTAGATCCAGCCATGCCTGAACCCAGACATCCCTCTCTGGGCATTCTGCTGAAGTGAGTCAACAAATCCCATTGTTTCTTTAAGCCAACTGAGTTGGGTTTCTATCACTTGCAGAAGAGAAAGTCCTGATTCACACACTCAACTCTACGGATAAAATTCAGTAAACTTCCTCTTCCAAGAAGCCTGCCCTGGACACCCCCAGGGACTTTTCCATGCTACAGCACCGTCCCCACTTAGCATTTCATTTTATCCTCTCCTGTGGTTCTTCAGGATCTTGAGTGAGTCATGACACTCCAACAAGATCTAAGGCATTTTTAAAAGAGTTTTCTCTCCTGCCAGGCACATAGTAGGTACCAAAACCAATCCAAAAGATACCTTTGGAGTCAAAACGCAGTGTTGTACAGTGGCTAAAAGAAAGTTCATGCCCTGGCTGGCGTAGCTCAGTGGATTGAGCTCGGGCTGTGAACCAGGCATCGCAGGTCCGATTCCCAGTCAGGGCACATGCCTGGGTTGTAGGCCATGGCCCCCAGCAACCATACATTGATGATGTTTCCCTCTCTCTCTCTCTCTCTCTCTCTCTCTCTCTCTCTCCCCCTTCCCTTTCTAAAAATAAATAAATAAAATCTTTAAAAAAAAGAAAGAAAGTTCATAACTCTCCACCGAGCAATGGAGCTCGTCTGGAACTCTTGAATAGGCTGTCCTGGTAATTCCCCAGAGCTTCAGACGCAGCGGTTCCGACAAGGGGCCAGATGCAAACAGTGGAAACCACGCCGTCATGAAATCAGAGAGGGAATTTCCTAGAACAGTGGTTCTCAAACTTGAGCGAGCATCAGCATCCCTGGGGGGCTTGTTGAACACAGACAACTGGGCCCCACCGCACAGCTTCTGCTTCAGTAGGTCTCCGATGGGCCCAAGAATTTGTGTTTCTAACAAGCTGCCAGTATTGCTAACAAGTTCCTAACCGCAGGTCCGGGGGCCCCACTTCGAGAACCACTGGATCCAATGACATTAAGACAATGACAGACCAGTAAGGGAGACTGAGAGTCAAGCGTGGAGGTCGCACAGCAGGAAGCAGCCCCAAGCCACTCTGGCAGACAGCTCGAGGGGAGGAGACCCACCCACCTTCGGGGGGCCATCCCGGTGGTGGGCGCCTACCACACCACCGTCCGTGGCTTGTGTCAGAGCACGGAATTGGGGTGCCCCCGTACCCTCGTCTGCAGCTCAAGTCTCCTGGACGTTGTCACTCTGGTGTCAGACCTCGCAGATAGCCACAGCTATTTCAGGGAGCTCAGTTGCATTTGGAGGAAACAAAGCTCAGAGAGGGGAGGTCATTGGCCTGAGGTCACCCAGCACGTAAACCTGTGGGTCTGGATTCGAATTCCCATCAGCTTGCTGACCAAGTGCAGGCTCTGTCCGCAATGAAGCCTGAATGGTTGCTGCAGGGGCATCTGACCTTTTGGCGTCTCTGGGCCACACCGGAAGAAGAAGAGGAGCTGCCTTGGGCCACACATTCAGTGCATTGCAACACATCATCACAAAAACATCTCATCATGTTTTAGGTCGATTGATGATTTTGTGTTGGGCTGGGGTCATCGCGGTCCTGAGCTGCATGCAGCCTCCTCAGGGGTGGGAGACCGCACCCCTGGAGTCTCCTGTGCCTCCCTGAGAAACTTCCCTTTTCTAGAGGCACAGACGGAGACCCTTACCAACTTCTGGACTGACTGGGGGGGAGCAGGCTGGGGCATTCCCGAGAGTCTGGCCCAAGTCAAGCTCCCAGGGAACCTGTCCCTATGTCTTGGCGGAGCTGACCACCTCCCCTGTGGGCCCATCCAGCTTTCTCCAGGTTCTGGTGGCCGGGCTGACACCAGCCAGTGGCCACGACAGCAATAGTTATTGGCCAGTTTGACGTGCTGCCGACCCCAAGCCAGCGGGCCTCGCAGCCCAGGCACGGAGAAAACCTCGAGGAAAATCTGCAAGCTCCGGGAGCTCAGGTGTCTTCTCTGGGAACTCCTGTCCTTTCTGTCCCTGTCTCCGTTTGTCTGTGTATCTGTCTCTCTTTCTTACCGTGTCATCTCTGGGTTCCAGTGTGAGGTCCCTCTCCTGTTTCTCTGACCCTTGCCTCTTCCTCTATGCCTCCAACCCTCTCTATTCTTGTCACCTCCGGCTGTGGTTCTGTCCTCTCTGTCTTTCTGTTCTCTCCTGTCACTGCCCCCCTGCCTCCCTCGCCCTTCCATGGGCCTCCCTCCCCCTGGAGTGCACGCACAGAGCCCCAGCGGCCTCTCTGAGAGACAAGGCTCCCCAGGGGCCCAGCAGGAAATGCAGTTTCCCCTTTGACCCTGTCAGCTGGCCATAGGGGATGCAGCCTTCCTCCCACGCCATCCACTCAGGCAGGATGTGCTGTGTCCCTGGGGCTCAGGATAGCATGTCTCACTTTTGAGGGGCTCAGAGAGTAAGGGGCTGGTGGTGGCCAGGTGAGCAGGGCAGGGGGAGACCCCCGCTTTCACTGAGCTCCTCCTGGGTGTTGGCACTGGACCAAGTCTAAGGGGTTAGACGCCAAAGGCCAGAGTCTTTCCTGGAAGACAGAAGGTCATATAAGGGCAAGGAGCTGGGGGTGGGGGTGGCAAGAACCGAAGCTTGGGAGGCAAGAGAGGTCTCTGCAGAGGCGGGGGCTTCCGGGCAGTCTGGGAGGATAACCACCCCCACACATTTGCAGGGCTCTTAATGTGTTTGGGTTTTTTTTTTTTGGACTTAATATATTTTCACATTCACTGTTAGGACAGGAGGTGTGGTTGCCATGTCAGAAAGCGTTCAGGGGTCAGAGTCAGAGGTCTGGCTTCCAACTCCGTTTCCTCCTTGCTCTGGGCATGACCTTGGACAAGTCGCATCACCTCTCCTAGCCTGTTTCTTCCCGTGTGAAGTAGGTGTAAAAGCCCTGTGTATCGTAGTGCTACCCGGAGGGTGGTCAGGGATTAAAGGAGCCAGCCAGTGGCAGAGAAGAAACCCTACTGTTGCTCTAACAAATGACCATGAACTTGGCTTAAACCACACACATTTATTATCTTACAGTTTTGGAGGTCTGAAGTTTAACCCAGGTTTCACCGTGGAGACCTCACTGCCGTGCAAAGCCAAATGCCGACCCTCTGGAGGGTGCCCGGAGGATTGAGATGTGAGCCCTGACTCCAGAGGGATTTATTGTCTGCTGAGAGGGGGAGGTGACCTCCCCAGAAGCAGAAAGGAGAATGAGGGGGGAGAGAGAAAGGGGGTGATGGGAACGGCCGCTTGGTTGCTGATTAGGGTCCTGGCGTGGTGGGGCTGGTTTTAGGCTCGAAGTCCAGCCCTGTTGCTTCCTGGGTGTGCACTCCGGAGCCGGTGAACCTGTTTTCCTCATCTGTCAAACGGGGTCAACCGTTTTCACTGTTTTGTACACTGAATCGGCACGAGAACTAAGATGTTTGTAAAGTGTTAAGCAGGTGCCTGCTGGACCCCATAAAAGCAGCTGTCGTCGTCATTGCTATGGAGATTCTGATCGGGACGGGACTCCGGGGTCGCACAGCGAGAGGAATGGCACCGGGGGCTGCTGGTGTGTTCTTTGGACGGTAGGTGAAAAGGGCACTGAACGGGGAATGGGAAGCCCGGGGCTGGAGTTCTTGGCTGCTCTCCAGTGAATCCCAGGCAGGTAACTTGACTCAGTGCTTTGGCTTCTTTGTCCCGAAACTGGACGCAGTGAAGCCCTCGGACCTCTGGGTTTCTTCGGCTGCAATCGGATGAGGCACAAATGCATTTTGCAGGTTGCAAAGAGCCGTCTTTTTCCCAGGAGCCATCTGCAGAACGGGGTGGCTGGTGGATCCCTGGGGTGAGGCACTGAAGTCACACCCTAGCAAGTGCTGGGGGAATGGTTCCCACCACGTGGGCCCAGCAACACTCGGGTTTGCAGAGTGGGGTTCAGAGTCTGGGTCAGGACCCCCTGACCCTGCACGTCTGCCTCTCCTCCACCTGCCCCATCCCACGTCCGGGGCCACCGAGCAAGCCTTGGGGGCAGGCCTGAGCACCCACTCACCCCAGGCTTGAGGCAGGTCATTCTAAAGCCTTATTGCCAGGAGGGCTTTTTAGGTCCTTGGCTCCTGTGGTTTTTCGATGTATCTATTATTAGCAAACTGTTTCTCCAAAGGACACCCTGCCTAGAAGCCCAGTGGACAGAACTTATGAAAGGGGACGCTCCAGACCCCTCCTGACCCTGCTGACCTGTTCAGCCTCCTACCTTCCGGTTCCCTACCCTGTGCCCACCCACCCCGTGCCCACTGTGGCCTAGGGGGGCATAGCTTGTTTTCCTTGTTCACGCCCCTTCCCAGAACCTCACTCCTCTTCCTCCCACCCACCCCTGAGGTTTAAGGTGGGGGGGGCTCTGACGTCCCTCTACCGGCCCCCTCGCTTCTCTGCTGGGTGCCCTTGGTGAGTTCCTCACCACCCGGCCTCAGCTCTCCCATCCGTGAGGTGGGTCCGTGAGAACAGTGCAGCGGCAGGATTGGGAGCACACCTGGGCCCCGGGGCACATCCTCCGAGTTCCTGATCTCCTTCCCACGGGCTGAGGCAGCAGCACAGGTGCCTCCTTGGGGCCGGGCCAGGCTGGGCACCGTGGAGAGACAGGCAGGGCCTCCTCTGGGCAGCTCTGAAGATGGGAGCCCAGCCTCCAGGGCGGGAAGTCCCAGGAACTCATTCCCTAACATTCTAGGGCTCCCTGGGGCCTCCCGCCTGGGAAAGGAACTGCAGAGGTCGGGCCTCAGCCTGCCAGGCCCGTGGTGGCTCCATGAAGACTCGAGGAGCCCTGTGCCAGCACCCCCGGTGGGCGCCGGCAGCCCACGGAGCTCTGAAGCCCGGGCGGGGTGTCTGGGTTCTGACTTCATGTGGCTCCTCTGGGGCTGCCCTGTGCTGAGCAAGAGGAACGGCCCCTAGCCTCCTGACTCAAGAATGCAGAGCATTCTCACCACCACTGAGAGGGAGGGGCCGGTCTGCTCTGCGGGCTCCAGAAGGATCCAAATTGTTTGCTAAAACCGCAGTGCCGGAGAGGTCTGAGGGGAACTGGAGGTCGGGGCTGGGGGCAGAGATCCCGGCTCCGATTATCCTGGGAGCGAGGCGGGGTCTGCCCTTAAAAGGAAAGTTATCCTGCGGTGGATGGATGGGGGGGGGCGGATGGATGGGGGGCGGGAAGAGAAGGCTCCCTCCCACACTGCAGCCTGGCTCTGGAAGACAGGGGTGTGGGCACCTGCCCCTCCCAGCCCAGACCCCTTCTCATCCCAGCTCCCTCCTCCATGGCCTCCACAAAGCCATCCCGTCCTCTTTTCCCAGGCTGCAGTTGTCCAGCGCTTCCTCTCAGGGCCCCTGTCGGCTGTAAATATTCATTATGTGTCATGCACTGCATTCACCAGGCAGGCGACGTGGGGAGGGAACAGTGTGCCCCCTGAGGGCAGGGGCTGTGCCTCGTGTTTGGCTGTGTCCCCAGACCCAGCCCAGCCACATGGCTGGACTGGTGAGCACGATTTGGCACTGCCTGGCCTGGCTTTTCCAGCACTGCTAGGCCCTCTCTCTCCCCCGGAGCCCTCACCCTGAGCTCAGTGCCCCAGGCTTTACCGCCTACTGCTCTCCTCCCCGCAGGTCCCCAGCCCCGAGGTGGCCGTCTCCCTTCCCCCACCCGAGTGTTTGCTCAGCTGTCAGCGGGATCCGCACTCCACCTCCACCCCACCCACAGCCAAGGTCAGTGGACAGGCCTCCCTGGGGAACTGAGCCAACACAGGCCCCAACTGAGGGGCACCGGACCTTCTAGATTATTCCTGGGTTGGCTCTCTTCTGCCTTCCATGACTCCAACCAGAGTGGTTTCCCAGAGACAGACCTGGAGACCAGTTTCCGTGGGCTTCTGTACAGTTCAGGCTTCCACTGGAGACGCAGGACCAGCAGAATATGTACATGTATTAAATGATTGATTGGTCAACTGATTGTAGGAAATTGGTTTATGCAAGAACGGGGGCCAGCGTGGTGAGCCTGCAATCCCCAAGGCAAGCCTTCCAGGAAGGGGGGGTTGCACTCTCATCCCCAGATCCTTAACCTAATCACAGTTCCTCTTGCCATATAAGGTAAGGCATCCATAGGTTTCAGGGATTAGGAAATCGACATGCTCAGAGGCCACGGTCCTGCCTACCACAGCCCCCACCAGCCCTCATCACCCCTCCCCATTCATCCATTCTCTCATTTTTCTGAGCTTGGCTCACCTACCGGGCTGGGCCTGTGGGCGGTAGCTGGCTACCGGGCCCTGGAGAGAGGCCCCAGTGGAAGGGCAGCCCCAGAAACAGGTGGTCGGATTACAGAAAGATGAGTGACACAATGATGGTCGAGGTTCAAAGGACTTCGGTGGCAGAAGGGGGTAGGAGCTGAGAAGAGGGGAAGGAATGATTGGCTTGTGTGGAGGGAAGAGATGCCTTATGAGGTCTTTGGTCCTGGGGACCCCTCACCTGGGGTCCGAGGGGACACGGGCTGTGCCAGGGCGTGAGGGGAAGCCACACGGAGAGGAGGTCCCCTCTCTGCAGCCAGATCTATTCGGACCCCTCCCGGCACGCGGAGAGGGACTGTGTTATAGAAAAACAAACACACGGCCGCTGGGCAGTGGAATGCGAAATTCGCGAGGTTTCCTAAGAAAGCAATGAAGACTGCCCTGGCCGGGTTGGTCGGTTGGTTAGAGTGTAGTCCCGATGTGCCAAGGTTGCGGGTTCGATGCCCAGTCAGGGCACATGCAGGAATCAAGAAATAAATGCATAAATTCTCTCTCCCTTCCCCTCTCTTTCTAAAGTCGATATGGGAGAAACTCCCGGAAACTTGGTTCTTCTTGCCAATGCAATGAAGAATTAGAGATCGGTGAGTCTATTAGCGTGCGAGCAGGGTTTGTTGGTGATCCGTTCTCATAGAAGAGAAGGTGGGGGTGGGGGCGCTGAAAGGTGTAGGTTCAGGGTGAAGCAGGTAAGGGCTGCAAAGGTAGGGGTGGCAAGCTCTCTGGTGGCCTGAGGCTGGGCAGCCTGGCCCAGAGGCCAGAAAGCCAAGAGTGCCAGTCCCCGAGTCATCTGTCCTGAGGACTCAGATAGTTGGTGGGATGAGGACTGAGGGGTTACATACTGACTGACAGGTAAAGGTGGTGCTAGCTTTCCAGGAAGGGGGGGCATGAATACCCAAAGGTGTGAACAGGCCTCTTCCTTTAAGCACTATGGGCCCTTTGGGGCCTATCAGGCCTTGGGAAGAGAGTCCAGTTTCCAAGACTTCCTTTCCCACTATCTGGGAAAGGTACACAGAATCTCAAGGACTGCTGAGTCAGTGGCAGGGAGTGTCTCCTTCCTCCTCCCTGCCTTTACTTCCCATCTGGCTCTTCATTCTACCGTAACCAAATGAATAAATAATGAAGACCTGAAGGAACTGCCGACTAGGCCTCTGGTTCAGTTCCCTGTCCTGCCTTCCCCTTCTCCTGCTTCAGGTTCTGCGTGCTCCAGGCTCCCAGCTCCCACCAGCTCCTTCTACAGTTAGGCACCTGGATGTTTGAGAAACCCTGGCGGAGTGGAGAGCCCGGGATGAACTAGACAGACTGGGGTGTGTTTGCTCAGTTATTCATGGACAGATGGCGAGTGGAGGGGGCAGGAGAAAGGCCCAGCCAGGTCCTCCCTGCCAACGGGAGCACCTGGGGGCGGGGCACTGCCCAGGGCCGCTGGGTGGGGCTGTATGCTTGAGGGCCCATAAAGGCCTGTCCTTCCACCTGCTGTCTCCTAGGGCCTCCAGTCTCTCTTTCACGGGCTCCCTCCATCTGCAAAGCTCTAGAGGCCCAAGAGAGAACCAGGTGGCTGCAAAACCAGACCCCTGTTCAAATTCAGGCTCCAAGTCCTGAAAGCTGAGTGATGTTGGGCTGGGCCAGGCTCCTTTCTTTTTTCTGTTAGATTAGGGTAATTACCCGCCTTCATTCCTGGCTGAAGTCCACAAGGCACAGGAGAATTCCCGCCCACAATCACAAAGGCCCAGGTACTTAACCTCTTACTGTAACTAACCAAGCCCCGAGCCCTTCTAAAAAATTCAGAAAAGAAAGCCCTGGCTGGCGTAGCTCAGTGGATTGAGCACGGGCTGGGAACCAAAGTATCCCAGGTTCGATTCCCAGCCAGGGTACATGCCTGGGTTGCAAGCCAGAACCCCCAGCAACCACACATTGTTTCTCTCTCTCTCTCTCTCCCCCCCCGCCTCCCTTCCCTCTCTAAAAATAAATAAATAAAATCTTAAAAAAAAAAAACTCAGAAAAGATGCAACTGTGTCTGCCTGTTCACCACGGTGTCCACAGCATCTTCCACAGGGTCTGGCACCCAGTAGGAGCATAATAAATTCCTTCCTATCTTCCTTCCTTCCTTCCTTCCTTCCTTCCTTCCTTCCTTCCAGCAACGCATATTAATCAGTCTACAATGTGGAGGGCAGGTGCTAGGCTAAAACTTAGGCATAACTGTCTTCACTTTACAGCTGAAGAAAGGGAGACTCAGAGAGGTGAAGTGACTTGCCCAAGGTCACACAGCAGGGCAAGCAGGGGTCAGCAGGGGGTCAGCAGGGGACTGACGGAATCAATACCTGGACCTAGTTCTTATACCAGAGTTTTTCGACTTGACCCCAAGTGCGGAGGCCTGGAGGCAAGGAAAGGAGGCCTGCTGGGAGGACGGCCAGAACAGGAGGCCAGGAGCTGCTGGGAAAATGGACTGGGGCAGGCACACCAGGATCACCCAAGGTCAAGTGAGGGACCAGTGAGGTCTGGCCTTCATCCTGTGGGCCACAGAGACTGGAGTTTTGTTCCTGCTTTGGGCCGCTGTAAAACTAAAGGGATCTCAAGCAGTGGGCTGGTCAGAAGTACTCGGTTTCCTTACTTGAGAAATGGCACAAAGATGCGGATAAGTGTTCACAAGCCGGAGGCTCAGGCCAGGAAGTGCAACAAGAGATCCCAGCACAGCCCCGTCAGGGATGCAGGGGACTTGACGAGTGATGAACTTATCCACCTTTTCCACGCCTCAGGGTCCGGCTGCGGGAGATGGGACCCAGCACCCTCATCTCACGGGGTCCCTGTGAGTGTCGAGAGGGATGGGTCTCGGAAAGCACCAGCGCCGTGCAAGCACAGTGGTAGCTGCCGTTGTCACTATTGTTCTATTATGATGATGATGATGATTTCCCTTAGCTGGGTCTTGTACTGAGTACCACTTGCTGGGGGAGCGGGGAGCCCAGCTGTCCCGTGGGGCAGTCTCTCCCCACAGAACCGGGAGCCCTTTGCTTCTGGTTCCCTGGGTATCTGCGCATGTTCTAAAATCTTGGGCTTAGGATCATCACTGCTGAGCCCAGGAGTATTTCATGCTGAGCAGCTTGAGAGAGGAAAAAAAAAAAAAAAAAACAACTGGCTGGGAGACAGGAGACCCGGGGCCCAGCCCCAGGCCTGCCCTGGCTCCTGACTCCTGACTCCTGGCTCCTGACGGGCTGTGTGGCCCTGGGTGAGTCATTCCCCTCTCGGCCTCACACACCGAAGGACTCTACGAGCCTCTCATTCCTGATCTCAGTAACTGGGCTGGGAGAGGGACACCCAGCCCTGGGCGCAGACCCTGGGGCGGGCGGGTCCGGTTCACAACCAGGACAGGGAGTGGATGCCCACCCAGCAGGTCCATGTGCCCACTTCCCGAAGCCCCCGAGTAGTGCATTACAATTATAGAGTGCCGGGTCATGCAGCAGCAGGGTCAGATAAGCAAACGAAAACACGAGATGCCTGGTTAAATTTGAATTTCAGATCAATAACAAATAGTTTTTTTTTTTAGTAGAAATAGTCCCAAATATTGCATGGGACAAATGGATACTGAACAATTTTTGTTCTTTTTCTGAAGTTCAAATAATTCAAATTTAACTGGGACTCCTGTGTTTTATCTGGCAATCCCAAACGCCGCCAAAGAAAAGGATGCGAGGCAGCTCTCCAGGTGCTCATACGGAATGCTGGCGAAGGTGCGTCAGGGGAGAAAGCAAAGCGAAGGACAGCGTGGACAGGACACTTCCCTGTGCTGGAAGGGGAGGGGGAAGCTCAGGGAGGATGTGCGCAGAGGCGGCCAGAGACACAGGCGGCTCCCTGGGGGGGGCCCAGGCGGCGGGAGCAGGAGGGTGGACGACTCGTCACTGTGCCTTCTTTGTACCTTTTGAATTTTGTAGCACGTGAATATTTTATCCAGGCCAAAAAATAATAAATAAATCAGTAAGTAACACAATCAGGCTGTTTTGCTCTGACCCAGCTCCCTGCACCCTTAACCTCCTGCATTCTAGAAATACTCCAGGAGTTGTGTTATCCTTATCAAAATTCCTTTAGGCCTTTGACTCCTGTCTCGACGCTTCCCCCAGCCTGCCTGCGGGAGTGGGATGAGTCACAGTCACACACTCACGCACACTCACACGCCACCAGCTGTTTGCCACTGCAGGCCCTTCTGGGGAAGACCCCCTTCTAGTTGTGGCCCCCCTCTCTGCAAAGATTCAGGTGCCCCTCCTCTCCCTCCCTCCCTCCCTCTCTCTCTCTCTCCCCTCTGTTCTCCCCTAAGAATGTAATTCAAGTGCATCCAACCCTCATATATTGGGTGTGCCAGGCATTGTTCTAGGAACAATGAAAACCTCCCAACAAATCTGAATGGAGGGATTACTAGAGCGAAAGAAGTGTGGGGTGGGTGGGGAAGTGATTCTGTATGTGTCTGCAGGGAGGCGGCATCTGGGAAGGCTTCCTGGAGGAGGTGGTACTGTGAAAGAAAAGTGCTTTCCTGAGCAAAGCCAGGGTCTTTGGGAACGGATCAGCGGGTCTTCACTGAGCACAGGGCTGTGCAGAGTTCGGTGCCAAGTGCAGGGCTGAAGACAAAACAAGGAGCCACGAACGCCAGGGCCCTCCCTAGAAGAACTTAGTCATGCAGGGGAGAAGACAGCACGTCTCACAGGAGGCTGTGGGGGCAACCCCAGCAGGATGTGCTTCAGTACCATATCTGGGGTGGCAGGGCGAGGGGCCCGGGAAGGGTTACCAAGCTCACGTGGGAAGGTCTGTATACATCTTTCCACCTCATTTCATTTTTCAGGTGAGGCCTCAGGCCCAGAGGAGGACAGGGAATTGCCCAGGTCACACAGCAAATCAGTGGCAAAGCCAGGACCAGATTCTCTATATGACCGACCCCCCCCCCCCCCCCCCGCCCAAACCCGTATCCCATACAGCTGGAGCTCAGTGTGGCTTCAGGTGAAGCTTCCAGAAGCACTCTGCCCCTGAGCAGTCCTTTGGCAGGTGACACAGATGGGTTGAACAAGGCGCTGTCCAGGAAGAGACCTACTTACTTTGTGACCTGGGGTGACACTGCACTGATCGGGCTCAGCTCACAGCAGCTCACCAAGGCAGTTTGGGGAGGAGAGGGCCACCTGCTAGAGGCTGTCTCACGCAACCCTGCCAACGGAACCTGCCGTAGGACGCATGCCCTGTTCCAGGCAGGCAGATGGAGGCTTAGGGAAATGAGGCAGCTCGCCCCCGATCCCCAGGCAGGGGGACCCAGGCACAGGGGTGCCCTGTGCCGTTCCCATAAGACAACTCTGCCTGCGCTCGGAGGTCCTCTCGTCGGAACTTGCATGTTTCCTCGGCACACTCCTGACAGGTGCCTGGAACCGCACTGTGCACCCTCTTTCTTCCTAGTCACCACAGACGTCCTCCTCAGGAGTAGCCAGCCCTGGAAGGCATTATCAGCCATTTACAGAGTGTAAAGTAGTTATCAGATCCTGAGCCGGGGCTGCGTGCAGAGCCCTGCCCAAAATGACACCTGACAGGTGAGGGGGGAGAGGTCCCAGGGCAGGGCCGTGCTCTGGGAGCGGCTGGGTGGGGCTCCCTCTGCATGGCCTGGGCACTGGGCCCTGTGTCCAGGTGGCACTGTGGAGGCAAGCGCCCCAGGGAGGGGCTACAGGGTGACGTGGAAAGGGCATCCACTTTGCTCAGTTTCCAACTGGAGCTCCACCACCTCCTGCCGCCTGGCCATAAAGGAGCCTCCCTGGGCTGCTCCCACCTGGGCTGTGCGGGGACTACCGCTGCACCTACCTTGCAGGTGGGGCGCTCGAGAAGATGCTCAATTCACAGGTCCTCAAACCTGAGGGAACCTATGGAAGTCAGTTTGCATCCCCTGGAGGGCCCCTTAAGACCGTAAGGCCTCACCTCAGAGCTTCTGCTTCAGTTAGTGTGGGGGAGGGGACTGAGTGCCCTAACAAGCTCCCAGGTGTTTCGGGAGCTGCTTGGGCTGGAACCGCCCCCCTATACAAGTCAAGGGATTCTAGGAAAGCTGGAGGTCTGGTGCGGTGGCTGGTGGGGGGTGGGCAGGAGAGCCTAGAAAAGATGCTAACTACGAACCTGACACTGCGGTGATTTTGCGGCCCCATCACCGGGTTGGACAGAGGGTGTCCAGAAGAAGAGTGGCAGTGGCACGCGGGCCAGGGCTCTGAGCTCTCCCCAGTAATCGCTCCCGGCGACGCAGGAGTCTCCCCCTAACTGCGAGAGGGCAAATGCTCCTGTCCACACCAGGCACTCGGCTCAGGGCTTCCCACAGATTGTCTCATAACCTCCCCCATGAGCGGGTGATGGATACCCCTATTTTATAGATAAAGAATCTGTGAGGCAGACAGAATAACGACCCCCCAAAGATATTGCCGTTTCCATCTTCAGAACCTATGAAAGCCAGTTTGCAGAGAAAAAGGACTTTGCAGATAAGATTTTGCCCTCGGCGGGTGTGGCTCAGTGGATTGAGCGCTAGTCTGTGAACCAAAGGGTTGCAAGTTCTGTTCCCAGTCAGGGCACAGGCCTGGTCCCCAGCTGGGGGCCTGCAACCCATCCCTGTACCTCTCACACACTGATGTTTCTCCACCTCTCTTTCTCCCTCCCTTCCCCCCTCTCTAAAACTAAATAAATAAAATCTTAAAATAAAAAGATTTTGATTGGGACCTTGAGATGGGGGGTGGTATCGTGAATTTTTCAAGTGAGGGGTGCGCCCTAATCAGAAAGGCTGCCGAGGGTCTCCGCCTGTTCTGTTCAGACCACCAAACAAGAGGCCGCAGACTGGGTGCTGCATGAAACACAGGAATGTATTTCTCACAGTTCTGGGGGCTAAGTCCAAGATCGAGGTGCCATTACTGCAATAAACGTAATCCTGGTTGCTTTCTGATAAGGGTCCCCTTCCGGGTTCAAGGCTGACGCACCTCCTCACGCCCTCAGGCACAAGGCGGAAGGGACGACGAGGGATGTCTCAGGAGCCTCTCTTATAAGGACACTCATCTCACACACGAGGGCCCCCCACCCGCACCTCCAAAGACGCTAAGTCAGCATCCTCATTCCATCATCCTGGGGGGGTAGGGTGTCGATGCATGGCTTTGGGGGGAAACACACACATGTTCAGACCACAGCAGCGAGAGTCAGAAGGGAGAGGAGATGACGAAGCAGAGGTGGGGCACCGCGTGCTGGGGAGAGAAGATGCAGGGGGGCTGCTGGCCCAGGGGTATGGGCGGGCTCTGGAGCCCCGAAAAGCAAGGAGAACGGAGTCCCACCTGGAGCCTCCTGATGACACCCTGACTTCAGCCCTGCACATCGTGTTGGGCTGCGGACCTCCAGAACGGCATTAAATAAGGTCATGAGTTTGTCTCATTTCAAGCCATTCAGCATGTGGTCATTGACTATGCGAGCCGTAGAAAATTCACCCAAAACCCAAGGCTCAGAAGGATGCGGTGGCAGGGACAGGACTTGGATGCAGCCTTTCTTCTGTCTGAGAGAAGAAGCCCAGACACCTAACCACCAGGCTGACTCAGCCACCGCCCAGGTCTGGGAGTGGAAGGCCCCAACCCATTTTCCCTTCGGAGAAGACAGGACCCTGGGGGGCGGCAGAGAGGAATTCTGCTGTTGGTTAATGGCAGAAGGGTTGTTATGGGAGAGAGGAATGTTTGTGGGGAGGCGCAGCAAGGAATTCCCATCTATTGGACAAACTCCAGTCGACGAGAACGGCTGCCTGAGCTCTGCGCAGAGCGGTACATCTTAAGGCTGAGCCCAGGCTCCAGGGGAAGTGCGCTGTGACGGGCAACGCTGATGTGCTCACTCATACACTGAGTGTATGCATATGCTGCTATGGATTCAATTCCCCGGGGCTGGCACTGGGTTTGACTCATCTCTTTCTTCCCAGGGTCTAGCGGTGCGCCTGAAGCAGAGCAGGCACTCAACATGTGTTAGAGGGAGAGAGGGAGGGAGGGAGGGAGGGAGGGAAGAAAAGAGGAAGGAAAGGAGAGGGAAAGCAGGGCAAGAGAAATTTATTTTCAGGGAGGCCAGGACCAAGACTAATGAGAAGAGTTTGAGGCCGGAGAGCTTTGCTCTTACCTCCCAGTACTGATTGTCGCAGACCCTTGCTTTGGGGTTCCTCCCCGTTCCCCTTCCACCTGGTTAGAGCGTGACTGCCAATCACAAGGTCCTGTCCGTCCTACCCAGGGGTGGGCCTGTGACTCGAGCCAGGCTGCCCCACTCTGTTTCACAGAATCTGGACCTTTTCCCTGATGGCCACATCCTGGAGGGGTGGTCCACACACCCAGCCCCTGAGGAGGAAGTGGTGGAGCTCAGAGGAACCCAGAGCCATGGGACTGCTCGGACAGAGCTCCCCCCATACTCCTAACCGTGAGGTTGTCTCTTTTGCGATCCACAGCCCTAGGCGCAGGGATCAGGAGGAAGGTAGCCTGCCAGTGAGGTCCAGCCGTCTGGCTTTTCCTGCGTTCCAGCATCTCCGCTGGTTGTGTTCCAATAAATACATCCACCTCCATCTTATTTTTTGTAAGATTTGAATGAACGTATTTTTAGAGAGACAGAAAGGGAGGGAGAAAGACAGGGAGAGAAACATCAGCTGGTTGCCTCTTGCACACGCCCCTAACCAGGGACCGAGCCTGCAACCCAGACGTGTGCCGTGATGGGAAATCGAGCCGTCTGCAGGACACCGGCCAACCAACTGAGCCACCCCAGTCAGGGCCACCCACCTCCATTTTCATTCTGCCCAGTTATTCAGAGTAGTCAGTTCCCATGGCTTGAAACCCAAGAACCCCCAATCCACATTATACAGTCTCTCTAGAAGGAGGAGCCAACAATCAGAGCTGTTCAACTTTGGAAAAATCTCTTTAGTCAGGGACTTAAGAAAAGAGGGTACAAGCCCTGGCTGGCATAGCTCAGTGGATTGAGCGCGGGCTGCAAACCAAAGTGTCGTAGGTTCGATTCCCAGTCAGGGCACATGCCTGGGTTGCAGGCCATGGACCTCAGCAACTGCACATTGATGTTTCTCTCTCTCTCTCTTTCTCCCTCCCTTCCCTCTCTAAAAATAAATAAATAAAATCTATAAAAAAAAAAGAAAAGAGGGTACAGGCAGAAAGGCTGTGTCCCCTGAAATTCTTACGTTGAGGCTCCCACGGGATGGTATTTAGAGGTGGGGCCTGTGGGAGGTGGACCCTCACGGTGGGAGTGGCATCCTTCGGAGAAGAGGGAGAGAGCTGAGGCTTCTCTCTCTCCCTCCCCAGCGAGGCCACAGTGAGAAGACAGCCACCTGGAAATGGGGATGGGAGCCTTCAGCAAGCACCTGGCCCTGCTAGCACCCTGATCTGGGATCTCCAGCCTCCGGGACCATGGGGGACGAATGTCTGTTGTTTAAGCCCCCGGCCTGTGGAATTCTGTCACCACAGCTGCTCTAAGACACAGGGGCTGGGACCCGTCTGGTGGGAATGTCGTCACGTCGGGTGGGTGGGTCATGGGAGGGAGGGTCGAGACCCCCATGGCCAGTGAGGCGAGCATTAGGTTCCCTGCCCATGAGCTGTAGGGCCTGGGTAAGTCCTTCTCTCTCTGAGCCTTGGCGTCTGGGAAAGGAGGCGATGAGCATATTTCTCTCACTGGGTCCCCCAAGGCACACAGGGACAGTGCCGATGAAGCACGTACAGCCCAGGGCTTGTCTCCTCTCCACGAGCTTGCACCGCACAGTGTGCCAGTCTGTGAACACGCCCCTGCGGCATCTCATTAGCGAGTGCCTGCCGCGTGCCAGCCACAGCGCTAAGGACTCGAAGAACGTCACCTATAATCCTTCATCTAATCACCAGATGGTGGCAACTATCTTCAGTCCACAGAGGAGGGCTCTGAGGCACAGAGAAGTTAAAGACGCTATCCTCAAGGCCACCCTGCAGGCCAGCAGGGGCTGGAGCTTGGACCCAGGCACTTTCCATCGTGAGCCCCAGATCTCAGCCAGGACCCATGCTGGCCCCTGCGCCAGGGGAGGGGCCTGAGACCTCTGCCTGCACTCGAACTCCCTGATTGCAGATGTAGGGTCTCAAACTTTGCCCAAACAAGCCGAGGGGCCCGTTGGAGAGGAGACACCCACACAGAAAAGGAAAGAGAACTGGAAAGGCAAAGCGTGCGGGGAGGGAGGGCCCATGGAGCCAGAAAGACTCTGGGAGGGGGCAGGCCCCTCCACCTGGATTTCAGGCCCGTATCCAGTGTCTCCAGAAAGAAAGGACGAGAAGCCACCACCCTAATCCTGAGGCCCCAGGGGGAGCGACAAGCTCCCCGGAGAAGACAGGTTCTCACAAGTTTCATGCACCCTGTCACTCCTCCAGGTGCTCAGGCTCGGGGTGGGGGGGCAGGGGGGGCGAAGAGGAAGAGAGGGGCTCCCCCTATGTTGGGGTGGGGCAGGAGGGCTCCCCCACCCACGCTCACACAAGAGAGTGCAGCGTGGCTCAGGCTCAGAGCCCCGGGGCTGGAATGACACTTGGGTGATGTTTTCCAAACTGCAGGTCACAACCCACTGATGGATCTTGGAATTAATTTGCTGAGTCCCACTCAGAACTTAATATAATAACGATGCTGATAACAAAATAGGAGAGAAAACATCAGAGTGAGTCTTGGGGAGTCCATCGTCTCATGAAACTTGTTTCAGTTTTGTGTGTTGTGCCCGGTTACGATTTACGTAGGTCTCACTCCTAGTCACACAAACAACCTCGCCAGCCACTACCTTCGATTATGCACCTAACCCTTTGTTCACCAGCAGCAGGACGTGAGCTGGCTCGTGAGACGCTTTTCAAAGGGCCCCACCTCCCTGTTTCAGCTCCCCACGCCCCGACCACAGGTTCCTGCCGCACCCAGCGGGGGGCGGGGGGGATGGGCCCACCCTGGGGCTGCACACGCTTACACCTCTGCTCCTTCAAATTCCTTTTTCTCTCAGCCTAACACCAGCCCTGCCTTCCCCCAAGGAGGGCCTGCTCCAGTGACAACTCTCATCCCCCAGGGGGCCAGGCAGGACAACCCCTCCCTTGCTGGTGGCGCCAGGATCTGCCACGGCATCGCGCTCACCCACGGTGCATCAGTTGGCTGGGCCACATCAGGGCAGCGCGCCACATCTGATGGATGAACAAACTCAAGTCCATTCGTAACGAGGGGATAAATCAGTGGTTGAAGGTTGAACTGCTCTCGGTGAGGGTTCTGTTCGGAAGCCTGCTGCTTTAAGTCATCCAACAATTGCCATGCACCTACTGGGCGCCTCGCACCCCACAAGCTACTGGGGACACTAGACCAACCGGAGTACAGCGACTCTCCTTGAGGAAGTCATGGTCCAGAGTGAGAGACAGGCCTGTCAAGCAGCCCCCAGCGTGATAAGAGCCTCAACAAAGGCACATGCAAGGGGACCCCATGCAGCCAGGGACTCTGTGCTGACATCTAGGAGGGGGCGGGGAGCCACCGCCAAAGGACTACAGTAGGGCGGGGTGAGTGAAAAATGTATTTTATGCCCTGACTGGTGTAGCGGTGGGGAGGGGGCGGGGGCGGCAGTCAGTGTTTCTTGCACGGATAGTTCTCTCCCTCTCTGTCTCCCTCCCTTCCCCTCTCTCTAAAAATAAATCAACAAAATCTTTAAAATGTTTAAAAATTTTACTCTTAATTATTTCACTCCCGCACTGAATACTAGTAAACTGCAGGACCATGCCTCCTGAGCTACCGGCCACTGCTGAGCACCATCTCTGGGGAGGCGTCCGAAGGCGGTAAATATTCACTGCAAATGGCCCACATTGGCCCGAGAGTGAAATGCAGGGACGGAGTGCCAGCCCCGAAAAGCACCTACGCCCCCTGCTAAAGGCTGGGCCTTCGGCCCGCCCCGCCCCACGCAGGCACTCCCCAGCGGAAGTGTTTAAATGGGAAAGAGGCGGGAGGTAAGACTCATGGTTTAGGAAATTCCTCTGGCTCCAGGGTGCAGACTGAGTAAGTGCCTGGGACCCGGCAGCGGAGACAGCGAATGCAGAAGTAACCCAGGCGAGGAGACTTGAGCCTAGAGGCAGCCAAGGGGGGCGCCCTGGCGCCGGGCAATGCGAGAGTTGCAGGTGGCGGCAACTGAGGCCCAAGCCAGACTCTGGGGGACGCGGCGGGCCGCGATCGCCCCTCCTCCCGCCTCAGGTGGGAAGGCGAGGCCCCGCCCATTCACTGGCCCGCCCTGCAAAGCGCCCAGCGCAGCCCCAGGCAGTCCCTGCAGAGCTCAGGCTCAGCTTCGCCCTTGCGCTCCTTTGTACTTTCATGCTTCTCATCTTCAAAACCAGCTCGCATTTTAACACTGTTCTGTCTTTTAAAAAGGACCGTGAGAGGGATAGATGAAGGGTCGTGGTGCTGTTACCCACCCCCGCCCCCCGTGCCCTTGTATGTCTGAACATGATCACACTAAAAACATCGAGGGAATGCTATGTCAGGACCATGTATGGAAAGCCAACTGCCCCGAACATTCATTCTAACTCTCCTTGGAAACTCTCAAGTCACCAAACACGAAGTCACGTTGTTAAGTGTGCCTAGCTCCCACCTTCCGCCCAAGGCTCGCGTCTGAGGGCTGTCTTCCCTTTGCTAAAAAGGGACACTGCTGAGGAGGTGTCAGAGACGTTCCCGCACAAGCTGTTCTGTCTCCTCGGCCCCAGTCAGGATTCACTGGAACGTGAAAACAAGTGCCTGGATGTTTTTTTAAATTCTAACCTGCGCGTATGCCCCCCCCCCCCACACTGGCAAGCAACACCCCGGTCTACCGCTGAACTCAGGGCCAGACGCTGGGATTTGGGTCTCACCTTTGACCCTTGAGGATGCAACCTTTCAGGGTCCATTATTTATCCAGGCTCTGCAAACCATTCTGCCAAAACTTCCGAAACGTGCTATCTTGATGTCAACACATTTTGCACTCAGCGGCCCCCTGAGGAGCGGGCCATTAGCACCCCCATTTTGCAGATGAGGACACTGAGGCTCGGAAAAACGCTGCGACTTGCCCACAGCTCACAAAGCCAGTAAACAGCCCAGCTAGATTCGAACCCAGGCTGTTGGCTCTTACCAAACCATACCTCGAAAGTTGGCACAGCCGATTTTTTTTTAAATTGGGTTCAAAGCCAGACACTGAGCAGACACCGGGTGGGCTGGGGCGTCCTGGAGGAGGCTGATTTTCTACCCCCGCCCCCCCCCCCTCGCCCGCCACCGCTTTCGGGTATCCCAGAGTTCCCCCCAACCCCGTCCTCACTTTCTGGCCCGACAACTCCCCTCCCCCCCCGGGGCCCCACCGCTGGCGCCGCAGGCCCAAGGCTCCCATGCAGAGGAATGGGACCGGGCACACAGGTACCGGAGACCCGGCCCCAGCCTGGGCGTAGTCCGGGTCAAGCGCTCCAATGAGAGCCCACACCGGGCAACCCAGGGCAGCCCCCGGGGATGGCGGGGCGCCGCTGTTCTTCCCGGCAGGAAGGCAATGGGGGGGCGTGGCCTTGGACAGGTTCCCCTCTTCTGGCGAGTGTCGGCAGCGGGCAGACTCAGGTGACGACGCCCCGGGGGCGCGCAGCGCAGTGCTCACCTTATATGGGCAGGCGCGGCGCGGGAGGGCTGGGACCGGACGTGGGGCGGGGCATGGGTGGGGCGTTCTGCCCAGTGGACCCCGCCCCGAGACCCCGAGAAATTGTGTGGGGGGACTTCTCTGCGAGGGCAGGGTCTCCTCAACGGTGCCTCCAAGTTCCCCTGCCTTCCCCTTACGCCCCTCACCTTGTTGAGACCCGTGCTGGGCCCCGCCCTACAGGGGCTGAACGTGACTGTGTGTTTCTTCCTTCACCCCACCGCTGCTGTAGCCGGCTGGTCCACACTAGGTAGCTGGTGCGGGGAGACCTTTAGTGCCTGCACCTTAGAGCTCACAGTTACCAAGCCTGTGGTCAGATAGTGAACCTTTTGGGCCCCTAAGGAGTCTCTGTAACCCCAAGGTCCGCCCGGGGCCTTGCGAAACATTAGCATTAATCCGAAACATTAGCATTAATCCCTCGGAAGTGCTTGGTTGCCCTTGTACACACTCAGACAGATACTCATCCTTCAAAAAGAAAACAGAAGCCCCTCCGTGACTTCTGTACTGGTTATTTAACCTTTCCAAATCTCAATGTCTTCATCTGCAAAATGGGAATTAAATAATCACCTCCTAACTGAGAATTCAATGAGTTCATGTCTGTACAATGCTCAAGGAAGTGCCTGGGTCCTGGTTGGTGTGGATCAGTGGATTGAGCACTGGCCTGCGAACCAAAGTGTGGTTGGTTCAATTCCCAGTCCAGGCACATGCTTGGGTTTCAGGCCAGGTCCCCAATAGGGGGTGCATGAGAGGCAACCACACAATGATATTTCTATCTCTCTCTCTACCAATAAATACAATCTTTAAAAAAAGAAAGAAAGAAAGTGTTTGGCACATAGTAGGTGCTCATGAGAATTTTTGTTGAATGCATTCATCCTACTGTGCTCTGGCTACCCATGCAGGTGCTCCGAGTTCTGTGTCTTCCTTCCCTGCCCATGCACATCCGGTGCCTGGCACATAGTAGGTGCTGATTAGTGTTTGTTGGTGAACGAATGAATTTCAGGCGGTGGGCGGGACGAGAGGATAGGGTCTTTCACCAGGATGGCCACTGCTGAGAGTGAGAAAACAAACCTCAGTGAGGTCTGCTGGGATCTAACTTTCTCATCACAGTCTCCTAGGAGCTTTGTGGCAACCCAGGGGACACGGGATAGATGTTAACCCCATTTCCCAGGTCACCCTCTGAGATACGGGGAGATGAAGGGACTTACCCACAGTTAGACAGTGAGTGGCAGGGTCAACACATGTCCCACTTGTACCACTCCAAGTCCCACGGTCCAGGACTCCCTTAGGTCTCAGGCAAATCAGGGTGGTTGGCGACCCCGGATCAAGCTCCTAGTCCCGGAGGACCCCACCCTCCATCCTCTCCTGGGCCAGTGTGGTCGTCCTAGAGCTTTTCAGTGAACTTCCTTAAGAGGAGACAATGCTGTCTAGCCCAGAGGGTCTGGGTGTCTACAAAGTCACTCTCTGCCAGACTCACGGCACAATGGGGGCAGGGGCAGGGGTGGGGTGGGCTGAGGGACAGGAGCAGCAGAAGGACCCAAGCTTGGTGCAGGAGTTCGGTTCACTCTCACACAGCCTCATGGGCCACTCCCGTCCTGGGGAAGGAGAAAGCCAGCCTTGCCCGCTAGGGCTCTGGGCCTGGTCGTGGAGATGAACGTGTGGGCAGGCGGCAGCCTGGTTGACGAGCAGCTGGAGAAGGGAGGAGGGAGCTGATGCCTCTGTGGGGTTTTATGAAGAGTCACCTCCTGGTTTAGCCACTCCCCAGCTGGCTGCAAGCTCACCATCCCGGTCCCCCCAGCCATCTCCCCTCCCCCCGGCCTGGTTTCCTCTGTAAACCCAGCAGCAGTGGGAGCTGGTCTCTGAGGGCCTTCCTGCCCTGAGGTTCATGACTTGGGGACAGCAGAGTTCTGGGAAATGTGGCCTCTGGAGGGAATACATCAGAGGCCAGGCACACGTACCCAGGCCTCACATGCACAAACAGCCTCATCTTCCCAGGCTGCCCGGGGCCTGAGCAGGCCCAGCGCTGGCCCCGCCTGCCTCATTCTCCCGGGCCACTGTCCAGGGAAGCCCTTCTCTCTCTCTGCCTGTTCCCGGAGCCCGTGGGGCCAGTGCCGGGACACGGAGGGCCTGGGCCCAGCCCAGCAGGGTCTGAGTGCTTCCCTTGGCTGAGGAGAAACCCCACTCTGGTCGAGGGCTGAGAGCTGCAGCCCTGGCGCTGGCCTGGCAGCGGCTCCGTGGTCAGGGCCAAGTGCTGAGCAAACACCAGGGCCACCGGGCAGCCAGGCCTCCACCTCTGGCCACTGAAGAGCCATTCCTGGGCCGAATGGGGTGCTCAACCAGGCAAGCAAGTGCAGGCATGGAAGGAAGGGCCCCCCCCTTCCTGGGGCCAGGGATTGGGCAGGAAGAAGGGAGCCCCGGGGGACTAGTTTCTGCCCCCTCCCCTCCTTCAGAAATCATCTTCCCCCTCAGCCTCCCTGCCGGCCTCGATCAAGAGCAACCCCGAGACTGGCAGTGGGAGCCCAAAGCCACCGCTGGGTTCTCTCCTCTTGCTTGCTGGTTGACCTCAAGCAAGAACCCTGCCCTCTCTGGACTTCCATCTTCCTCTCCTCGTCCAAACGTGGTAGCGCCCCTCCCTCACCTCAGCATCATAGTGACCCGTAGGGAATAATAAGGGAACAACAAACCCGTCTGTTTTGGGGGGAGGAAGGACACGCGGTGGCTCAGGGACACAGAGAGGTGCCCAACGTCCTGTGGGAGTGGCAGAGGTGCTGGGGCCCAAGAGGGCCTCCTTGGTGGGGAGAGAGGGGCCTTTATAATGGGGTCTGGGCAGTGGAATAAGGGTGCAGTCCGGGCTGGTCATGGGGCCTGGCACAGAACAGCTCCTGGGTAAGGTTACACACTCGACTCATTCATTCATTCATTCATTCATTCATCTTGCAGATTCCTGCGCCCTCCTCTGTGCCCGGCCCCAGGAGCAAGTCAGGGGTGTGGAAGGAAGGATCATCAAGGAAGAGGTGGAAGAGGATGGGCTTGGAAAGGGCTTTGGTCTTAGGAGCTGCGTTTTCTCAAAGTGTCGGTCGGGATCCCCTGCATTTAAATCACAAGGGCTTTAAGAATGAACATTCCGCCCTAGCCAGTGTGGCCAGTGTGGCTCAGTGGGTCGGAGTGTCGTCCCACAAACTGAAAGGCCATAGGTTTGATTCCTGGTCAGGGGACTTGCCCTGGGTTACAGGTTCAGTCCCAGGTCCAGGCACATGCAACATGCAAGAAGCAACTGATTGATGTCTCTCTCCCTCTCTCCCTTTCCCCCTCTCTAAAAAAATTAATTATTTTTTTTAAATGAACGCACATTCCCAGCTCCCACTCCAAACCCATAAGCATAACCAGATTCTTATATGATGGTTGCTTTGGACTCAAGATCTCTGAAACACAAGAATTTAGGGCCTGGAACTTTATAAGGCAGAGGTGGCTGGAGGTGGGACAGGTCCGATGACATTCCTGCTGCTCAGCCTCCCCTCCCCCAAAGTAAACCAGCCGGCGGGAGGTGCGGGTGCTTGGAGGGCACCCAGCTCCATTTTCACACTTGGGGACACCCCTTCCGGGCTCCGAGGGACAATAAAACTCTCCCTTGGCCCTGGGAATCCCCGTCTATAAAATCCAAAAGAGGAAATAAACTCTATGCCCAAATACGTTCATTCCAACCTCACTTATAACGCACAAACATATCAACTGAAAAAAATACCTATATATTGGAGAATGGGGGAAAGGTTAAAGGTGTGCCCCTAGCTGAGTGACTTCCCCTGGTTTTCAATAGGCTCAAGGCTGGCTGTGGGCTTGCAGGGAGGGGAGGGCGGGAGAAGCGCGGGGACCCCGGAGTCAGACCGTGAGCTCTGCATCCTGCCTCTGCCCCTGGCCGTGGCTGACCTGCAGCCGAAACTAACCGCAGCTGGTCATAGACCTCTCTCCTAGGGCTGGGCGAGCGTTGAAGGAGTCACTCACTGCTCAGAGTGCTCACAGCAGTGCCTGACACCTCTGTGTGTTCGCCGTCGCTATTAAACCTTGTAACAGGTGCTAGGGGCTGAGTCGTGTCCTCCCCCGGGTATGTCGAAACCCGGACTCCTAGGACCCCAGGGGTACTGTGTTTGGAGGGAGACCCTTTGCAGAGTTGATTAAGTTAAACTGAGGCCATCAGGGTGGGCCCTGACCAAATGTGACTGGTGTCCTTACAAGAAAAGAAAACTTGGGCCCTGGCTGGCGTAGCTCAGTGGATTGAGCGTGGGCTTCAAACCAAAGCATCGCAGGTTCCATTCCCAGTCAGGGCATATGCGTGGGTTGCAGGCCATGACCTCCAGCAACCGCACATTGATGTTTCTCTCTTCTTCTCTTTCTCCCTCCCTTCCCTCTGTCTAAAAATAAATAAATAAAATCTTAAAAGGTTTTAAGATATAAATAAATAAATAAATAAAATCTTTTAAGATTTTAGACAGAGGGAAAGGGAGGGAGAAAGAGAGGGAGAGAGACATCAATGTGTGCTTGCCTCTCAAGCGCCCCCACTGGGGACAGAGTGTGCAACCCAGGCATGTGCCCGGACTGGGGATCAAACTGGTGACCCTTCGGTTTGCAATCTGGTGCTCAATCCAACGGGCCACACCAGCCAGGGCTGAAGTCTAGTCTCTTTTTGTCACCTTGCATTTAACCCCTTTTACCCTCTGTCCCCCTCCCCCCACCATGACAAAACCCTTCTGGAATGTCACCTTCTCTCCACAGCTCACCTGACAGCCCTGACCGATTTGCTCCTCTTGACGACTTCCAATCATTCTGTGCTTTATCTTCCCGATGGTGAATGGCATTTGTTTGTGCTGTGATATTTATACTTTAGATTGTACCGATATGTCTGCTGTGAGCTCCTTGAGGGTGGGGCTGTGGCCTCTGCTTTGAAGTCCTAATTCCTAGCACCAAATGGCCCTGCGGGGCACTCACACACCAGCCCACTGAGGTCAGGCGCCGTGTGGGGACTGGAGAGAATATTCTAGCCTGAGGAATAATAGATCCTGAGCAAAGGGAGTCTCCTGCCTCCTGCAGGACTCAGGGTGGGGGAGGCAGATGAAAGCGAGAGGCTCGAAGTCCCCGCTGTGGGCATGAGAAGAGGGCGTCTTTGACCATCCTCGGGGTCACAATGTGGCAAAGGGAAAGGCTGAGGGATTGGTGGGTCAGCCCACCCCAGGCCCGTTTCCCAGGACTCGGCTTGGGCATTCTGCACCACCTCGCTGGGCCTCAGTGTCCTCGTGTGTGAAATGGGCACAACAACCGCTACCTCCATGGGCGCTGGGAGGGTTAGATGTGGGTGGAGCATCGGGCGGTGTGGGGCACCAGGGAACAGATGCCCAACTGCCTCCCTGCTGGGAGACCCAGGCAGGTGGCAGACCAGAGAGGGACCGCCGCTTGCCAATGGTTACTCAGTACGCTGGCCGAAGGTGGGGAACCAGCTCACCCCGATTAGTAATTAGTAACACAGGTGCTCCCACCGGCAGCTGTGTGTGGTGGGCTGGCTCAGAGAGGGAGGCGTGGAAAATGGTGTATGGACCAGACAGAGGGTGCATTCCAGTGGGCACCACCTCTCATGCCCCGGGGCTGCCTGAGTCACAGCTGCCCTGAGCCAGCTCCAGAGCAGGAGGGGGTGGGAGCGGGGCCAGGACACAGAGCCAAAGGTAAAACCCTCAGGCTGCTGTAAGGACGGAGCCCCTCCCAGGGTGGGTACTGTGGTCCCGATCTTGGGAAACCTGGTGTTTCTTGTTTAAGATATCGCTTCGAGTAGGGGGGACCTGGGGGCGGGGGCGAAGCAAGGTGATGGACACTTCTTGAGTGGCTACCAGGCTTGCATGTGCTTTGCCATTTCATCCACACTGTGACCTCATTCGGCAGTGATTAGTACCAGCTCCAGCGTGCAGATGGCGCCCTTGGAGTTCACGCTGGTGAAAAGCCTTGCCCCAAAGGGAGGGCAGTGTAGCCCCTGGGTGAGGACACGAAGACTGTGGCGTGGGACGCAGCCGAGCCCCGATGCCTGTTAATGCCAGCTGACTGCAGTTCCCTGAGCCTGTTTCCTCGTCTGTGAAATGGAAACAATTACAGTCCCTGCCTCTTGGGGCTGTTGTGACATTTCAGCGAGATGACGTATGTGACACGCACTAAGCCAGCGCTGGCCAGCATCATCCCCATTTTACCGATGAGACAGCTGAGCCTCAGAACGGCGAGGCACCTTGCCGGAGGCCATGTCAGGACTTGAAGCCAGGTCTGATGCTTCCTGTGCACCACTGTGGAGCTCCCAGGGGTGACGCCTGGCTTCCAAAAGGCTGTCAGGAGGGGACTGGAGGAGCGAGGCTCTTTGGGACAACCCGCAGCTCAGATTTCTGATTGGCCGTGGGAGCTGGCCCTGGGGCTCGGGGCTCGGGCTCAGGCCTCCGGGCGGCAGGGAGCGCGGCAGCTGCCTGGAAGCCTTGCGTGTCCCGCGGCGTCCTGGCCGGCCACCGATGTGGGCCCAGCATTGTTCTCCGGACGCTCCCGGCCCAGGGCCCGCACATTAGGGATTTCCGGAGTCCTGGCCAGAACTGCGTTCCCTTTCCGGAGAAGCTTACCCCCCGCGACTGGAACGGGGGCTGAGCTGGACCCGGGCCCCCTGCGCGGGGCAGGGACTGCTGGGAACAGCACTGGCGGCAGCCCGATCAACATCCCTTTGACCCCACGTGTGTCCTGGCCCCAGAGGCTGCCCCTCTCGCTCACCTCCCCTGGAGCCGAGGGCAGAGCAGGCCGTGACTCACTTTCACTTTCAGGCTGGCTGAAGTTGGGGCGCTTGGCTTCCAGCCCCTTTCACAAACGCACCGTGACCTGGGCACGTCTCCCCCTCTGTGCCCTTAGGACGGAGACTGGAAAGTACCCGAGGTCCCTTCCGTGTCTGCCGCTGGGCCAGGAGTGACCTGCAGCCCCGTGCTCTGCTGTCTGAGCAGCACCTTCTGGAGGGCGGGGCTAGTTCTCCTGGAGTGCACAGTGGGCGCTCAGTCTGCACACCCAGGAGGTGGGGAGAACCCTGCCTGGCTGGCAGGGGCCTGGACGGGGTGACAGCAGAGGACCCCAGTGAGGGAGCCAGCCCAGCATACTCAAGCGCCCACCCCCACCTCCCCCCCAGGCCAACTGGATAAACTCTGCATTGGAATCAATATCCAGAAGCCACACCCCAGGATGTCTGGGAGCTCGGGGCGCCTGTGGCCGAGACCCCCTTCGGCAGCTTTCACAGGTGTCTGTGCTGCAGAGGGCTGGAGGCTGGGCCCCTGGCCCCTCCCACAGCAGGACCAGCAGGGGACCACCAGGCCCTGAGGCCTCCCAAGCTCTCTTCCACAGGCCTGGGGCCTGGGGTGGCACCCGCAGGGCGACAGTGGGGCAACGCTGCAGAGGCGGCTGCGTCCGGTGAGTTCAGCACCTCGGAATCAGTGGAACGGGATCACCGGGGGGTTCTGTGAGCACTGCCATGACTCACGCCAGGAGCAGCAGCCTCGTGGGCAGCAGCTGCCAACCTGGGGCCGCGCCGCAGCTCACCTTTTAAGGAGAGGGAGCCGGGCAGACCCGCCTCTGGCTGTGTGCGAGGCCTGTGCCGGGCACCCACCAGGGGGCAGAGAGGCCCGATGCCCACCTGTGTTCAAATCTGGCGTCGTCACTTTTCAGAGGTGACCTTGGGCAAGTCCTCTGAACCAGTTTCTTCACCTGTGATATGGAAATACCGCTTGCCTCACGAGAGAGGAATTAAATGAGGTAATGTGTGTAGAAACAGCTTGGCGGAGGGCACCTTTTAAGGAATGGCAGCGGGGCAGAGTGGAAAGGGCCCTGGCTTGGGAGTCAGGGTGCTGGGCTCCGGCCCCGCCCCTCCCTCCCCAGGGTGTCTCTGAAAACTTGGCCTCGGTGCCTCTTCTGTAACGCAAGCCGACACTGCCTTGTCAGCTCGTTGTGGGATTAAGACCGCAGGTACGCTGCATTTCGTAAGATGACAGGGTGGGGGGAGGCTTAGGAGCAGGGGCCGCCCTGCCTGGCCTTGAACCCCAGCCCAGGTGCCTGTGGGCTTCACAGCCTTGGGCGAGGTTCTCCTCCTCTCCGAGTGGCCCTCCTGTGCGGAAGGGCACAGGGACGGCCACGCTCACCGAGGGGGCCCCGGGGCGGGCCGCTCGGAGAGGGGCCTGGCACGTGGGACGTGCTCCGAGCACGGGCTGCGCTCACTCCGGTGCACGGCTTTCTCCACTAACGGCACCGGCCGGTTTACTGCCCCCCCCCACCGTCGCCTTCGAGAGCGCCCAGGCCTGAGGCCTTCCTGAGGGCACAGGCCCCACTCTGTAGGCAACCCCCCTCTCCTGATGGTCACGGCAGCCTTCCCAAGGCAGACCCTTGGGCGGACCCCTCCCAGACCCCAGGGTAACTCAGGAAGTTCCAACAGGGACAGGCAAGCCACTGAGACTGCCGCACATGGCAGTGGGCCTAGGGCCCCAGGGCCGTGGGGCAGGGTGCCAGGATACCCTGGTTGTCGAGTGCACGCGGTGCCTGGGGCCCTGGCACCTCAACCCCAGGAGGGAGATGAGGGCAGGCTCTTCACTGGTGAGCCTGGCCCCAAGGCAGGGTCCTTGCAGCATGGAGAGCCACCAGCTCCTCCAGTGGCACCAGGCTCTGCGCAGGAAGGGCCTCATGCCGGGCAGGAAAGGAGGACCAGAGGGAGCGGCTGGAACAGCCTGGGCGTCAGAGGCAACCCTGCCTGGGCAGCAACCCTGGCTCTGTGCCCCGAGAGCCCGTGTCCTCATCTGCGCAACAGGGACAGCAAGCACCCTCTTGCCTTGCGTGCGAAGGCAGCCCCAGGACAGTGGCCATCGCTGACAAGTGTTAATGACAAGAGGGCTGGTCATGGGTGAGCAGGTGGTGGGAGGCCCGAGCAACGGGGAGACAGCGGCCTGGGAAGGGGTCACAGGGCCCTGAGCCCAGACAGAGAGGAAGCTGTCGAGGGCACAAACCCCGGTTTTATTGGTCTGGTCTCTTCACAGGGAGCCTCCCGCTCAGAGAACCACAGGGCCCGCTAGTGGAGGGGGAGGGTGGCGTCCGCAGACTTCCAGAGTCCAGCCCAGTGCGCGCTCAGCGCCCTGGTGCTGGGAGGAGAGAAGGGAGGTGGCTCTCTGGGTGTGGGGCCCCGGGTCCTTTCTTCACAGCGGGAGGTAGAAGGGGTCACATAAAGTTCTTTATTACAGACCTACAAAAAATGAGAGAATTATATATTACTCTCATTTGTTTGGGTTTCTCCTTTCCTTCTTTTTCTTTTTATAAAACAGCAGGGAAGAAAGACGCAGGAGGCAGAGGAGCCAGGCACCGGGGTTAGGATGAGACGCCGGGGCCGGGGAGATGAGGACCAAGCCATCCCTGCTCGACAGTAACGCTGTGGGCTGGCCCAGCCTCTCTCCGCGGGCCTCGGGAGAACTACGGCAGCCCCAGAGAGAGTGGGTGGGAGACAGCTGTCCCCAGACCAGCAGCAGCACCATTCCTCTGGAGGCCACCCTGGCCGCCGGCCGGGTCGGAAGCACTGGAGGAGGACCCACACTCGGAGGCTGGGTCTGCCCAGCATGGGCCCTCGGGCCCAGACGGAAGGGAGGAGGCGGGGTGGGCCTACACTGGGCTGTGAGCTCCATCGGGTGCCCCGGGGACCACGGGGCCCCAGCGGGCAAGGGCAATCGGGGCTCTTCCCTGCTGCTCAGCCGATCAGCTTCTTCAGGAAGGCCTCCAGCTGGTCCTCATCCTTGATGCCCACAAACTTGTCCACCACGTCCCCATTCTTCATGGCCAGCACGGTGGGCACAGCCGACACCTAGATGGAGGAGGCAAGGGAGGCCAAGGCATTCAGAGGTGACGTGAACTCTTCAACTGCCATCCCCAAGCCTTCGTGGGGAAGGCCAGTGGCTTATGTAGGGCAGTGACTGCCCAAAGCCATGGGCGGGGCCCTCTCCCTGGTGCAGGGGTACTGCAGGGCCCGGAGGTCCAGCCCTGCAGAAACTTTTCCACTGTGGGCTCCCAGAAGTACCCTGCCTCCCCCAACCACACGGCTGACTCACTGGCCCAGTGGTTTGGCTGGAATGACAGGGGATTAAAATAACCCTTGCAGCTGCAGGCCGGGCTGGGGGCAGGGCGGAGCCGTGGGGCAGTCCGCACTGGGCAGAGACCGGGAGGTGGGAGACTCTGCCTCCTGGCTCTGCCCCTCACGGGCTGGGGGCCGTGGCCGGGCCACACCTCCTTCAGGGCCGCACGGCCCTCTTCCATCCAGCAGGGGTGGTGGTACCTACCTACGCTGACGGTTTAGGATAGGGATTACAGGCTTAGATACAAAGTTGAGTGATTAGGAGCATGGGCTCTGGAGCTGGCCGACCCCATCCATCTGGGCAGCTATGGGCGAGCCACTCCATCACTCTCAAGTATCAGTGTTACCATCTGCAAACCGGAGACACTGGCGGCGCTTACAGCAGAGGGTATACGGGTTGAACGAAACCGGGAGTGCAGACTCTCAGCACAGCGCCCCGCACCTGGCAGGGCCGGCAGCAGTGGTAGACTCCGGCATGGCGCCCGACACGCTGTGGGTGCCCCGAAAATGGTGGCCGCAGGGGGCAGGGCAGGAAGATCTAACACAGACCCCTGGGGAGCCTCTTTAGCTCCATGCCGTGCCGGTTAACGGGGTCCAGAAGGTCACTGACTCCTTCTGGACAGTGTGGGAAGAGGGCTCAGCCATGCAGGACCTGCCGATGATTTATAGCGGGGGCAGGAGACAACATTCCTGGCCTACGAAGCATCTTCTCCAGCTGCCGCAGGGGACATGCACAGGTCACGTGCTACGTAAATAAGGCCCACGGCTTTGGCACTGAGCATTTTCTGTTCCCCGGGCGCCCTGCCTGACACTGGTGGCCACTTGAAAAAAATATATAAACAGAACAAGATAAACACGCTTTTCTTACACACAAGTTAACTACAAAGTAACAGTAGTGATTTAGACAAACATACCAGGCCCTCACATACCCTGAGGGCTGTCCCACCCATGAGTCATCTTGAGGAGCCAGCCTTAAGATTTACAGTGTTTCAACTCCATATGTCAGTTATAAGAAAGGACAGCAGGCCACCCGGAGACTTCACAGGGCAGGCTTGTACCGCTCCCCCCCACCATGGCCTTTGGGGACAAAAACAGCAAGTAAGATGACACAGCCCCTGTCCTTGTTAGTATCTTCAGGCCCCTTCAAGGACCATCCTGGGGCTAATGTGGGTGGCAGGTGTGTGCAGACCCATCAGGCAATGGGCTGACCACATGTCACTGGTTCCTGTCCCTGGAATTTTTTTTAAATAAAGACTTTATTTACCTATTTATTGTTTTAGAGAGAGGGGGAGGGAAGGAGAAAGAGAGGGAGAGAAACATCAACGTGTGGTTGCCCCTCATGCGCCCCCAAATGGGGACTTGGCCTGCAACCCAGGCACGTGTCCTGCCTGGGAATCAAACTGGTGACCCTGTGGTTCAGAGGCCTGTGCTCAATCCACTGAGCTACACCAGCCTGGGCCCTGTCCCTGTAATTCTTGACTCTGGCATGGGCGACTGCAAGGGTCCAGCAGCTGGCCCGCTCTGTCACCAGGCACAAGCTTGCTCCCGGATGCACCCAAGCCTCTGAGACGCAAGGTTTGATGGTAAGATTACAGGGCTGGTGCTTTGTGCTTTTGCCCCCTCTAGTGGTCTGTGAGGGAATTGGCCTCAAATCTGGCAACTTTCAAGTACCAGTCAACTCTGCCCTTGTTCAATCCCACCCTGTGCTGTTTCTTTCTTTTTTTTAAAAAAAAAAATTTATTTGTTTATTTTTAGAGAGGGGAAGGGGAGGGATAAAGAGAGGGAGAGAAACATCAATCTGTGGTTGCCTTTCAGGCAAGCCCCTCACTGGGGACCCGGCCTGCAACCCAGCCATGTGCTGTGACTGGGAATCAAACCAGCAACCCTTGGGTTTGCAGGCCTGCGCTCAATCCACTGAGCTATGCCAGCCAGGGCTCTGTGCTGTTTCTTAATAAAAGCAAAAGCTGTATGTCAGTGCACGAGAAGTGACCTAATTGTCTTTACGTGTCCTCTGAGCAGGACTGGACCCGCTCTGAGGTGGCATGGAGTGGACTCAGTTTCCCTCAAGAACTCCAGACGGGGGAGTCGTGCTGTGATCGCGCTGGTGTAAACTCCCACGTGCGCTCGCACACGCAGATATGTGCGGCAGCTGCGTGTACAGCACCCGTGTCACGACTGCATTTTCATGACACCAAGGTCCAGTCACTCCTGGCCACGGGCACGCTCTGAAGGCTGAGCGTGCGTGCACACACGTGGCCGCGGGTGTGCCACAGGCAGGATTCCCCACACTGCAGGGGTGCCTGGGCTGTGCCTGGGCTCCCCTCACCTCCGAGGAGGGGCTGGTCCCTACAAACACCGCCTTAAACGGAAGTGCACAGGTGCCGGGCACGTTCTTCCGGAGCAGAGACGCAGGCGTAAGAGGGGCCACGGTGAAGCCAGAATTCGGCATCCTTCCCAGCTCGGGCAGCCCTGAGGGCCGAGGGGCTGGAGGATGGTGGAAAACTGTGCTGGAAGTGCTCCCTGTCCTGTGCACCATGCAGCCACCTGCCGGCCACCTGCCATGCCTGGCTACAGGCCCTGAGAACTCAGGACAGGGGCATGTGTGTGTGTGGGGGGTCTCTTCCCGCTGACCCGCAGCCCACCCCCACCCTCCTGCACTGCCACTGAGCTGGCTGGCCCTGCCGGGTCTCCTCCCGCCTCACCCGGGTTTCCTCCATTTGCGAGTTGTTAAGGGTCTACTGAGGGACAGGCACGGCGCTAGGTCTGTGAGAGACCAGCGACTTCCTCCTGACGGCAGAACGGAGGCAGAGAAAGGTCACCGTCACCCGGCTACCACATCCTGGCTGCTTTTTAAGTGGCAGGGACGACACTAACCATGTGTGCCAGCTACCTCAAATGCTTGCCTCTTTCCAGATCTGAAGGCTGAAGTGGCGAGGAGCGGAGCTGGGATTTGAAACAAGATCTGTCCGCCTCTGCTGCTGGCGAAGCAGTGGCCGGATTACACCAAGCCCGGCCGGCCGAAGAGTGAGGAACGGGAGATAGACTCTGAGTCCCCGCAGGGCTGGGGAGCGCGTGCGGAGGAGAAGCAGTAAAGGAGGCCCTGCTTCGGCCGAGAAATGCCAAATGCTTTGCAGAAGCTTTTAGATACAGGAGGCTTCTTAGAAAAACTATTATTAAAAAAATCAACTATACAATCAACTATACAACACTCTGGAAGAGGCAACAGCACCTCGGAGACAGTAAAAAGGTCAGGGGTTGCCAGGGGTTCTGGGGGAGGAGGGAAGAAGGGGTGGGGCCCAGCAGATCCCTAGGGTGGTGCCACTGTTCTGCAGGACGCTGCACTAGGGGACGCAGCTGTCACCCGTCTGTCCATGCAAGTGAGATCCCCACGCGGACAGGCAGCCTGTGCCCCCAGCAGGTGGGATGGGCCTTCACAAGGACGCCGCGGCCCCAAGGCCAGCCCGGGGCTTCAGAACTTTTGCTCCTTGATAGCCGGTTGGAGACTCTGCAGTAGCATTACCTGGAAGCCTGTTAGAAATGCAGAATGTTGGGCCCTTCTGGACCTGCTCAATCAGGCTGCTTTTCAACACCCCGGGTCATGCCCTGGCTGGTGCGGCTCAGTGGACTGAGCGCCAGCTGGATTCCCCGCGGGGGCACACGCCTGGGTTGCTGGCTGGGTCCCCGAATGGAGGCGTGTGAGAGGCGACTGATCAATGTTTCTCTTGCTTCTTTCACATGTCGATGTTTCTCTCCCTCTTTATCACCTCCCCCATAAACAAATAAACAAATAAAATCTTGAGAGGCACTGACTTAGAAGATTTTCAAAATAGTGGGATATAGCAATGATGGAAGTATATAGTACCTTCCAACTATGAAATATTATTAGTTGAACTGTCTGTGAAGTTATATGGAACATTAAAAAGAAAAAAACGGAAACGACCCAAATGAGGTCCCCCAAACACGGGCAGTCGCCGTGCTGGGGTGGTAGGACTAGAGGCGACTCCCCCGCCCCTGTAGCTGCGCGGCTGTCTCCCAACGCTTCTCAAAGGGCAGCCCGGAAGATGAGGAAACAGCAGGGTAACACTCCAAGGGGGAGGTCAGAAGCAGAAGCCCCGGCGGAAAGCATAAAGGCCGACGGGCCACAGCCACATCCAGACCCAGTTTCCCGCCCCCTGCCCCCCGGCTGGCAAGGCCTGAGTGCCCCCAAATGCCCAGCTGTTCTGCGGGCACCCCAGGGGCAGGGAGAGCTGAATGCTCTCCCACTCCCAAGCCAGGGCAGCGAGGAGTCTAGCGCGGGGCCGTCCACAGACACCAAAACCCCACGGCCCCGCGTGACTTTCCCTTCCCTCTCCTTTGGGAGACAGTGAAATTCCAGGGTGGGCAGTTGACTGAAGCGTAACATGTGGGAGGGGTGGGGGGGCATCTGTGTGAGGAAGGAGACCACCCATCCTCAGGGTGTCCTGAGCTGGGCGCAGTGCTCAGGAAGAGGTGCCTACTTCCCTGCACAGAACCTTCAGCGTTTTCTCCAACAAGTGATCCAAACGTATGGAAAAGCACTTCAGGCCCCGGAGGAAGCTATCCCAGCAGGGACTATGGATCCCTTAGCTGAAACTTCCTTCTCAGGCTCTTCCAAAAGAACAGGTGTGCCGGAAGGAAGAAGAGGGCTGGGGGAGGGGTCAGGAAGCATCCCGGCTGGAGCTTCCGAAATCTGCAATGACGTCTGCCCGAGCTCAGCAAAACAAAGGGGTAGGGATCCGGTGCCTGGGCCCAGCAGCCTCAGGGGCTTTCTGCGTGGCCCGTGCATGCTACCTGGGCAGTGGACAGGGAGGAGGACAGAGATCTCATGAGACCTCTCTGCACTCCACAGTTCCCAGGCTTAACCCAGGACTCTGGTGCCCAGCTCTACATCACCAGGCCCCCCGGAATGCAGACGGGTGGCCTGGGGAACTCTCACCACCTCCTTGACCACTGTCAGCAGGGACTGGGTCACTCTTCTTTGCATCTGCACCAGCTATGGCAGCTCCTGGCACATGGCTGGCGCTCAGCATGTGTCTGCTGAAATTCCACTGGCTGGGGGCGGAGCCTAACCCCCTCCAACCCGCCCATCACCCTGCTAGATCCAGATATTTCAAGAGAAAGAGAAATCTGGATTTTTGTGGGAAATCTTCTGAGTTCTAAATAGCAACATCTGGGTTGGTATTTTAAAAAAAGCACTTGGAGAGCCAGTCCAAACCTGCCCCGGGGCTGGCCCTGGCCCACAGGTGCCACCGTGGCTCTGTAGTAACACGGTCCTTAGCGCGGTTGTGCAGACCCCTCCAACATGGCCACGGTGGCTTTCCCAGCTGCCTGCTCCTTGCTGCACCCTTCCCTCCAGCCATCCAGCCACGACGGACACCCGCCCTTGCTCTAACTACAGTGGTCTCCAAGGCCCAGAGGATGCCCCCACTTCCCGCACATTTCCCGTTCCTCTTCCTCCAGCACGCTCTGCTCCACAGGCCCTGCTGTTCTGCGAGCACGCGGGGGAGACCCTGACCTCAGGGCCTTTGTATGTGATGTCTGTGCTGCCCAGGCTGCTCTTCCAAAGGGCTGCATGGTTCACTCTGTGCTCCCAGGTCGTAGTCAGATGTCAGCTTCCCATCGAGGCTGCCCCCAGCCCACCCTTTAACAAGGAAAGCCTCCCCAATCCCACACTCTGCACTCCTGCCCCTTCTCCAGAGTTGTTTGTGTCTGTGCTGTCTACGGCCACTTCAGGGCTACACGCACGGGATCTGCAACAGTGACCAATGCCTACGAAGCCTCAAATATGCACCACCTCGTCCTTCAGAGACAAGTTTGCCAACGCCGACCTAAAATGCCACAGTGCAGGCTCCATGGAGACTGGAGGTTGTCGGTTTTGTTCACTGCCACATCCTCAGCACCAAGCACAGCACCTGGCATGTAAGGGACTCTAAGTGAACGGCGGTCGAATGAACACGCAACCAAATTGAACACGTCGGGTGACGTCACATACTTGCGTGTGCTGTGCTCCGGGTCCCTCCTGCTTCGTGCATCGTTCCCAGCTATGCGCAGAGAGTCCCTCTAACAGGACGCCTTCCCTGTCCCCTCCAGCCCCGCCCCAGGTGCCATTGGGTCCTTCTTCTGTGCATCTCTTCTCCCAGTCCTTCTCACCCCACACTGAGGTGATCTGTCTACGTGTTCCTTCCCACTACACTAAGAGCTGCTTGGGGTCAGGGGGCTCATCTCGTCTGCGCCAGAGTCACGAATGCCCGGCACACTGCAGGGCTCGCGAATGACTGCGGGCTGAGCATGTGGATGAATGCACTCAGGAAGGAAGAAATGCACCCATGTCCTGAAGTACACAGAACCACCCGCTGTTTGGGGTCACGCATTCTACTTCCTGAAGGTGGTAAAGAGGGACACATGGCTCAGAGGTTTGATGGACTCACCTCTGTCAAGTGCTCTGAACCCCTGGGAGCTCAAAAAAAAAAAACAAACAAACAAACCCAAGACACCTCCCCTTACTGGCTCTCTGGTGGTCCCCAAGACACCCACCGACTGCACCAGCTATCCTGTGGCCCCAAGCACCCCCAGACCAGCTGCCCTGGGCAGTCCCCTGCCGATCCATACCTCATACTCTATGGCGAGGTCTGTGTGGTCGTCAATGTCCACCTTGGCCATCACCACCTTTCCATGCTGCTTGGCCACCGCCTTCTCTAACCGTGGCCCCAGGATCTTGCAGGGGCCACACCACCTCGGAAGGGGAGAAAGGAAGCATCCTGTCACAAAAGTGCTCACCAGCTGATCTCCGTTCTCCCCAGAACATGCCCTTGACCCACATCTTTCTGGGGGACCTTTTGCCCTTATTACCTCTGTTTACAGTGTCTGAATATTAACCTGTAATGTCGACATGCCAAATGGTAATGCTAAGAGATTCGGCAACAGGGGAATTCTCACAGGTCCCTAAGTTCTAAAACAAAGGCCTCAGACTCTCACGACGGTTATTTCGCTTTCTTTGACATGTCTAAAAAAGACGATTCTCGCTGGCTGGCGTACCTCAGTGGATTGAGCGCGGGCTGGGAACCAAAGCATCGCAGGTTCGATTCCCAGTCAGGGCACGTGCCTGGGCTGCAGGCCATGGCCCCCAGCAACCACACATTGATGTTTCTCTCTCTCTCTTTCTCCCTCCCTTCCCTCTCTAAAAATAAATAAATAAAAGTTTCAAAAAAAAAAAAAAGACGATTGGTCATGTGGAAGGATATGGGATTGGAAGTTAAAAGGTCTGGGTTCAAAGACAGGCTCCTCCTCAGCCAGCTGGCTGTTCTGGGGCCCAGTTTCCTCACTGGAAAAAGACAGGCCGCGCCTCTCAGGGCTGTGATGAAAAATCAGCTAAGGCACCGTGGATCAACATGGTACATAAGATACAGCATTCCTTCAAATACCTTATTGACAGAACTAAAGGCGAAGAAACCGATGGCTAGAGTGTCCACGACACGCCAGTCACCGCACCGGGACCTTCTCAGCTTTTCCTACCTAGAACCCTCCACGCTGCCAAGGAAAGGAGAACTAGGAAACTGAGGCCCATACCAGTGAAGCAACTTACGCAATGGCACGGAGCTGGTGAGAAGCACAGCTGACACCACAGCCCAAGGCTGTGTTCCAAGTGTCTTCTTTCAGCCCCAGGCTACCCTGCGACTCCCAGGCCCTGCCACAGCGGCCAGCGCTGCAGCACTGAACACAGGTGTTTCCCTCAATGGGGTGAGCTTTCAAGAACCGCCGTCTTCCCTAGGCACGTGGCATTAAGGACAGCGCCCGGCACTGAAGGAACAGGCCCACACCCTGCTTCTGTGCTGGAGAAGGGAAGGAAGCAGCATCCCATTCACCACCTGCCTGGGAAGCCCCCTCTGGAGTGCGCACCATACCAGGAGGGCAGGACAGCCCTGCGTCCCACGACTCCCTGGCTGGTGACTCCTATCTTACTTTCAGCCTTTGAAATGTTTTCCATTCTGAGATGTCAATGAATGAACCTATCACACCTGAAAGCCCAGTCTGCGAGACCTTATCTCCCGCTACCAGTGAAGAAAGGGAAGCACAAGGACACCCACTGGCCTGCCCGGGGTGCGTGGTGAGTCAGAGAAAGAACGGGAAAGCAAGCAAAAGAACCTGCCAAGATTTGCACAGAAAGCCTCCCAACTTGTAACTCAGGCAATGAGGGTTCCTTCTAGAATGTCTCCTTCTGACGGGTTCATCCAGTTTTTTTTTTTTTTTGGTAGCCAGGCATCTAGCCAGGCCCCAAAGGTCTGGAAATGAAAAAGGTCAGGCTAAAAGTCAGTAGGCCACAGGCACTGAAATATCCTGAGAACAAACTCATGCAGCACCGAAAAGAAACTCCTGCCCACTCTATGCACGCCCGGGCGCCGCTGGGGTGGCACTGAGACCTCTTAGCCATCCCTTTCCAGCGTGGGTGGCAGGGTGTTAAAACCAAACCGACTTGTCTGCAGGGCCAGGAACTGGTACACACCAAGAGCCACAGAGTGCTACAGTTTTATTACCCCTGTTTTGGTACAAGCTGAAGACGACTCTCAGCCATTCGGGCAGTAGAGTCAGGACACAAGTGTTTCCTGGCACCAATAAGAGCTTGAAAGACTGTTTACTGGTCTGTCTCCTACCCAACTGCACTCATTTCTTTGGGAGCAGGGATTGGGCCTTGCCAGTATTTGGAGTGAGTCTGTGTATGAGACGCATCCAATGTGGTGCTGAGACAGAGCTGGCTCTCAAAGATATCTGAACAAGTGACACCCCAGTCTTCTCCTGGACCCCAGAACTCACTGCGCATGAAAATCCACAACCACTGGTGTCTCACTGTTGACAACTCGGTCTTGAAAGTCAGTGCCATCCTGGACGTTAAAGGTCGTTGTACAGACTCTGGTGGTGTATAATGACCGGGCTTGGCTGGCTGTTACTGTCGCGTCACCAGGACTGCCTTGCAGGGGCCGCAGAGCCCTGGAGGTGAGCGGTGCCCACCGACCTTGAGGGGGCTTCCTGGAGGTGACGAAGGCCAGGAACCTCCTCAGGAGAAGTCGCTGAGCCATCTGTGAGGGGAAGAGGCAGGAATAGCTTCAGCCAACAACCGGAAGTCAACACACCAGAGGAAGAAAGGTACTGGGAATACAGGTGGACTCAAGATGCAGGGCTGGAAGCAAAATGCCAGGAACTAAAGAACCTTTCTGGAGTAGAGGTGAGTGAAGGAAGAACCAAACGGTAGAAGGAGCTGCAAAGCAGGTCAGGAAAACTGGGTTGACAACCCAAAAGGAGTCAGGTTATCCGTGGAATTACAACAGAAGGGAGGCAGGAGCCGATATTTACCAAGCACGTGCCAAGGGCCACATGCCTTACATACATTATAATCCTCCCAGGTCAACTTTGGAGAAAGTTTCTGTAGTACTGCCCGTATTACCGATATGGAATCTGAGGCTCAGTTAAGTTGTGGTATGCCGAGAGTAACCCAACTACTACACGAGAGTCAACATAGAAACCCTAGGCCGTCTGCAAAGTCCTTTCTCTATCAATTACTTTTAAAAAGGTATTTTAATGGGAAATTAGGGATAAAGAGGGGTTGTTAAAGATCAGGAAAGAGGAACCACGACAATTCAAGGAGGAACTAAAAAGCACAGAACCAGGTATGTATGTGTGGGGTAGCTAAAAAACAGGGGACGCGTGTGTGGAGGGAAGTGGGGAAATCGGCCGTCGCCAGGGACCCCTGCTCTCCGGCGGGCACGTCCTCCCGCCCGGGGCCTCGGCCCGCTCGGTCGCCGGCCCCCCGCAGGAACGCGCCCGCAGCGTGCCTCAGCCGCGACGCCACCTCCCGCCATCCCTACGGGCCTCCTACCTCCCCGTAGCGCGAGCGGAGGGTTGCACAGCCCGGCCCGCCCCGCCCCGCCTGTCAAGGGCACTTCTGCCGTCACTTCCTTAGAGGAGGGGCTTATCGTCACTTCCGGGGACAAGCGACCTGGAGCACGTCTCTCTGCAACTGGAGGGTCGGCCCGGATTTCCCGCGAATGGCGGGGAAAGACCGCTAAAGGGGCGGAGCCTCAGTTAGGAACCTGAAAAGAGGGACACAGGCCGAAGAGACCGGAATAGGGAGGGCGGACCCTTGGGGAGGGACCGGAAAACGTGTTGACTGGGGGTGGGGGGAGGGGCCGGAAGAGGCGGGCGGGCCCTGGAGGACGGACCGGAAAAGGAGGTGAAAGGAGGGGGAAGCCCGAGGGAGGTGCTCTTGGGAGAGAAAGGAGGAGGGGAGGAGTGATTGTGAAGTGTGTTAACTCAGTCTGCTTTAAAGTCAGCCAGCACTGGCCGCCCCTCTGCCCCATTTATCGTCTCCCCCAAAACTCTTAGACTTGTTGGGAGGTGCTTTCCTTTCACTTTGCAAACGAGGAAGCTACACTCCTGAATGGGTATAGTTCCCGTCAGTGGTCAAAAGACCCTGCCTAGGAGTCAAGAGACTGCTTTTTGTCCCTTGTCTGTAACATACGACTGCATGACCTCGTGGTTTTGGGGGAGTCAGCCTGCCCCCGGGGCCTTCAGTTTCCCGTTCTGTGGCCTGAAGGTCTGGGCTTGTCACGCACCTCTTTGAACTTGCTGGGGAACTGGGCACCAGATGGTGGGGATACCTGGAAGGCCTGCCTTTGAGGCCTTGGGTCAAGTGTGGTGACCTGTGAACCTTGGGCCTGGGCCTTCCTTTCACACTCTGGGGGTTCAGACCTAGGCACCCCAAGATGCCCTTTAGTGGCATGGGAATTGTTTTGAGCTAAGGACAATTTTAACTTCAGGCTCAAGAGTAACATCTGCCCCTCTCTTTAACTACCTAGAAACACATGAATTAGGGGCCTTGCCCATAATAAGAGATTATCAGTGACAATGTTTTTGACTCATCTGCATGACAGGGCAGACTTCTGTTTACTAAACATCTATTCTTAGCATTTTGCAATGACCCTTTGAAGCCCCCAAAGTACCTTACGTCATCAGTAGCTCAGAGGATCTTACATACTCACGTTCTCTTTCTCTCAGCCTCTCCTGCACATGGCGGTCTGCAACTTTCTCATGTATGTGAGGTTGCCCTGTAAATGTAGGACATTTGCTTATTTTATCTTGATAATCTGTCCCATGCCTATTTGATTATTAGACCAGAAGAAAGAACATTGAGAGTGGAGGAGAGTTGATCGCTCCTGCCAACACCTGTTGTCACTGTCACGGACAGTGGGAGTGCTGACACCTGTGTGTCCCAGGCTGGGGTGTTCGGGCTGCCTGTCACCTACCAGACCCCATAAGCACAGACAGGGATCGAATCTTTTGGGGCACTTTATTCAGATGGCCGGTGATCTGAGAAGACAGTGAGTTTGTACCCTAACAGACCATCTTAAATTTTATTTTAAATTGACCAGTTTTAGTGTCGCAGGTTCGATTCCCAGTCAGGGTACATGCCTGGGTTGCAGGCCATGACCCCCCAGCAACCGCACATTGATGTTTCTCTCTCTCTTTCTCCCTCCCTTTCCTCTCTAAAAAATAAATAAATAAAATCTTTTTAAAAATTGACCAGTTTTATAAGAAAAAAGTGTAGGTAAGGGGTTTGGAATTCAGGGAAAAGTCAATCAGATAAAAAGCTGCAGCATTCTTTCATCTGTGTCCTGGGCGGGGTGGCCTTTATCTCTGTCCTGGGCGGTGGGCGCCTCCCCCTGGAGCACAGTGGCTCAGATACCATCTTGATTGTTTGCAGTCCTCCTGGGGCACAAAGGTGGAACTGATGGGGTCTCCTGGAGTCAGGGTGGGTCATACCTTCAGTTCTTGAAACAATAGCTTAAAAATTTTATTTATTTATTTTTAGAGGGGAAGAGAGAGAGAGAAACATCAATGTGTGGCTACTTCTTGCTCCAGGTCCCCTACTGGGGACCTGGCCTGCAACCCAGGCATATGCCCTGACTGGGAATTGAACTAGTGACCCTTTGGTTCACAGACCAGTGCTCAATCCACTGAGCTACATTAGCCAGGGCTGAAACAATAGCTTTTTACATACATTGATTACTAAGTTTATTAGCTATTACCTGAATCTAAAAATTTTCCAACAATTGATTATCCCCAGTCAGGGTCACAGCCACCTCTTGTGTCCCCTGCAGCCATGTGCAACCACTCATGGCTTCTTATGGTTATATGAATAAATCAGTGTGTTTTTTCCCCTCCTCACCTTGCTTTTTTCTCTCTTCACTTGCTAGAACACCTAGGTTACTCGTCACCATTTCTTTGAGCAGCATTAATCGCTTTCTTCTCTGTAGTGCTTTATTCATAACTCTCACATAATGCTGACCGCATGTTTCCTAAGAGTAGGGATTTGTAGCTTTCATCTGACTCCATATGCCCAGCACCAACCTAATACAGCACTTCGCTCACAGAAGATGTTCAATAGATGCTTATTAAGCCCTGACTGCTGTGGCTCAGTGGGTTGGCGGGCGTCCCACAAACCGAAAGTTTTCTGGTTTGATTCCGGCAGCCGCAGCTTCGCAGGGATCTTCTTCTGGGGTGAGGCGAGGGAATGCTTGGGATAGGTCTGCTTCCCCTGGCCACTGGCAGCCACGTTGGCCTTCTACTCAATAAAGCCCCGTGTTCATCGCACGCAGAAGACTAGATGAGGACATGGGCAGGCATGGCCTGCTCCACCCTATCTGACCCCTTGCTTTTGCCTCTGTCCCTACCTAGGACCGGAGCCCACCATGGTGATCCATAGAGGGACCCCAGTATCCCTGGCCGGGTGGTTCAGTTGGTTGGAGCGTCATCCCGTACACCAAGAGTTTGCAGGTTTGATTCCCTGTCAGGGCACATACCTAGGTTATGGGTTTGATTCCTGATCAGGGTGCATACTGGAGGCAATTGACTGATGTTTCTCTCAATAAACATCTTCGAGTGAGGATTTTTTAAAAAATTATACATATTTTTGTCAGATCGGCAAAAAATACATTTTTGGTCTGCCGGAGTTTTAGTAGTTTATGCGTGCCATGAGGTGGGGAGGTTGAAAACCGCCGCTCGAGACTGCTGCCTCTTCCTGGAGTGGCCCCAGGGAACAGCCGGCCCATGTAGGCCATCAGAGGGCACCGTGGGCTCAGACTCTGCAGCTGGCCGTGCGCCCACTAGGTGGCAGTGTGGTTCTTTCAGCGTCCTCCACAGCGGGCCGGGCGAGCTGGGCTGGTCTTCCTGGGCTCCCTTTGGACCTCAGGGCTGATCTCAGGATGTAGGGTGCTTCTCCCTGACCGTGTGTCATAGGGTTTCATGACTGGGGGGAGACACCTAAAAAAAAACAAAAACAAAGAGAAGTGATGGGCCACCCAGTCTAAGCTGAGTTCCTCTCCAAGAGGTATTGCTCCTAGAGTATCTTTGTTTTCAGTTTCCATTTGGATAGTATTTTTTTTTAAAATGCTGTGGCAGAACAATTGGAACTATGATTTATGGTTTGCAATTCATCAAGTTGGTTTTATGTTCTGGTGTGATTCACGTTCTGTTGCCTTCCCAGCAATGCCCTGCCTCCCTTTCTGAGCATGAAGACTGGGTGCCGGAACAGTAACGTAACCCTTCATTCATAGACTGGAGACTGCTTCATCCTGCAGTGGTTCATCTGGAGCGTCGTGGCTGTGATGGAGGTCGTGGCTGTGATGGAGGTCGTGGCTGTGAAGGAGGTCGTGGCTGTGATGGAGGTGGGCGTATGCTGTCACGCACACTTGCTCACCCAACTCTGAGGCCAGTGCCCTCAGGGGACACATGCAGGCTGGGGAACGGTGCGTAGGGCTCATTTCAGACCCTGCCCCCTGTGGGAGTGAGGCGCTGCAAGTGTTCCTGATTCTGGGGTGGAGGGGGTGGGGAAGAGGAGGGAGGGGCAAAGTCTGCAGCTGTGGGAGGCTGGGGAAGGGAGGCAGGAAAGGACCCTTCCTCTTTCCGTCCCTCACCCTTTGGCTTGCTCCTCCTCCCCATCCTGGAACCGGAGGCAGCTGCGGGTTAGAGAGGTGAGCCTGGGCCCGGAACTGGAACTGCTGCTTTCACAGGCTCAGCACCTGACCCCCTGAGTGCCCTCGGGCACCTTGGCCTACCCTCTGGCCTTGTTGCCCATCTGCATGAGGCTCTAACGTTAATGCTTACTCCACAGAAAGGCTGGGAGCTTTCATTACAGAGAACTAATAGCCAACACATCTGTGCTCCTCACCACATACCCCATTGTCCCAGCACTTCTCCTGCTGTTCCTCACAGTAAGCAAAATACTGTTATTAGTCACATTTTAAAAAAGATTTTATTTATTTATTTCCAGAGAGGGAAGGGAGGGAGAAAGAGAGAGAGAAACATCAATGTGCAGTTGCTGGGGGTCATGGCCTGCAACCCAGGCATGTGCCCTGACTGGGAATCGAACCTTCAATGCTTTGGTTCACAGCCCATGCTCAATCCACTGAGCTACGCCAGCCGGGGCTATTAGTCACATTTTACACATGAGGGAGACTGAGGTCCTGAAAGGACAAATAACAGCCTAAACCGTGGATCAAGCAACAGACAGGGCTGGGACTCAGACCCAGGCAGACCGGCCCCAGAAGGGGGGATGCTTAACAACTCAGCGCTACTGAGTCTTTAACGTTATCTGTACGTACCCTTTAAGGTAGACTCTGGTCGTCTTACAGGCTTCACTGGAGGTGCAGATCACAGACCTGCGCAGGGGAGGCAGGACGCGGGTGTGGAGCCCAGGCGGGTGACCACGGGGGCTTGGGTGCCAATGGACCTGCACTCGGGTCCCGGCTCTGCCACTTCCATGCAGGGCGATGCGACAGGGCTGGCAGTGTTCGCTTGGCTTGGCCAGGAAGTCCATTTAGTTTTTTCCGTAAAAGAAAAAACACATTTTTCATTTTCATCAACTTTATTGATTTGGATACTTCGATTATGTAGACTGTCTACTGCTATTGGCTTCTGGTGGGTAGAGGACAGGGCTGCTGCTGAACATCTTCCAATGCTCCACAGCAAAGAATTGTTTGGCCAAAATGTCAGTAGTACCAAGAAACTTCGCAAACCACTTTTGACACATAGGATCAGTCACAGCACCTTCTCCACACACTGTGCAGATCTTTTTTTGCATTTCAGTTGCGTTTTTACCTTCTTTGAAATAATGAAGCATGATATGCCAAAAATGTTGTGTATTTTCTTCTATCCTCAATATTAAAGTGGTAGCACAGAAATTCACCAATTTTGATAATTTTTTGAATGCACATTGATATGACAGCTGTCACAGTACAACCTAACAGAATTTTTTCGAATGCAGTTAAAAGCACTACTAGAACCATCGTAGGGAAAACACTAGGCGGAACTTTTTGGCCAGCCCACTATCTCTGACACTGTTCACAGAGGTGCAGTCAAGCCTCAATGAGGTCACGTGATTTACCGGGGCCACTCGGCTAGTGGGAGGTGAGGGCAGGCTCCCATCCAGGTCTTCTGGTCACAGGCCCTGAGTTTCCCCCGTTCACCTGCAAGGACGTGGTGGGGCCGGGTCTGAGGGTAAGCGTTTTTGTCTGTAGTTTGTGAAAGCGTCACTGGCAAAAATTACAGTGAGGTCCAATGAATGAAAGTGAGTTTTATTTTTGTGAGCCTTTGCTTCTTTATGTGTAACGTGGAGTTAATATTGTAATAATCCTTACCAATATCCTAGGGTTATTGTGAAGGATTAAATGGACTCATGCAAGTAGAGGGCTCATGGTTGGTGCTTTCAGCTCTCAACCTCGAAATTCATCAGGGCTGGCTTTGTGGCCCGGTCTGTGGTCTGTCTGTATGGATGCGCCACGTGAACTTGAAAAGGACGATTCTACGGTTGCCGGTGGCTGGTTCAATAAATGTCACTTGGGTCCAGTTGCTTGAGGACATGTTATTTAGATTCCCTGTGTCTTTACTGATTTTTCTGTCTAGCTGATCTATCCATTGCTGAGACAGGGATGTTATAACTAAGTATGATTGTGAATTTCTCTGTTCTTTCCTTTAAGTCCGTCAATTTCTGCTTCATCTCTTCGGAAGCTTTGTTATTAGGCTCCTGCACATTCATGATTGTTGTGTCTTCCTGGTGTACTGACCGTTTTGTCATTGTGAAGTGTCTCTCTTCAACTCTGACAACGCTCTTTGTCTCGAAGTTTACTCTATCTGATGTTTATAGAACCCTTCCCACCTTCTCATGGTTACCGTTTGTCTGATAGATCTTTTCAGTCCTTTTCCTGCCAGCCTGTCTGGGACTTTATAAGTAAGCACATCTTCCGTAGGAGGCACATGGTCGGGCCCTGCTTCTGTGTACGTTTTGACAATCACTGCCTTTATATCGGAGTGTCTGGTTTGTTTACAACAATGTAATTATTGATATGCTTTGATGTAGGTCTACTGTTTCACTATTTGTCTTCTGTTTGTTCTGTGTGTCTTTTGTTCCTCTGTTTTTCCCTTCCAGATTTATTTTGGGTTAGTTGAATATGTATTTTTAGAATTCAACTTTAATTTATCTCTATTGGCTCCTTAGCTATATACCCTTGTGTTATTTTTTTAGTGGCTACTCTAGGAATTACAGTGTACCTTCTTCGTGTTCCCGAGTTAGCGTGGAGTACATATTGTACCCGTAAGGTGATGTAAGAGCCTTGTGACTCGAACCTCCCATCTCCTATGCTGTGTTGTCTTGTGTGCTACATTTATAGGATAAGAACCCTATAATGTTGATATTTTTGCTTTCAACTGTCAGATATAATTTAAATCAATGAAAAGAAAATACAGTCTTTAATAATTACCCATATATTTGCCCTTTCCAGAGCTATTCTTTTTTTTTTTTTTTTTTTTAAATTTGTGAGCATTTAACGAACTTCCCTCTGTGTGGCTTCAAGCTGCCAGGACACAGACTCCCCGCCCCAACCTTGATCTTCCCCTCAGCTCTTCTGCTGAAGACTGTGGCCTTCACAACAACGGGCTGCCCTGGGAGCGTCCCCTTCCCCAGGACTCTGTGTGGCCCGATCACACCACATCAGTGATGGGAGCGGCTCCTGTCTTGTTTTGGGCAGCATTTCCCGAGTCTGCTCACCGACCAAGGGCCACAGCTCGTCAAGGATGACAGCGGGGCAGAAGCTCTGGTTCCTCTTTAAGTGGCCGTGCCTCATGCCAGCTGTCCCGAAGTGATCTGGGGGATGTTCGCCAGAGTTGATCCTGTGATGATGCCTCGGCCTCCCGGGGGGGCGGGGGAGGGGCTTCCTGTGCTTGCTGTTGCAGCCGTGGCTCACGTGGCCCGGAAGTTTCTGGGTCCTCCTCCTCAGTCTGGATGGCATGTTGGTGGCCAAGATGCAAGGTTCTTAAATTCTTGAAGAGATCCCAAGTTTTCATCTGATGTCGTTTCTTTTTCAGCCTGAAGAACCTACTGTAGCATTTCTTATAGTTCAGATCTGCTGGAAACCAATTATCTTCATTTTCACTTAAGTAAAAAATGTCTTTATTTGCCTGCAGTTTTGAAGAATATTTGAATCAGATATGGACTTCTGAGTTGATAGCTTTTCCCCCTTTCCTGTTATGACTTCAAAGGTTTCGTTTCACTGTGTTCTGGCTTCCTTTGCTTCCAGTGAGAAGATCGGCAGTTTTGTTGTTCCGTGTGTGTGACGTGCTGCTTTTCTCCTGGAGCTTTCAAGGTTTTTTCTTTCTTTTTGATTTCCTGTATTTTATATAATGTGCTGTGGTTGCTTGAGGTTCACTGAGATTCTGGAATCTAAATCTATGTCTTTAGTCAAATTTGGGGAAGTCAGGACATTATCTCCTCAGAGATTTTTCTCTTTTCCACGAGCTCTTTTTTTCTCTTCTGGAACTCCAGTTGCACATGTAGCAGAGCTGTTTATATTGTCCCACGGACCACTTGGGCGCTTGGGTTTCTCAAAATATGATTCTGTGTTCTTCAGATCAGGTGATTTTTATTGGTATATCTTTAAATTCATTGATTTTTTAAAGACATATTTTATTTATTCATTTTTAGAGAGAGGGGGAGGGAAGGAGAAAGAGAAACACCAATATGTGGTTGCCTCTCACATGCCCCGCACTGGGGACCTCGCCTGCAACCCAGGCACGTGCTCTGACTGGGAATGGAACCGGTGACCCTTTGGTTTGCAGGTCTGCCCTCAATCCGCTGAGCCAGCCAGGGCCCTTGATACATTCTTCTGTCGTCTCTCATATGTTGTTAAACCCATCTAGTTAACTTTTAATTTAAGATACTGCATTTTTTTGTTCCAGAATTTTCATTTATTTCTTTTTAAAAGAGAGAAACATCAACTTTGATTTGTTGTTCCACTTACTCATGCCTTCATTGGTCAATTCTTATCTGTGCTTTGATCAGGGATTGAACCCACAACCTTGGCGTATCTGGATGATGCTCCAACTGTCCGAGCTATCCAGCTAGGGTGTCACTCAGTTGTTCTATGAGGGGGTAACTCCTCAGCTCAATAAACAAGAGGCAGAAGTTGGGAACAAACTCCATGTCCTTTATTTTTACTTTTCATTCACATACATGCACATGATACAGGTCACCTCTGCTTCATGTTTCCTGAAACTCACGGCTCTTGGAGGACAACGTTGTTTCTTTCTTGGAATTCAGGGAACTGTTTTTATGTTGGGAAAATAGTTAACTTTCTTTGTTCATAGCTGTCTTGCGGCTTCCCAGCTGGGTCCAGGTTGAAGCCATGTCCTTTGGCCCTTGGTGTGCTGAGCCCGAGTCTGAGGGCGGTGAGGCAGGAAGGAGCAGCCGCTCTGGGGAGTCAGGGGCCTGCACAGTTGCCATCACCAGCTTCCCTCCAGACCCTAGTTACCCGTCGGGAAAGATAACTTGGGTTATCCTCAAAGGAATCGGTGATCAGGTTTTAAGGAGATCATTCTAGAACCCAGGGCTTCGCCCCGTTGTTTTCATACACAAGGAAGATTTACGGATGGCCTACAGTCTGTAAGGCATAATACATTTGACAGGTATAGCCTGTTACGGGCTGAATGTCTGTGTCCACCCAGAGTTCTTATGCTGAAGCCGAAACCCCCATTGGGATGGTATTTGGGGCATGGCCTTTGAGTGGTGACTGGGTTTAGGCAAGGTCATGAGGGTGAGGTCCTACATGGGACAGGGGGACAAAGAAACAGGGAAAAGACCAAATATATATTTCTTGTGGTAAGTCACAATGTCACCAGTGGGAAAAGAGGGGCGTGGACCAGGACGTGACATTGACATTCCTGAATACCTGTCTTTATCCTGAGGCCTGGTTGCTATCTGATGTCTGTGTTGCTATCTGATGTCTCTACGGGACTGCAAGCTCCATGAGAAAAGGGATTGTGGGGCTCTCTCTTTCCATTCCAGCCTCCGGATGCCCAGCACAGCCAACTTACTATTATTTTCAGAGTGTTGCGAAGCTCCATCACCCGCAGATGAAGGACCTAACCCTCACCTGAACATGATGGGCACGCTACGGATGTCTGATGCGTGAGAAGAGAGGAGAAAGACTGCAGTGAGAGGCGGCTTCCATTGTGGTGTCTGTGAACGGAAGCCCCTTAGCCTGCCCCCAAGAATGTCCCTCCTGGAGGCTGTGTAAGTCAGGACTCTTCTGTGGTAAGTGTCGGACACCCACTCAGATCGGCTCATCCAAGTGGACCTACTGGGCCACAGGACTGGGTGCCACGTTCAAGGGTGCTGCTGTCTGAGGCCCCGATGAGATCAGGGCCCAGAGAACATCACTGGCGATGATGTTCCCTCCCTCATTTTGGTTTCTGCAGCCCGTTGGCGTCCCTCTCCACACAGTGGAAAAGAGGGCTGCTGTCACAGGAGACAAGCTTTGGTTTTACACTCTAAAAGGAGGAATGTTCTTCTCCCTCCCTGGGTCCACGTATCAAGTCTCAGGCAAGACTGACTAGGCCTGTTCGACTCACATGTCCAATGCTGGCTGTCACCGAAGGTCCCGCCTGAATGTGTCTGCCCCTGTGGCGGGCGGGTGGCCCCCATAGAGTCGGGTGGAAGCTCAGTGGATTCTCCAAAGGAAGACATGCATGCCAACCATACACATGCATGTCACACGGGCTCTTTTATTCAAGTCCAACGACGTTTCCATCTGCTGCGTGACTTCTCGGTCAATTGATGTCCAGCAAAACTGGGGAATCTTTGATGCTGGAGGAGGGTCCTTTGATCAGTGAAAGTCATGCTGGGCCAATTCAGTTTTGCGTAGGCGTGAACCCTTTAGAAGTGCAGAGTGTGAGAACCCGGTGAGACACCTGTTTGTCTTGCTGACTTGCACGTGCACATGACAGCAGGCTGCTGTGGCTCACCTGAAGGACAGACAGACATCAGACTCCCGAGTCTCCACCAGTTGATTTCCGGCAACCACATAATGTGTACCGATTGAGTCTCCAGGCGCTGGCTTCCCAGATGTAGCTTGCTCATTCTTCTTTTCTTTTCCCTTTGTCATTGACCCCTCAGTGTGCCTTAGGTACACCAAAGGGGGCAATACCATAGCTACGTTTTACATAGAGTGCCTTGATGCGCGTGTATTCTGCAATTATCTTTGTAACATGGCTCTTAACAATAGCTAATGCAGATATTATGCCTGCTCTTTCAAGTTTACCCTCACCAATCACCTTATATTTTGCTCCATGGTACCTATTCCACTTAACCTATTGTTGTGTAAGAAGCCATCCCAAAATGTATTTTGCTCATAAACGTGAAATTTGGGTGGGGCTTGGCTGTGACAGCTCATCTCCGCCCCACATAGGGAGGTCACGTGGGGCTGGACGATCCATTTCCAAGATGGTGTACCCACGCCGCGGCGAGCTGGTGCTGGCCGTCACATGGGCCTCTCCCTGGGGCTTCCCCTCCGGAGGGTGGCTGGGTTCCTGGGGAGCTGGTACAGGTCTCCAGTCTCTAAGGGCCCGTGCCCAGAAACTGTCATGGCGCCACTCCCCCCATGGTGCCGTCAGAACAGTCCCAGAGGCCCCTAATCAAGGGGGTGCGACCTAGACCTCACATCGTGATAGGAGTTGTCATAGAATTTTTGGCCTGGCTGGCGTAGCTCAGTGGATTGAGCGAGGGCTGCAAACCAAAGCATTGCAGGTTCAATTCCCAGTCAGGGCACATGCCTGGGTTGCAGGCCATGGCCCCCAGCAACCACACATTGATGTTTCTCTCTTTCTCCCTCCCTTCCCTCTCTAAAAATACATAAATAAAATCTTAAAAAAAAGAATTTTTGGCCATTTGCCTACCACAGTGCCTACAATAGAGGCTTCTAGGCCCCTTTTCTTTTCCCAGTAGACTGACCTGTTTAAAACCGAAGCGTGGCTGGTGTCTCCTGTGTTCTTGCAGTTGCTTTGTTCTAAACCGCAATGGCGGATAATGACGAACATTCTGAGCTAGTGCGTTGTTGGTTTTTTCTGTTGGTGGGACTTTTCTGTACCTAATTAATGTGTAACGATTTGGAATGATGTGAGAAACTGGTCTGGGATGGTAACGTCTCAAAAAAGAATAAAAAAGCAAGTGACACACTTTTCAAAGATTTTGCAGTTTGCTCTAAGCTTGGGGCTTTCTCCAGAAGAGCAGGCAAATCAGCCTTCTTTATGCAGAACCGACAAAGGAGTGAGACATTCTGTTGGGCCTTTCTCCGCTGCTTGAATACATCTGTTGCATGCTATTTTTTATTTCAGGCTTGATGGATTGGTGGTGTGATGCACTCAGATTAAATACTTGGGCTACAGCATCTCATATATTTGCCCATCAACTTCACTTTGTAGCAGATTTACATTCCGTCTGGGATGGCAGATTGAATTAAATGCTTTTTTAAAGCCTGCAGTCTGACAAAAACCATACCCCAGTCAGCGTTTTTACCATACTCAAAAAAAAAAAAAAAAAAAAAAAGCCTCTGCAGGGAAAGGGTGCAGCCTCTGGTTTCTCCTCCAGGGAAGGATCCAAGCTGGCTTTGGGGAGGAGGCTGTGACTGGTCAGAGCTGGCGTCCTGAGGCTGAAGCCGGGCGAGGGCTATTGCCCCAGCCTCGGGAGGGCTTTCCTCTTCCCATCTGGGGTCACCTGACCCTGCCCGGGTCCCAGGGTGTCTGGGTTGGCACAGCGGGTTAGTGCTCTTTTTGAGGGTACTTTTTGTGTCATTGCACCATGTCTCTGCCTTCCTGTGGGAACCACACACTTGCCTAGGTTTGGTCTCGGTATTTCGTTATCCAGCGTTCACCTGAGGGAAACTTGCAGGGATGGTGACGAGGAGGCGGTTGCTGTAATTGTGTAGTATTTGGAGGATGGCTTGAAGGAGGTGGGTTGTCAAAGCACTAGAATTGGTCCCAGCCTCAGGTTCCTCATCTGGAAACTAGGAATAGTAATACGTACCTCTTAGGATTGTGGTGAGAATTAAATTGATGTAGGTAAGTTACTTAATGCATGTATTAGTTATCTACCTATTGTTGTGTAACCAATACCCCCCAACCCCCCAAATTCAGCAGCTTAAAACAACAAAGCGTTATCTCAAGAGTTTCTCTGGCTCAGGAATCAGGCAGCTGCTTAGCTGGGTGGTTCTGGCTCAGGGTCTTTCATGAGGCCATGTTCAAGGTGGTGGTGGGGGCTGAGGTCATCCAAAGCCTGGCCTGGAGCGCGGTCCACTTCCAGGCTCACTCACATGGCCGTGGGCAGCTCTTAGTTCTTTGCCTCGTGGGCCTCTACATGCTGAATGTCCTTTTGACGTGACAGGCGGCCTCCTCCAGGGGGCGCTCCAGAGACAGAGGGGTGGCGGGTGGGCAGCACAGTCTCTCGGTGGATGAATGCGACTTTTTAATAGCTCAATTTTGAAAACAACACCCCATCATTTCTGATGTATTTTATTTGCTTTAAGTGAGTAAGTCCAGCCCACGCCCAACAGGAACTAAGCCCCTCTTCTTTAGGGGAGAAATATCAAAGAACCTGTGGACGTACCTTTAACACCACCACAGCGCAGTTCTGGGTGGTGTGGTGGGTACCCAGTAAATGACTAGACGTTACACTTGGCTTAGCACACAAATTCCCTTCTTGGTGAGCCAATTGCTAGGCAGCTTTTGGGTCCACCCCGGTTTTATTGGGTGAGAGGAATTTGGGACTCTCTAATGGATTGGGGGTGACACCCTGGGGACCTCCACAGAATGAGGATTCCAGTCTTTCATCTCCTGTCATGGAGCGGAGATCCTCCCAGAGCTCTCTGTTGCGCCGGGTCGGCCGGGCTGGGGACCCGAGAAGAGGAACACACACGGCACCTGCACCCAGCGTTCACTGCTCTGGGGCGAGACCGTTTTCTGCCCCGCTCTTGGCGTGCGTCTGCCCAGCTGGGCAGTGGGGGGACCCCAGGGGGACCCCACCCCTCTGGGAGGGGCCCCAGCTCCACTCGCCTGCAGTGACTTTAAATGCCAAACAGATGCAATTAAAAAAAACCCAAGTATTTCGCTGTAGAGTATAACCACACATTTGGACAAAAGAGGAAAAAAGCAAAATGAAGAAAAAAAAAAAGCCCTGCAAACACAGTACCACCACAGATGACATTTCGTGATGCCTCCTTCCTGTGGTTCCTGTGGGTGGTTCCTGCTTTCGGGCAGTGAGAAGTGGCTGCAGCCACAACTCCACGTCCTGCCCCCCTCCTGCTCGACTGTACTGCCCGTGTCTGCAGTGCGCCGTCTTTCTGCTTCCGCAGTCGAGAGCTGTGCCATACGCGTTTGGGGGAGTGTGCCAGAGCCGACTTCGTTCTTCTTTTAGTTCCGTCAGTGCTACATATAATAGGTACTAGTTATTTCTGATACAGTCTGCTGTAATTATTTTTTCCCCATGTTGTTTCGCCTTTTAACTTTTACCATTTTCTTTGAAGTAGTCCCATTAGTCCTATTAATTAGGTACAGGCCAGGTGAGTATACTTGGAAATGTTAAACCTTGTCATCTGGGAAATTCCTTTGTTGCTTCTAAAGACTTGGAAAGGTCTTTCTTTTATCACAGTACTCCCGCTCCATCTCTAGTTCTTATATGGCCTTAAAAAATTCATCTGGAATTGGTTCTGAAGTATAGTATGAAACAGGATCTAAAATTAGACGTATTTCCTTCTTCAAATTACTAACCAGGTGGTTCCACATTAGTTAATTGCATGCTCCTGCATGCTCTTCTTTGATGGTTTGTGATTTCTTTTGAAAATCACCTCCTTCTAGCCCTGGCTGGCGTAGCTCAGTGGATTGAGCGCGGGCTGCGAACCAAAGTGTCGCAGGTTCAATTCCCAGTCAGGGTACATGCCTGGGTTGCAGGCCATGACCCCCAGCAACTGCACATTGATGTTTCTCTCTCTCCCTCCCTCCCTTCCCTCTCTGGAAATAAATAAAATCTTAAAAAAAAAAATCACCTCCTTCTTACTTAGAATAGGGTCTGTTTCTGGCTTATTTTACTGATTTGTCTATTTTGCACCAGTGACTTTGTAATATTAAAAAAAAAAAAGAATTAATGAAGCCAGGCCTTGGCCAGAGGAGGAACTTGGCCCAGCTGGCTGCAACGAGAACCGCTGGGCGGGGAGGGGGAGGAAGGAGCCCCAGCAAATGCAGCGACGGTCTTCGGGGAGGGAAGTGTTCTGCTTGAAGCCAGCTGTTGATCTGGGAGACTATCAGGGACATTTTTGCTCAGACACCTCAGCTGAGTGAGAATGGAGCCGTGTCTCATTAAACACCAGTAAGGCTGGCTGATATTCTGATGGCATTAACAACTTGGCAGGTGATGGGAAAAGCAGCAGATGTCAGTACTCAGGCATCAGTAAACTGCTACAGCACCTCGAACTTTTATTGGAGAAGGGGCTCAGCCACTCTTCAGCAGTCGGGGAGGCAAGATGTGTGTGACCAGAGTTTGGTATTATAGGTACAGTCCTACTTAAAAGATTCACTTTAGAAAAGGTTTTAGAAAGGAAAGGTGGGCTGATGGACTCAATTTTACAGTTCACCTGTAATCTGTACCAATGCCCTGGGATTAGAAAGACAGCTTAATTTAGAAGTTTTAGCCGCGAGCAAACTTTGCCAAGTACCACCGTGGAGTGAACATCTGCTGCAGGCCAAGTTCTAACTCCGCAGAGACTGGAGGGAGCAGCATCTGCAGGTGGGGGTGGGGGGCAGGGCACTTGTATCTGACCAAGAGAACAGTCCCAGAAAATGGCTTCGGAGCAAGCAAGCCCAGGTCCCTCAAACTCTGAGTGCTTTACATGAAGGGCCAGCGAGAACCAGAGAGAAAGCAACCACCTGAGATCCCAGGCCTTGAAAGATGCCAGGATTCCTGTGTGTACGATGCTTGCCTGTGGCTCACTCATGAACCGGGCTGACACACCTGATGGGAGAGTAAGGAAGGGAACGGGTTCCTCCTGGTGAGGAAGGATCGTGGAGAAGAGCCAGACCGGCTGAGGGGACTGGAAACTGAAGTTCATCATTGGAATCGTGCAAATGCACTTACGAATGTCTCTGGACAAGCTGAGCAGGGCGGGCTCTGCTCAAACAGGGCTGAATCATCTCCTAAGAATCCCCACCGACGGACAGTACGGCGCCGCTTTGACAGAACCTGATTGGCCAGAGACGGGGGTGTTCGGAGTGTCACAGGGCGGGATGAAAGGAGGAGACAGAGACTGAGGATAAGTCAGGGCGTGCAGGGGAGAGGCCTGCTTCGATAAGGTGGCTCATTCAGCCCGCTAACAGCCGTGGGGCCCATAGCCAGGAGCCCAGCTCCCCGCCCCCACTTTCGGGAAACAGAGATGGGGGTGGTGTGGTGTGGTGTGGTGTGACAGGCTGTAGGGCTACCCAGACAGAGACTCCTGGCCAGGACCCTGGGAGTCACCTGACCTCTCTGAGCTGGTGTCTTCATCAGGGGTACTAGTTCTACCTGCCCCAGGTGGTTGAGGGTATTAGAGCTCCTGTGAAAAGAGCCTGCTACAAACCCTTATGAAGATGATGGGTTTCACCTGGGAAGATGATGCCCCCACCGAAGGCTGGGATTTGGGCCCATTTGAAGAGTGGACCAGGAGGAAAAGGAACCTCTGGGACCCTGATGGAGGCAGAACTGAGGGCAGCCTGGTGCCCAGTGACCATGCACTTACAGACAAGCCCGGCTGTGCAAGGCTGCTCCTACCTGGCAGAGGGTGCCCTCCTGTGGGCCCCACCTCCCAGGCACCTATGGACCCCACAGGAGGGGAGGAGACTGCTGCACGGCCACCCCTAGCCTCTACCTGCCCTCTGTGTGGCTTTGGTGCAGCCCCTGCAATGGTCCGAGTGGTCTTTGGCAATCACACATCGGTGGGGGCGTGGGCCTGCAGGGAGGGCAGGCTGACTGTGGCCTGGGGTGAGGTGGGGAACCTGCGCATCACAGCTCCTCCCTGTCGCTGTTCAGGGGCTGGACCAGAGGCCCTGGAGCCTGGGGCTGGTCTCCTGGCCCTTGGTAGCCAGGCCACTGGCCACTGTCCTCTGCGCGCTTGCCTGCAGTGGCATAGTCCTGCAGCAGCCCGCTGTCCACTCTGTGCTGCCGGAGGCTTCTGGTTCCCACCAGCCCCTGCGTTCTCAGGTACCCCTGCTGGCAAAAGGGCGGCAGCTTCTGGCGTGTCAGGGCGAACAGGAAACAGGACTCTAGAGAAAAGCCAAAGGAGATGAATGAGTCGAGCTGAGAGGTGTGGGGGGAGGTGCAGGAAGGTGCTGCCAGGGCCCCAGGGGCCTCCCTCGGGATCATCCATCCCTGAGCCTGGAGCCGACTTTTCTGGGTACCTCACTCGGCCCCCGAGTGGCCATGGAACTCAGCCCCTTCAGAGGTTCCAGCAATAGGCTGCCCTGGCTGTGGGAAGAACAAGGCTCCACAATGAAAGCAAACCACGGGAATGACTCAGCTTCCAGAGGCTGGTTCCAGCAGGGTGCTCTGCTTGGAGCCAGCCTGGGGTGGGGACTCAGTAGCTCAAGAGTGACCCTCCATTCCATTCTGAGGTCAGAGCTGGCTGCACAGATTTAGTCCCTCAGCAACATCGGAGCTGCAAACGCTGTGTGTAAGCCCTGTTTTCAGCACGTGGGGTTATAAAGACTAAATGGGTGCTCTGGGCAGTGTGGCTCAGTGGATCGAGCACCCGTCCGCAAACCAAAAGGTCACCAGTTCGATTCCCAGTCAGGGCACATGCCTGGGCTGCAGGCCAGGTCCCCAGCTGGGGGCATGCAAGAGGCAAGCGATTGCACATTGATGTTTCTCTCCCTCTCTTGCCCTCTAAAAATAAAAAAGACAAAACAGGTCCATCCGCATCTGTGATTTATCCGTGTCTGCCCCACAGCAGTTGGTGCGTAGGTCAAATCTGACCCGTCGGGAAATCACGTGGATACTTGCCATTTAGAAATGGGAAGAAACCACCACAAGAGCTAGAAGTAGCTCCTGGAGAACGAGCATGGGTGGGGGAAAAGCCTTTTAGCCAAGTATTACATAACTTTGAGTTGAAAAGTTGAAAAGATGAAACAGATAGAGGCTCCATCTCCTGAGGGATTAGAAGACGGAGTGCATGTCAGAAAACCAGCCCGAGCCTTTTATCTCAGAGAGGGGGCACACAGGGGTGGGCAACGTGGGTTTGCAGTTGTCCGTGTGGGAAAAAGACACGCAGGTTATGCTATGGCAAGAGCTTTATTAACTCAAAAGAGTGTCACGGGGCAACTGTAAACCCACTTTTGCTCACCCGTGTATCGCAAAGAATGTTGTGAGGTTTTCGTGGGTGAGCAGGCGGCTGCCCAAACACGTATCATTTCCCACTCATAGCACCAAGTTCTGACTCAGAGCACAGAGGGTCCCTGGCGGCACAGGCCCCGACAGTCCTCTCTGAGCAGGGAAGACAGCAGGTGTTGGGGGGAGGACGGCAGAGGGACAGCAAGCTGGCTTTTTGCAAGCACCGCCTTCTGCAGGCGCCAGGGGCAGGGAAGCCGCTCGGAACCCGGGGCCAGAACCGGCAGCTGCACGTCAGCTGAGGGGGTGGAGAGAAAGCCCGCCCGCCATCTGCCAGCTGGCCCTTCACCAGGAAGGATTCTTCCAAGCTCGAGGCAGCAACACACAGTGGTTTGTACCATTGAGCGCATGTACGTGGGAGCGGAAGCCAGGGGCCTAAAGGGCCTGGACGATGCACTGGTAGGAGCCAGACCTCGGGGTGGGAACGGCAACCCTGAGGCACACCGGCATCTTCGTGCACTCCTGACACTTCGAGACACAGGCGGGGACCTCGCAGCTGAGGTTTCTCGACCTCGTAATTGCACGTGTAAGCTGGGAGCTTGCAGAATGCTAACTATGGATGACCTCGGCTGGAGCACCTATATATATTTAGGCTACTGATTTAAACTACTGTTTTAAGCCGTCTCCCTTAATACATACATTCTTATTTCAAAGTGTGGACTGGGGGCGTCCCCCGGGGAGGAAACAAGGGCACTGCTCTCTGACCCGCAGGCCGCGGCCTGGCTGTCTCCGACCCGACCGGATGTGAGTGGGGCCCTGACCGGTGTTTGCCGAACAGAAAGGCGCGGGTGTTCTGGGCACTCGGGGTGGGGGGGTGAGAAAAGGCAAAACCTTGCCCGTTTCAGTCGGCTCTCCCTCTGGGTTATCAGACGCCTCTCCCCAAGTCCCTCTTCGGGTTCGGCTGTCAAACTATCTTCCAGTTTACCAACTCTGTCTTCCTCTCTGTTTAATTCATTATGGCATCTCTACGTTGAGTTTCTGGATGCTCATTTTTTTCCATCTCCAGAAGTTTCACGTGAATCTTTCTCAAAACTGACCCGTTGGTTGTGTTTCCGGCCGTCTCATTTCCTTGGCATCACATCTGTCGCATGGACTTTGTGTCCTCTCCCTGGCCACCCGAGTCCCCGCAGTCGGCCCGGTGGGAGCCCGGTCGCCTGTCTGGCGCCAACACTGCCTCCCGGGGGTCTGTGTCCGTGTGTGCTCAGCGACCTTTGCCTGGGAGTTCCTGTTCCTGGGCCTGGGCCCGTGGGAGTTTTCTGAGGCCTGGCTTTAACGTGTGCCTCCTCACAGAAGACTCTCGGCCACTTCTGTGGGTTCTGAGCCACAGTGACCGCGTGCAGGTCGGCCCCAAGCTCCCACGAGCGGGGCCCAGCGGTTGGGACTGCCCAGGGGCAACTTCTCGCCAGTTGACCCACCCGGGGCCGCGAGCACGCATCTCCGCCATCTCGTCCCGGGAGTGATTCCGCCGCCCAGTTTTCCCACCGAGGTCCAGGCCTATTAGACGGTCTCCGAACAGACCCATCGCCCTGCTCCAGCCTCACCTTCCCACCCCCAGGGGCTCAGTTACCCCGGCCCCAGTCCACTGACGGCCAGCAGGTGACCCACACCCAGCCTCGGGTTTTGCTTTTCTGAGTATCTGGACTCTGGAAGGCTCCCTTGTTTTCCTGCCAGTTCTTTACCCAAGACACGTTGTTCAGTGTGTTCAGGCGCACTGTACCAGGGGGCTTTCTGTGGCACCCAGCCCACCACACTGCGGGGAATGGAGGTTTGGGCTGGCGTCTCCCAATGTGCATCCTGAAACATCCCAGCGCCCGGACCTATCCGGTCTCTTCCCAACCCCTGGCTCAGTCCCTTCGTTCCCCGGGGATCTCAGGTTACCTGCATAGAAGCTTCGCAGGTCAGTGTCCAAACAGTTCTCCAGGAAGCGCCTCAGCGGTAAAATGTGGTTCACTGGGGCGGTCCAGTCTGTCAGGAAATCTTCCACGATGTGGTGGATGGCCGTGGGCCGAGGCAGGGGCCACTCCGCGGGCCGGAACCTCACGTCCTGCTCTGTGGGCGAGAGGCAGGGCCGCGTCAGAGCCCAGCGGCTGGGCGGTCCCTGCCCATGACCCACTGCCTGCCTCACCCACTCACGCTCGGCTTGCCCGCTCTGCCCCTGCGCTGGCTGTGGGCAGCCGGCTCAACAGCCACTTCCGAACGCTGGGAGGTCGGCATGAGGGAGCGGGACCAAAATGGACTTGCCCCTGGTGGTATCAGAGGGCAGGACTGAGACTGATCACTCGAACCTGGTGTTTTTCTAAGGCTCACACAGACTAAGGTCTACCACGGATGCTTCAAAGCTGGTCTGTCTGTGAGGAGGCTCAGGTCCCGCACCCAGAGGGGCCTTAGGGCGCATCTAGTCCACCTCCCACCCGTGGGGGACACCCTCCTGCAGTGTCCCTGCCAGAGGGCTTGAGCTGTGGCCCAGCACCCCTGAGCTGGGAAGTCTGACCCTAGGAGGCACCCCGTTCTACTGCGGGGAGGTGCTGTCAGTCGCTCCTGTGCTCCTGTCACCTCTGCCTGCCAATACCACCTCTGCCCTTTGTCAGACCCTCCTCCGAGGGACAGCCCTTCAGGATCGGAGACGGCAGTTGGGCTCCCGGTGGTTCGTCTCCGGGGAGCTGCCCTGTGCCCATGTTCTGTGTGCACTGCCTCGCTTGCCCTCGTACGAGGAGGGGAGGACGGCACTGTTTCTGTCCCGTCTGACAGAGGAGGCAGGCGGAGCTCAGAGAGGCTAAGACATGGTCCAAGGTCACACAGCAAGGGCAGGACAGCCCTGGGAGTGCGCCCCAGCTGTGCTGTCCCCCAGCGCCCCACTCCACTTCCGGTTCCTCGCCCCGTTCCTCCCAACAGTCTCCCAGTCTCCCCTTCCCACTCCGAGGTCAGCCCCCCTGGGAGACACACAGCAGGACAGTGTCCCTCTCACTGTGTGCTGCCTGGCGGGCACGCCCCTCCATGTGTGACCAGAATCTGGGAATGTCACTTGTCATTCTTGGACCTTGTGTCCCACTTGGCCCCTGGACAGAGTCCCCATGGTCCACTCTGTCAGCTGAGTGTCGTGTGAGGGATTGATGGTGACAGCTCGACACACAGCAGGGCCCCGGGAGTGCCCACCTCAGGACAGCCCACGTGGGGGGCGGGCAGCAGGGACCCAGCTCACCGGTGGGGAGGTGCCTGTAGTAGTAGATGACGGGGTGGAGGAAGTTAGACCGCCAGGCGTCCTCCGTGTGCCCCACGGACCGTTCATAAAAGAAGACGTCCTTGTCGGGTCCCGAGAAATTCCTGCCGTACTCCATGTTGACGACGAAGAGCCCATGCCTGGCTTTCCTTCCTGTGATCGCCTCCAGCTGGGCCACCATCTGCACGGGGAACTCCTCCAGGTACTCGTAGGCTGTGGCATTCCTGGGGGCGTGGCAAAGCGGGAGGGCGGGCCCTTCAGTGCCGCGGCAGAGGCGAGAGGCATGTGCCTGTGGGCCGGCGCGTGCGCCCGTGGGCCCGTGTGTGTGCGCGCCTCCCTCTGCCCAGAAGCGAAAATCACGCAGCACGCAGGCCGTGGTCAGCCCTGCACGTCCCAGTTAATGCTGCTCACAGCTGCGCCCCGATTCACAAGTGGGGTGGATGCAGAGAACTGATGACCTGACGTGGCTGTCAGGGGGAGGGGACCCAGGCTGAGCGAAGAGTAACGGAAAACCCTGGGGGTGGGGTGGGTGAATGTCTTGGTGTGTTCCAGGGACAGGAAGAGGCCAGGGTGGCTAGAGTGGAGTGGAGAGGGAGAGGCGGAGGCGGGGGTGGTTAGGGAGGTCCATGGGGGTAGGTTAAGGAGGGCTTGTGTGTGCAGAAGGGAGCGTCTGGTTTCATCTGGACTAAGGGGAAGCCCCTGGCTCCTGGAGAGTATTGAGCGGAGATGAATTTGTGTGAGTCGTGTATTAAAAGGACCACCCGGCCACCACGATGAGAGCGGACCGCTGCTGTATCCATGCATGTGAGAGATGCTGGTGGGCGGGGCCAAGGGGGCAGCGGCGGAGCTGCTGAGAGGAGGTCGGACTCTAGATGCCTAGAAGGTGGAGCCAATGGGATTTACGGACAGTCAGAATTCAGGAAGGGGTGTGAAAGAGCGGGGAGTGAAGGATGATGGGAGGCTTCTGTGCTGAGCGCTGCTGAATTTCCTGTCGCTGACCTTGGGGTGCTGTAGTGCTCCCTGGCTTTGGCTGTTCTTCCTCTGCTTCTCACCTGCCACCTGTCCTTTGAGGTCCTCGCCTTCACCCTTTCCTCACCGTCTCCTGCTCAGCAGGTGTTCTTCTATCACTTGACTGATAAGGAGCCAGCTGGGTCCTGGCCCCAGGGAACTCCCACATCACACTGTGTTACAGCTTCCCACTGGTCTAACTTGGTGCCAAACGCTTCCTAAAGTTCCCTTCAGTCCTTCCTCCAGTCCTGCCAGGTAGGGGCTACTGTCCCCATTGGGCACATGAGAGAAAGGCTCAGAGAGGCTAACTGACGTGCCCGAGGTCACACAGGGAGAACAGGCACAGTCCAGATGTACACTCAGGACTGTGTGTCTGTCTGCAGAGCATGTGGTGTTGACTTCATTTTCCAGAATAACTCCATCTCCCCTGCCCCCACCCCAGGCTTCATCTCAGGAGGGAACCCCTGGGCTCTCCCCGGCCTGGAACAGGAAGAGGCGGGGCGTGAGGAGTGTACAGTTACTGGTGAGGCGGGAGGGGAGAGGGGTGGGGGTGGGCTACTCACTCCTTCAGCAGCACCACGTCGGCCAGCACGCCGAACATCTGGTAGAGCCCAGAAGCCTCGTTCACGCGCCGGAGGATGGAGCTGGTCAGCTGTGTGATGGGGTGCTCGGTGCAGGGCCAGGCGGCGCCGTGGTGGCGGTGCTCCAGTAGCCGGTGAACAGCACGCACTGAGATGGTCGGAGGGAGAAATGGCATGCTGAGCTTAAGAATTTATCTTCTGCCATCGGAGGGACACAGGTCCCCATCAGCTTCTCTGAACTCAGCCCACACTGCGTGCGTGACGCCAAGCTGCCCTGAGAGTGCGGTCAGCCAGTGGTGTCTGTACAGGTCAGAAGGGGGCGTCTTCGGCTGTACCGAGTCCGCCGCACCAATCGGCTCTGCCTCTGGTGCAAAGTAGCCGCGGAGGAGGACCGCTAAGCGCAGAGGGCCGTGGCTGGGTTGGGTGCCTAGGCCCGCATTTCCCCGCCCCGTCCCCACCTTCCGCCATGTGCACTTGGAAGTCCCACAGTTATCACTCCGCATGTGGCATGTCACAACGAGACCAGAGCCCTTCTCTGCAACTGCACCCCTTCCCTCGCCCCTGCCTCTGTCAGATGCCCACGCGGGAAAACTCTGACTGCTCGCTCTCCCCCGGAGCCTAAATCCCGTCTGTCGTCAAGTTCTATTTCAAGGTGCTCTGTATATTTACGTGAGGGGAGAAAAACCTGGGGCTGCCACATACAGCTGTCGAATGGGGGTGCCACACACAGGCGCCTGCTTCTCCGAAACGCATCAACACAACACCCCAATGCAATAAGGGCAAGGACACAGACAATTCACACGACAGGGGATCCTGCAGGCCAGCAGTCACAGCAAGACGCGCGGCCTCACTAGACAGCTGGCTCTTGAGGAAACCGTGGTTAAGCTGAGTTTTGCAAAAGGTGGAGGAATTACACAGCTAGGGGCTTGGGAATGGTGCCCTGGTGAAGAAATGAAATCTTGAGAGTGTGGCACATTATGAGGCAGCTGAGGGACCGGGCTGGAAAGGCAAGCTGGTGCTGGCTGGGGCACAGCTCTCCCTGTGGAGATGGGGAACCCCTCAAGGTTTGTCAGCAGAGGAAGGACTTTTGTTTTTAAAGAAAGGTTGCTCTGGTGGGTACTACGGTGGCTGGACGCGATGGCAAGCCAGAAAGACCAGCAGCAGGAAGACCAGTCGGGAGATGGAGAGGCCCCAACCCAGGAAAAGTGAGGCGGGACAGACTGGAGAGAGATGGGGGGATGCGCGGGGCTTCCTGCCTCTCCGCCTTCCACGCTGGGGGGGGAGGGGGTCTATGCCTTGCACAGCGTCTTTTATCTCCTGTGGCTTCCCCCTGCCTCTGCTGTTTCCGAACTGTCTCCCTTGGTGCCTGCTTCTCGCTGAATGATGGGCAAGGTCCTGGCGGAATGGGGTGTATACAGCCACCCAGTCCCTCTCCTGCGTGGGGTCCTCAGCTAGCAGAAGTGGCCACAGCAACCTGTGGCCTGTGCGTCCAGGGTGTTGTTTCTCATTTGCCTGAAGTGGTACAGTGAGCTGTGCGCCTTCCGTCAGGCAGGTGTGGACCCAAATCCCACCTCTGCCATCCACTGGCTGGGTGCCTTTGAGCAAATTACTCAACTTCTCTGTGCCCCAGTCTCCTTAACTGCAAATAGAATTGAAATAACAGAGTCTGTCTCATGGGGCTGCTGTGAGGATTGGGTGTGAGCTGGGAGAGGGCAGAGGGCAGAAGGGAGCAGGAAGGATGGGGCGGCGTATGCTGGGGCAGTGGGTGCAGGGAGGGTGGCGTGCACTGAGTGACAGAGAGAGCGTCTCACTGGGGAGATGCGGCTAAAAAGCCCCTCTTCCCACCATGTGCGCATGTGCGCGTGTGTGCATGCGTATCAATGTGCAAATATTCTGCGTACAGACAGCTAACAGTCTCCCTGGGATCCTCCTCTGACGGCACACAGGAGGTGCAAAAATACTGCCTGGAAATCAACAGTAACACGCGCTGATCTGCCCCTGCTGTGCTGGGAGGGCAGTGAAATGCAAAAATGAGCCTCAAGGCAGTGCGAGGCATCAAAGTAAACACAGAGGCGCCAGAGTGCAGGATGCAGGACCTTGACAGTGTTTAGGACGGAATCACCTGGCCCACCTAACACTCGGCAGGCGATAAAGCACCCACCCAACAGCCCCCGCAGAGGGCAGAACATTTACACCCTCGGAACCTAGCCTTCCGAAAAAGAGTGAACATAATCCAATTGCAGTTCTTACTGAAATATGTCGGTGCCCAAAAACGGTGTGTGTGTGAGTTGCACGGTCCCCAGGCACGGCCTGATTTAGTCCTTACGACAGCCGGTTGAGGGCACGGGTTCACCTCATTCACACCTTGGACGTTGGGGTACCCCCCAGAGGCTCAGAGAGGTGGTGAAGCCTGACCTCTGAGGCCAGCCTGCTGGGGTGCAGCCCAGGTTACCATTCCTCCAGCTCCGGGTTCTCACCAGTACTTGGTGCTTCACCCGCACAGGGCAGAGGCACGTAACATGCCACCCCAGATCACGTACTTCTATCTGGTGCCTTTCCAGACAGATCCTCAGAGCACGAAAACACCTTGCCATCTGCCCCAGACACGGAATATGGAACAACTGACTACTAATGAGCATCCCCTTGATGGCTGCTGGAAGTTGCGACAGTGTTCACTGACCCTGGGGGTGGTTCCGCCCGGGCTCACCTGTGTATCGGAACCCATGGATGAAGCCCCCGGCAGATTTCCGGTAATCCACAGAGTGGCTGGCCGTGCCCAGGACAAAGAGGCCACGGCTTCCTTTGGACTCGTAGCTAGCCTTGATCAGTGGGTACTTCTTGCTGAACTCGCCCCCTGAAGACAGCCGGAGGGACCTGTGAGCAGAAAGCGTTGTTAACAAACATCGCTGCTGTGTATGAAACGCTAATTACAGGCCCGGTACTGAGCTAAATGCTTTATATTCCTTATTGCATTTAAATCATGCCACGACCCAGGAGGGGGGTATAATCATCTCCATTGAATAGATGGAGGAACTGTGGCTCAGGGAAAAGATGCAGTGGGTCAGGGCCAAGGTCAGGATTTAAGCCTGACTTGAGGCTGGGCTCTGGGATAAGACAAGGCTCCATGTGTGATCAGATGGGACAGGAGGGTCTGGTTCAGACCCTCCAGGTTCTTGCCTTCCTGTGCCTTGGCCAGAAGGAAAGGGAGACCCCAGATGCATTCTTTGACCCTAAGCCTTGTCGAGGTACTGAGGCAGCCATATCTAAAGATGAGGAAGCAAACAGCAGTGCTTCAAAATAAAATTATCAATAATTTCAGCAGTTAGCCCTGGTTGGCGTAGCTCAGTGGATTGAGCGCGGGCTGCGAACCAGTGTCGCAGGTTCAATTCCCGGTTAGGGTACATGCCTGGGTTGCAGGCCATGACCCCCAGCAACCGCACATTGATGTTTCTCTCTCTCTTTCTCCCTCCCTTCCTTCTCTAAAAATAAATAAATAAAAATCTTTAAAAAAAAAGATTAAAGTGAGAAGACTTTAAAAAAAAATTTCAGCAGCTAACATTTTACTAAGCATATAGTATATGTCAAGTACTTTTCTATATTTATCCCCACAATAGCCCTATTAAAAAAACAACAACTACGACCCCCATTTTAGCGATGAGAACTGGGGCCAAGCACAACTGGTAACTTTTCCAGAGCCGGCAGGTTTGGTAAGAGGATCACAGATCAACCCCAGAGCCCGCGGTCCCGGCCACCACACCGCCTGCCGGCAAATTCACCCCTGGTCCTGGCCTTCCCGTCTCCCGGGGGGAGGGTCACAACACATCCAACAGATGGAGACTCACTGTGGCCGCCGCCCCCCTCCCCCCCACAGGGGGCCAGGACCACGGGGACCCTTCTCGGCCGACAGGGAGCTCGTGCCGGGGCGGAAACCAGGCGGCATCCACATCCGGGCTGAGGGTGGAGCCCTTTCAAAAGCCCCGGTGCTGGCACTGCTGGATGGGGGCGCTGCTCCCCCAGGGTGGTCTCGGAGGGGTTTACCACAGGATCCCAGCTCCTCAGACTCACTCGTTGAAAATGGAGAAGTCGAAGTTCCAGCCCAGGCAGCGGATGACCCGGTCGTAGGCCACGCGCATGGCGAAGTTGTCACTGTCATCCTGGGGGAGGGTGATGGCTTCGGCACTCTGGTTGCCCTCCTCCACGTAGAACCTCAGGGTGATGTGGAACTTGCCCTTGTGGTCCTTCACCACGGCCAGATCCGCCAGGTCGGACTCCAGCAACCCGTCCAGGGACTTCAGCTGGTAGGTGTCCAGCAGGCCGTTGTTGATGGCCCTGGGGCCCACGGGACATGGCAGAAGAGAGAGAGAGAGGGGTCTGTGACGGGTGCAAGGAGACTCAGAGGCAGAGGTGGTCAGTCCCGCTGGGGTCAGGGACGGCCTCAGAGGGGCTGGGGCACACCCCGTACTCGCCGCGGCCACATGCCATACCTTAGGTCTCCCACGTAGTGCGTAGCCCAGGAGAGCCGGACTCGGGAGCGGCTTAGCATGTGGATAAAATTGGTGACACCCAGGATGTTCTCTGAAGTCTCGAAGGCCGAGTTCCCTCGGCCCAGGATCAGCACATTCTGACCCACAAAGTCCTTGGGGTCCACGGACACAGACTCGTAACCCTCCACGTGTTCGGAGCCGGGGAAGTCCACCAGGTTGGGGACTGACAAACCGGTGGCGACGAGAAGGACGCTGCAGGTGGGGGACAAAGGGAGGCTGGCTTAGTCTCTTAGCTGGAAGACACTAAGTGAAAATCACTCTTTGGACCTGCCGCCTGGCTTGCCCATGTGACCCAGACTGCTGGCTCCTAAAAGGAAACAGGACGTTCATTCATTCATTCATTCACTCACTCAGTCACTCGCTGGCCCATCCCTGTGTATGTAAGACTGCCCCTGCCCCTCCCTGAGCTCACTCCCGCGGACACGGTTTCCTTCAGCCCTTAATGGGATTATACTGAACATGAGAATTACTTAGACGGGCAGGAGAAGGTGGCACCATGAAAAATCAAGTAGAATGCATCCAATTCTAAACACGCAGTCAGACCAAGTATCACCCTCAGTGATGGAAACAAGACTTTTTGTCTCACTTTCCTGTTTTTGACTCGCCTGGCAGAGGCAAACGTCTGCTGCGAGTAGCTCTCGGCCAGGCTCCGTACGGCTTTGCGCATCACCTTTCTGCTCAGAGCAGCCCTCACGGGTGTTACATGGCCGGCCTCACAGGTGAGGAGACACCGTCCCCGGCTGGCGTCCAGAGCTCCAAAGACAGCAGAGCCAGACTCTGCTGGACCCCAGACCAGCCTGATTCCAGAGCCCTGCTCTTTCTATCGGTGGGTCTGCGGGGCTGCGGTGGGCGGCTGGGGAACCGGATCCCGCCACACCGCAGAATCATTTGATCGCAGGGTGGTTTCAACAGTCGGACTGTTTGGCCTGGAGAAGGGGCATGTGCAGCCCCTATCACGCCGTGTCTCGACTCTTGTCCATTCTGCTCAAATCGGACTCCCGTACCCTGTAGCATGGCTGTTTAAATGCAAGAGTCCAAAGTGGCTCACCCCTTCTTTCCCTGGGCCTCCAGCAAAAGATGGGACGATGAGCTCTGAGCACCTGCCGGGAGCCAGGTGCCTGGCTAACGGCCAGGAAGTGAGAGGCATGCTGGTGCAGCGGACAGGACACGGGCTTCAGGGTCAGTAAGACATGAACTCGAATTGCGGCTTATGCCACTTAGAAAGCTGTGTGACATAGCACCCATTACGCAACGTCTCTGAGCCTCAGTTCTTCTTCTGTAAAATGGGTATCAGTGAGCCTCTCCCATGGGGTTCTGGCAAGGATAAAACAAGTGCAGTTTCGCCTGCGACTCTGAATTTGGATTGTCTGCACACACTGAGCGAAAACTTAATGCCAGTAGCCCGGACTGTAGGGCCGTCTCCCTCCTGGGCAGTTCTGAAGTCCCACTGAGCCCCCCTGACACCGGCCAGACCCAGCGTTTCCCAGCACGTACTCTGGGGGACACTCCTTCTCGGAGATGCTCTACAAAAAGGGTTCGTGGGGACATAAGCTTAGGCCAGGGGTGTCAAAACTCCTTTTCACCAGGGGTCACATCAGCCTCGTGATTATCTTCAAAGGGCCGAATGTAATTTAGGACTGTATAAATGTAACTACTCCTTAACAGTTAAGCAAGCGCTCGGTGCTGCCGCCGGGTAAAACCATGGTGCCAGCCGGATAAAACAAGGTGGAGGGCCGGGTTCAGCACCTGTGGTTAGGCAATGCTAAATACCCAGTGTTCCTGGAGGGCAGTGGTGAATACGAAGCTACTAGACTGACAAATCCTGGAGGAAAGAATTGGTAGTATTTTCCAAACTCATCTGAGCACAGTATTTGTAGGACACACGTGGGAAATGGTGGCTAAACTAAACCTCTCAGCCCTGAATTCAGTGGGAGCAAGGGGCGGCAGATTTCTCATTCCTCCCACACCAACTGACCAACCACGAAGTGCCAGTTCCTCCAGGAGAGGCCCCAGCTTCAACAGGTGAGCTCTGGGACCCCCTTCCTTACCTGCATTGGTACGTCTGGCCCCTCTGGTCAGTCAGGATGAAATAATGGCCATTCCAGGCCTGCCGAGCCTTCTCCAGGGTGACGTGGGCAATGGTTGTGTTGTAGAGCACGCTCAGCCCCAGCCTGGTCGCGAAGTCGCCCAGGTAGCGCACCATGTCGCTGGCGTCGGGGAAGTAGGCGTCGGAGTAGTGTCTGAAGAGCAGCCGGGGATCGTGGCTGAGCAGAGAGTTCCAGTCGTGGCGGAGGTTGAACTCGGCGTTGGCCCTGCCCGTGTACCGCTTGTTGATGCTGATGAGCTTACGGTGCCGGGGGTAGCGCGTGAAGAAGCTGCCAGGCTCCGCGGCGCGTTCGAACACCGTGTAGTCCCTCCCGGCTCGCTGCAGGAAGTAGGCCATTTGCAGGCCCGCGGGCCCGGCGCCCAGGACACAGTAGTCCCGGTGTGTGGATGCTAAGGTCTTAGCAGGGTACAAGGTGAGAGCCGGGTAGAGGGCGATGGTTAGGAGCAGCCCCGGGGAACCCCACACTGGGGTCAAGGAGGAGAGGCCCATTCTGCGGCAGACCAGGTGAGTGAGGCCTCGGACCAGATGGCCTGTGGCCCCAGGTGATGAGTGAGGAATGGGGCCTGGAAAGAGGCAGAGGCTTGCCTGAGCGCTCACTGCTACTTGGGGAGGAGGCAGGACCAGAACCCAAGGACTTCTGAGCTCATTCGCTGGGAAGCGTTTCAAGCTTGGATCTGGAGCTCCCTCCAGGAACCCCCACCTCCTCCGTCCCCTTCAGGGCCTCGATTCCCGGGGTACCAGCCCACTCCTTGCCATGGCGGTAAGAAGGTGGGTGCTCCTCCATTTTCTCCCTAATTTGAAGGATATCCAACACCCCTTGGGGTCCTCCGCAGACTAGAGGAGCCCTAGGGCTATTAAGTGTCTTTGGCCACGCCCCTGCTCTCCGGCTGGGGCATGAAAGAGGTGTGGCCTGCGCAGACCCCAACCCAAGTCAGGTGCCCCCGGTCTCTTCCGCCACGCGACAGAGATGCCCAGCACACCTGCAGCCACGCGGACGCGCCCTCTCTCGGAGCCGCTCCCCGCGCGTGCGCGGTGCCCGCGCCCGCAGCTCGGGCCTCTATGGGGGACCGACCTTCTCCCCTTCCCGGCGTTCGCACCTCGCAGCGGATCCGCCGGCAGCGCGCAGAGAGTGAGGCCCGGGTGGGCTGAGCCGGCTGGCGCCGCGGAGACCGCCCCGCCTCCTGCCCCGCCAATGGCGGGGGGCGGGGTCAAGTGCGCAGCGCGCAGCACGCCGGGCGGGGGGCCTGCAGTGGTCCTCAGGCTGCGCCGGAGAGTCTACCGCGTGCGGCTCTCTGCGCTGGGGCTGCGGGAGGGAGCGGGAGGGTTGATTGTAGCTCCCGGGGATGTCGTTTGCACGCAGTGCTTTTTCATTTGTGAGCGAGGCGTGGGAGCAGATTGGTTTTGGAGGTAATTCCAGCTCTTACACTCCCATTAATGTAGTCAAAGACTAGTTGCCTACCCAGATTCCCCGGCCTGGAAACCAAGTTGGTGAAGCCAGGACAGAAAAACAAATTAACGAGTTGTTTGCTACTGTGGACTAAGAAGGGATTCTACGGAAAGTGATCTCACAGGCTGATCTGATAAATTCCTAACTGGGTGGGTCATGATAAGTAGTCATGCCCCAGGCATGGAAGTTCTTTAGTAAATGTTTTATGTTTGTCTTAAGCAAGCCCTGCCCATTGTTCCTGTGCCCCTAGGTTAACATACCTTTGAAAGGCCTCGGTTCTGATCCCTCAGGCGAAACCACCTTCTAGAGCGAGTACTTTTAACATAAAAGCTGCAAATTCATTCTGAGAAGCATTTTTCTCGGTCTGTTGAGATCTTGCTTCCAGGCATGTTCTCTGTTTGGCTCAAATGATTCTTCACAGGTTTCGAAATTCTTACCTGGACACAGTGGTGATTTAGTCTGTTTGATGATTTATTAAGAAACATTTACGACTGACTGGATCTTTCTAGTCAATGATTCTTGCTAGTCAATGAGGTAGTCAATGATTCTGTTTCCAACTTTGTAGCCATTGGCCAAAACCTCGATAGGTTTGGGCCGATTTGCATAAGATCACACACAAAGTGGAGCCTGGAATTAAGTCTTTGTTTTACTCAATTATGAGCTCTTTGCAAAATGTTTTTATTCATTCATGAACCATGATGTTTGTAAACGAAGTGGCCTGTGATAGGCCACCATAAAGACTCATAAACCCACGGCTGCCACACAGCAGCGGTGGCTGAAGCGGAGGGTGGCAGGACAATGCTGAACTGCCCTTCAGGGGAACTGGAGGGTCGCAGCTGGCCTTAAGAGGGGGAGTGCGGGTCCTCAGCATGAGACTGTACACTTGGACACAGGACTGAGTAGGAAATTCATCAAAAGTATTTACGAAAAATATGGCAGGCCTTGTGCACACACTGAACCAGACTGAAATGGAGGAGCAATTTCTAGAAGTAAAGAGGAAGTTATGGGGTGGGGAGCAGTTACCACCGAAGAGCTCTTCCAGTATAGGGCGTGGTAGGACCTATAAACCCTAGCTCCTCCTACAGACCCCGACCGATGATGGTTAGAACCTGTCAGAATTTCTGTCAAGATTTACATGGGTAGAATGAGGTGCATTTATGAGGGAAGTATAGGAACCTTCGAGAGACATTAAGTAGTGCAGTGAAATGGAGCTGGGGGTTCTCATGGACAGGTGGCCAAGCCTATTGTGGGAAGAACTTGATAGTCTCTAGCTTTGCATGGCTGGAGCTCTTTTTTTTTTAAATTAAAAATAGTAGCTGGTCCTAAGCCCCGGCTGGCATAGCTCAGTGGATTGAGCGCGGGCTGCGAACCAAAGTGTCGCAGGTTCGATTCCCAGCCAGGGTACATGCCTGGGTTGCAGGCTATAACCCCCAGCAACTGCACATTGACGTTTCTCTCCCTCTCTAAAAATAAGTAAAATCTTAAAAAAAATAGTAGCTGGTCCTGACTGGTGTGGCTCAGTGGGTTGGGCATCATGGCATATATTGAAAAGTCACAGGTTTGATTCCTGGTCAGGGCACATGACTGGGCTGCAGGCCAGGTCCCCGGCTGGGGACAGGCTACAGGTAACTGATCAATGTTTCTCTCCCTTTCTTACTCCCTTCCTCTCTCTAAAAATAAATAAAATCTTAAAAATAGGCGAGCCCTGGCTAGGTAGCTCAGTTGGTTAGAGTGTTGTCCAGATATGCCAAGGTTGTGGGTTTGATCCCAGTAAGAGGCAAATACAAGAAGCAACCAGTGAATGCATCAATAAGTGCAACAACGAACTGATGTTTCTAAAACTCAACCTAAAAAAAAAGTAGCTAAAACCTCTCTAGTCTTCCTGACCTCAGACCAGAGACCACGAACAAATGTCACTTAACTGTAATTTTCATAGCCCACATCAGCATCAGAGAAGAGTACCGTTAGAGCAGAAATGATCTTACGATGATGACCTGAGTGCCTTCTCCAGTACGAACATTTTTAAAGTTGTAATGCTGTCTTTTATTTATTTACTTTTAGAGAGAGAGGGAGAAAGGGAGGGAGAACACTGATCAGTTGCCTCCCTCGTGCCCCCATCTGGGGATCTGGCCCACAGCGCAGGCATGTGCCGTGACTGGGAATGAACCAGTGAGTGATCTTTCAGTTCGCAGGCTGGTGCTTAATCCTCCGAGCCACATCAGCCAGGGCAGGCAAAATACCTGACCAAAAATAAAGTACAGAGGTCTCCTTAGCCGTTGTGAAGATTTGAGAGTGGGAGTTAGCAAATAATTGAGTACTTAAAGCAGTCGCCGGTCTTCCTTGGTGGGTACTGGGAGACCTGGACTGCCAAGTGTGGCAGGGCCCTGAGACTGTGCTCGACCAGGATGGTAGCAGCAGGGTGCTGCTGAAGGTGCTCAAGACAGGACTCTCGAGGAACAATCACCTTGGTGGCCCCAACAGGCCAGAGGAAAACAGGAGACTGATCAGAGCAGTGGGGTATGTGGAAGCCGATGCGAAATGTTCTGAGAATTTGTGTGAGGCTGACTGCCACGGCCCACTCGTCCCAGCTCACGCCGCCGGACTGCATCGGGAGGGAGTGTCTGCCAGGGACAGCTCGGTGTCGGTCTGACTCCGAACCCCCTCGGCCCCCGTCACACCTCTTCCATGCACAGTGTTTGCTTTTCAAAAAAGATTTTATTTTTTAGAGAGGGAGAAACGGATTGGTTGCTTCTTGCACGCCCTAAACTGGGGACCTGGCTTGCAACGCAGACGTGTGCCCTGACTGGGAATTGAACCGAGGTCCTTTTGGTTCACAGGCCGATGCTCAATCCACTGAGCCACACCAGGAGGGATAATTTGTAGTTTTAAACACTCTACATACGTGAAAAACTCCTTAGGAAACACGTTTTGTGCTCTACCTTCCTAGTAACTCCAAATTTTGCTTGGTTTCTGAGGCACAATTATTTTAAAATATTAACTTTAGAAATGTTACTCAAAAGCTCAGCCTATTTCCTCATCTGTATGTTCTGTGTCAGGCTCGGGTATTTCTGGAAAGCTTAGTACAATACCTGGCAGGGTAAGTACTTCATAGTAGTTAGTGTCAAGAACAGAACACTAGCCTTCTCCTTTTAATGAGAAACAGCACTCCTAATAAAAAATGAAAGTTTACATTCCCTAACAGCTGTAGCTGTGGTTTGTAATGTTCTGCTCTGAGGGTGCCAGCTGGACACCATCACCAGCCCAAGCGGCAGCCTGAAGACGATGTCCAGACCGCTGTCATCGCCACCCAGGGGTCCTTCTGAGGCGGCCCCAGGAGCAGCATCCCACCTCGCCCTCTGGGGGCTGCCCTGCCTCACCGTTTACTAGTGACTGTGCCTCGGAGGGCAGCAGCTGGGCCGGCACACGCCGAGCAGGCCCTCATGCCTGTGGAAATGGACTTCTTATGGGGCCTCGCAACCGACACCCCTCTCCAGGAAAGGATACTTTCCCAGGGTTCCGAGAACAGACAAATCTAGGGCGTTCACCCTCTACCAGGAGGCAGAACTAAAAATGCTCCAGGGCAAATGACAGAACCCGGAGAACTCTAGACAGAAACTCCTGCCTCCCACCCTCTCCCAAGGGCTTCCCGGAGAAGGAAGCAGGGCTGACAACCATAATGCAGGCACGTGACGAGGGTGAGAGACTAGAGTGACACACTTTATTCCAGCAGTCTAACTCCAGGGAGCATGCACCAGACGAGCGTTCCACCGGGCACCTGAGGCCCTCCCAGGCTTGCTCTGCAGGTGTACGAACTCCAGCTCTGCATCGCCGTCTGGGTTAAGTTTCTTCCTCTGAAAGACACAACGTTTCTCCTGAGCCACATCAAACCGGTGGACCGCTTCTGCTTTCACCGCCTCTGCCCAGACGTCGAGTCTCTCAGACCCTCACGGGGCTACCAGGTACTTCCCTCCGCCCCAGCTGGTGAAGCAAGCAAGGGGGCTTTCAGCCCGTGCAACGACCCCGGAGCGCCTCTTCTCCTGCAGCCCGCTGCCACCACAGGGGACTCGCATCACGATTCTCCAGATGCTCCTTGCTCACCCTAGCCTCGGACGGGCCCCCTTCCTCCCCATCCCCTTCCTGCGGCCTGAAGGCCCCTGAAGCCGCTCCCGGAGCCAGAGCGAACGCCCCTCCAAATCAGCCAGGTCTCCGGCAACTCTCCAAGTTTCACCTCCACCTTCACGGGCACTGCGGCCGCAGAGCTGGGTCCCTAGCCTGCCCAGCGCTCACGAGACTCCACAAAGAGACTTATACAAACCTTCTTCCTCCTCCTCCTCCTCCTCCTCGTCCTCATCGTCCTCGTCGGAGCTGAAGGTGCCGTCGGGCAGGCTGTAGACGCGGATGACCTGCTTGTTGGGGTCCTTGAGGATGAGGTACTTGCCCTCCTCCAGCTTCATGCAGATGTCGATGACGCAGCGCAGGATGCCCCAGGCGTTCTCTATGCTCAGGTTGATCTGGCTGGCGAACTCGTTGGGCTTGAACTGCTGGGTGCCCAGGATGACGTGGCGCGAGGAGTCCTTCACGTGGTACCGGGACACGTAGCTAGCGGGGGAGTGGAGCGTGAGTGGTGGGGGCAGGCTGGCCTAGGGGCTGCTGGGGGCACACAGCAATTAAACGGGGACACCTGGCCCGATGCTTTTCCCAAGGGAAAGACAACGGCAAGCCCTCATCTCCCCGCCCGAAGACACCTCCTTGCGGGAGATGATCGGTTCCCAACTCCCGGACGGGAATCTCACCCAAGCTTGAGGTACTCGGACCCAGCCAGCAAAGCGCAGCAGGTCCACCGGGCCAACTTGTAGCTGTTGTTCTTCAGCTCAGTGGCAATGACGGCCCCTCGCTGCGAGTCCAGCTTCTGACGCCAGTCAACGCCATTACAGTGCTGCGGAAGGAAGGCCAGTCACGGGGGAGCTCTGGCGCCTCCTCTGGCAGAGGAAGGACTCCCTACCAGGCTTGGCCAGCAAGCAGGCGAGGCCACAGGGAAATCCGAGGTAGCACTCTTATAATTCAAGAGGCAAAGGTGTGGCCACCGCCTTGCCCGGCCCACCACACAGCAGGAACTCAACGGATCGCAGCTCCTCCCTTCATAAGAGCTCGTTTAGACACAGACACACACGCACAGAGGCTAAAAACAAGTGCCGTGTAAATGGCAAGAGGCAAGTGCTCACCACACGGTGTGTGGTGAGGGGTTCAGAGATGAAAAGCGGCGGCCAGCCGGGCAAAGAACATGGGCAGAGGCCGAAGGTGGAGGCCAGCGGGAGCGGAGGCCCGCCTGGCGTTGTGTATCCATATGTACACACAAAGCAGAAGCCCCTGGGATCACCTCCTCCACCACCTCTGTTAGAGATGTGGGGACTCCGAGTCAGAGAGAAGCGCTAGTTTTGAAGGTCGCATGGCCAAGATTCCCAGACTTCACCTGGTTCACGGCAATCGCAGACCAAAAGAAACACCGCAGGGTCCCTCCTATGAACTCGTCGGTTCCAAGGCACTTGGGGGTAGTATTCTGATACCTGTCCCTGTGTTCCCCTCAAAAATCAGACATACCCTGCAGCAGCCCGTGGGTGTGCTGTGGCATCTGAAGTCTTTCCACAAATCCGAGCTACACCACGGACACAGTGTTTGGGACGATTAAGTGGCAGAGAAATGGAATGGGGGAGGGGAGGAGGGAGCTAGGAGACAAATGTGAGGCCATGGGCGTACTGAACAGGGCCCGAAACCACGGAGATGCCGGTGAGCTCCAGAACCGAGTGAGGAGACAGACCGCGCCTGACAGCAAACAGCGGGGGGCGGGGGAGTTCGGGGCTCTGAGTGACCAGGCTGATGTCAGCTAAGCCAGAGGTAATGACAGAAATCAGGACCTGGGAGGGCAAAGTGTTCTAGTGGAAAATCAGTGGAACGGGGAATCAGAGTAGATTCCGAGTCGGGGCCTGGGGTAGGCGGAATTCTCGGATGACCCCCACGGTCCCGCCCTTGAGTATGGGTGGAACCCGTGACTCTGACGAAATGTCACTCCCATTCGTATGCTCCCTCACCGTCAAAAGGATTTCCAGGTACAGTTAAGGCCCCTTAAGATAGGGAGACCACCTGGGAGGCCCCACGCAACCCTGTGAGCCTCTTCAATCTGGGTGCAGAGGTCAGGGACAGAGCAAGTCAGAAGTTCAAGGCACAGGAGGATCTGATGTGCTGCTGCTGGGGTGACGATGGAGGGCAGCACACGGCAAGGACTGTGGCGGCGGCTAGGACTGAAAGGCCCCAGCTGGCTGGTGGCGAGAATGGGGGACCGCAGTCCAGTAGCTGCGCAGCCAGGTCCTGAATGGTGCCAGCCAGAAGGAGCCTGGAAGTGGACTTTCTTCCAGGACCTCCAGATGAGAATTCAGCTCTGCTGACACCTTTGATTTCATCTTTCTGGTGTTCTGAGCAGAGACCCAAACCACATGATGTTAAACGTCTGGCATACCGAACTGTGAGCTAAATGGATGCTATTTTAAGCCTTCAAGTTTCTGTTACTTTGTTATGGAGCAAAATAAGACTAATATAGAGCTGTCTAAAGAAGTAATTATGGGCCCTGGCTGGTGTGGCTCAGTGGACTGAGTGCTGGCTTGCAAACCAAAGGGTCGCTGGTTCAATTCCCAGTCAGGGCACATGCCTGGGCTGAGGGTCAGGCCGCCAGTAGGGGGTGTGCCAAAGGCAGCCACATGATGTTTCTCTACCCTTTCTCCCTCTCTACAAATATATAAATATTTTAAAAAAAGAAACCATGGCGAAAAGAGCTGTATAGGCAACTGACCCTAAGAGAAGGGTCCACCACAGATCAAAAAGGAGGGAACCAACACAGAAAGGGAGCTGAGAATGTGTAAGACCAGAGCCACATGGATACAACAACGCCAAATGCTACAGGGAGGCCAAGGTGGCAAGTCTAAGAAATGGCCTGGAGCTCAAGTCACGGCCAACCTCTCAGCAGGGCTGGAGACCAAGGACACCTGCGGGTGACAGTCAACAGCATTAACTGCTGGCCCTTCAGCCCTGACGAAGGCAGAGCTCGGTGGCCCTCTGTGCTCCGCCACTGGCTACTCCTTTAGCACATGCCCGGCCTTGGCGCTGTCCTTCCCACTGAGGAGAGAACTCTTAATTCTGTACAGCAGCACCCAGGGGTACTGTGCCCCAGTTAGAACTCAGGCACATAAGCCCGGGCAGCTTCAGAAAGGATAACAGCCCAAGAACCATGGCACCCCAGCATGGGAGACAGCATGAGAGGCAGCGGGAGGAGGAGGAAAACAAGGGAAGCGAGTTTCACCTGGGTGTCTCCCGAAGAGCCAAACAGGAGCTAATCTTAGACTGGGCTTGGTGAGTGGGGCGGGGCACGAACCGGAGGACGGAGGCAGCAGTGGCTGCCGTGTGGAAGAACGGGCCCAGAGCGAGCTGCCAGGCTCACGGCGGGGGAACCTGCCCACCCAGACCTCGGGGAGAGACCGCAATCAGATGCTCAGGGAGAAGTCCCGGAAGCAGGCCGTCACCGCCACACACAGTCTCCTGCCCAGTGAGGAAGTGAGTGGAGGGAAAACGCGGAGGACAAGCCTCAGGGGCTCTCTGTGTATGTGAGGGGGAACCTGCACCGCGGGCCTGCAACAGCGCGCCCCGCAGGGAGACAGACGGGGGATGCCTCACCCGGGAGTCCCACTCGTTGAGGGTCTTGATGTTGATAAAGGACACCTCCCCGTTGGCTCCCGTCATGACACCGTCGTGCTCACAGCGGACGATCAGGTCGATGTCGTCCCCGAGCTTCCACCTGCGGTACCTGCGGCACAGAACAGACCCCACGGGTCGCTGGAGACCCTCGATCCCTCGACGTCAGGTGTGTCGCCCCGGACAGGGTCAGGCCCGCGCACACCCCCCAGGGACATACCGGTACGCGACGGAGGCGATCTCGTTCTTATCCATGTCGTCCTCCACGAACGGGTTTGGGTTGGGGAAGTTGTACCGCTCTTTCCCCTGTAAAGACGACCGAGGTGTTATAGTGCCAGTGTGTCGCCAGACCCCGCAACTTTGCTGACTTACTGCCTAGGCTGGGTCCCCGGGACCTTGAGGGGCCGAGCCTACCGTGTGTCACCCGCCTGCTCCCCCTCCGGGCACAAGCACTCCGTGAATCACGACAGGCGGCGCTCACCGACGGCTCACACGTGCCAACTGTGTGCTCCCGTGCACGCTCATCTAATTACAAACCACACCCCTCCCGTGTCTGTGTTTCTCTGCGGCACACACTGCACAGTGCTCAGGGTTTACTGTTTTCCTCCTCACTAAAATAAAGCCTCCCGGGGGCAGGAACTTGCACCTGACGGTGCATTTGCACGTGACAGTACAGCTGCTGAGTGCCCGAAGCGATCTGCACGATGTGCCCACGTGAGACGAGTGACGTCAGTGCCACTCTTTTCCGGAGAAGAAGCAAGCCCACCACTACAGAGCTGTGAGGTGGTGGGGCCAGGGCCCCAAGCCTGGTGGCGTGACCTCAAAGTCCAAGCTCGAAACTCCTCAGGGACAGGAAGGATCCCACCCATCCCGCTCAACCTCGCAGGCCCAGAGGCCACTGCAGAGCAGACGCTCAACGAGAGCAGCGGCAGCCGACGAGGGCCGAGAGGCCCACACGCGCCCGCCCTCACCATCCTCAGGCACTGCTGCGAGAAGTTGTGGTTGATGTAGGTCGCTTCCATGGCCAGGTTGCGGGGCGAGTTGAAGGAGTTCCCTTCGTCTTGAGGGGGCTCGTTGGCTGTCTCGCTCACCGTCAGGAGGTCTGCAAAAGTGGCAGCACGTCACCCACGCACAAAACAGAGTCACAGGTGACGAGCAGAGCACCATGGGGAGAGATGGCGATCCAACGACATGGGCCCTTCCTTCCAGGAACTGCCATCTACTAACAAGGGTCTCCTGAGGGGGAGCGCTCCTGGATAACTTTGGATTCCCTCTCGTTACATAGGCCACAGTGTGTGCAAGCCATCCCTCTTCAGTCATTCCTCCAGAAAGTGTCTGATTTTAGTAGCTTTCACACAAAGACAAGGCCTGACGCACGGAGCACAATTACAATGTTTTGTTTCACTGCCGTCAGTGTCGAGCCACCTGGATTTCACTCACGGCGGGCACGTATGCGCACGTGAGTGGGATAAAACATAGGCACGCGTCTTTCCCTTTATAAGTGAGCAATGGCTGGGAGCACAGTTTTGGGGCGCTGTGAGGATGCAGAAAGCTGACACCCCAAGGAGGCACAGCCACAGCGCCTCCTCGTCTTTGAGGAGGCTGGCGGGTCCCACACGGCTGTGGATGTCTGCGGAGAGACGGACTCCTGCTACTCACTCTCTAGTACCGACGGACGGCTCGGAGCCAGTGAAAACAGGCTTCTTACCGAAGTCAGAGTTGTCCCTCTTGTCAAAGAAGAGCTTGGACCCGACCCTCTGCACCACGATGTCCCAGGAATACACGGAGCGGGTGCAGCTCATCAGTGTGGCCAGAATGGCGTCGGTGGCAAACACGTTCCCCTGGGTTTTTGCCAGCTGCACAGAGGACAGGAGGTGTGAGGACACCCTCGGCTCTCACCGCCCATCCGCCCCGAGGGGAGAGGACTCCTCGGTAAGGAGCTCCCGCAGCCACGCCCACACAACCTGCGCGAGCCCGCCTCTAGCTGCCCAAGGCTGCAGCAAACCATCCCGCAAGCCTCGCTGGCAGTGCCCACTGCGGGCTGCGCGGGCCTGCCGCTCACTGAGCACCTGCCCTGTTCCAGGGGAGCACGTCCCAGTACTTCCTTCCACCCTCCCCATGTACTCCCCTTAACAGGTAAGGAGAGGCAGGCCCAGCGAGGGGGAGCCAGGGGGCACATGCAGCTGGGACTGCAGTCCAGCCAGCAGAGCGCCTTAATTTTCATCTCATCCTAAGTCTGACTCGGGAGACTGTTAACTACAGGGTTTCCCAAGGCCCAACCCCCGGGTCCCCCGGGTGCGCCAGTGGCAGAGGGCGCGCACACCTTTCGGATGACGGGGTCGTCTGTGGTGGTGACGGTGTGGAAGATGCGCTTGATGCTCCGCAGGGGCTTCTCGCTCCGCGTGGTGATGCGGTCGAAGGCTTTGTCGTAGTATTCGAGGGCCCCGCAACACTCACTGCGGGGAGAGCGGCGAGACGTGCCCGTGAAGGGGGGGCCCTCCCACTTCTCCCGTCATGCCTTGGGATCTGGGGTCCTGCCCAGAAGTCTAACGTGTGTGTGGGGGAAGAGAGTCTCTGACTAGAACAGGAGGCGAACCGCCGGCGCCCACTTAGGCCCCCACTCCCTGGGCTCCTGGTGTGGCTCCACAGAGTCCGTGAACTCGGCCGCCTCCCCACCCTGAGGATGGGGGCTTCGGGGCGGCCGGCACCCCAGTGGGCTGGCTTCTGTCCGCCTGGTGTTCCAGCTGCCCACTGTCACTCCACTACTCGCCCACCCGGGTAAGGGGCTCTCTGAAACGCTTTGCTTTTCCCGAAGAACTGCCGCCTTTCTCCCTCTGCCAAAAGAGCTATAAAACTTAATTTCTCTTTTGCTCAAGATTCCAGGAAGCTGAAAGAAATCTGGAATTTAGTATCAGCAATTTTTTTTCTGCTTTTGCTTTGCTGCTATTCTCCTTCTGCCAAAAAGAGCTACACAATTTAATTTTTTCCTTTGCTTACAATGCCAGGAACTCCAAAGAGACCTTAAGTTTAAAATAAGTAAACTTCTTTCTGCCCACCCTCCCTCCCCGGCACTGGTTTCAAGCTCGTCTGTTATGCAATGTCTTTTGAGTAAGTGGCTTTTAAGTCCTTTCTGGAAATACTAGGGCTTAGGAAAACATTCGCCACCAGCTGCTCCACCCACGAGCGCACAGTGGAAGGAGTCCAAGACGCCACTTACATGTCCTGTGGTTCCGAGACTTCCAAGTAGCGCATCTTCATTAACTGAGGAAAGTCCATTTCTTCCTTCACCTCCCAGTCACTACGGACTTCAACCGAGGAGTCCCGGGGTTTCTGTAGAGGGAAACCACCGGAGGGCAGAGTCACGGCCAGAGCGAAACATGAGCAAAAGGCAGGTCAACAGTACAAAGAGCTTTTACTCAATACATATGCCCGGAACACTCACTACATGCCGGCCGTTTTGTAGCACAGAACCCCCCGACTCTTAGGAGCTTATAATCCAGGGGAGGACGGAAGGGATCCAGAGTTCAAACACAAGCGGGAATTGCACCCCCAGCTAAGGGCAACACCCAAGGATGCGGCTCTTTGTATTTCTGTGCTTTATAAAGGAGCCAGAGCAGCCCCTGGAGAGCTCTCTCGGGGCCCCAGCTCTCAGCTCCCGGCACGGCAGGCATCGCGCCCAGCAGAGCTAACTTCTACCACTGCCACTTTGCTCTGGCTCACGTGTGTCTTCTATTCCCACCACGTCCAACAAACACCTACACAGGGACAGCCACAGCAGCATTATATATGACAGCAAATAGTGAAAACAACCCTGATGTCCACCAGCCGGTGAGCAGGTGGACAAGATATGGCCTACTCATATGATGGGATTCAGCGACACAGAAAAGTGAAGAACTGACACACGATGCAACCTGGGCGAACTTTGAGATCACGTATCGCATGACTCCATTCATATGCATGGGCAGGACAGGCGCACCCAGAGACAGAACAGACTGGTGGCAGCCGGGGGCTGGGGAAGAACAGCGGCTGACTGCCGAAGGGCACTGGGTCTCTCTTTAGAGGGATGAGAATGTTCTGAGACTGCCTGTGTAATGCCAGCACAATTCTGTGAACGTGCTAATGTGCACTTTAAATGGGTGAAGTGCACAGTGCATGGACTGTACTCAAAGCTGTTACAAAACCAACAAATAAACAAAATCAAACACCTAGACAGAATTCTGGTATGAATACGCTACCTGTGACTTTTGGTCCCATTTCTGCCTCACTCCAAATTGTTTCTGAAATTTCTTCTGCAGTCGTATGCGTTCTCTGGAAGACAAGAGATGTGCTTTCAGTGCATTTTTAAGAAAAACGAGGCCTTCACAAAAAGGAACAGAAGAGGCTCACTGCCCTCAAATACTGACCAGCTACATTGTACTGCATCTATAAGTAAATGTAGGGACTTTTTTTCCCTACATTTAGGGACGTAGGGACTGTCCCTACTGGCAGCCCCAAGCCGAGCCAGGCTGCTGTGCTGCACGGCTCCAGGGGGCTCCCAGGACCCAGTGCGAGCGGGGACCCGCAGAGTTGTGCCCCGGCAGGACTGAGCCTAGGGGAGCTCCAGAGTCTTTTATTTTCGTTCCCTCTGGTGTGTGTCCCCAGTGCAAACAGTTTCTCGCTCATGCCGTTTGCCTTGAACCGAACCTGGCCCTCAGAGAACGAGGCCGGGCTTGAGAGAGTGGCTCCACTGGCTCTAGGGAGGTGTCTCTGCTTCTCTCAACAGTGAGGAAGACAGCCGCTGTCCTGCTCTGGTTCACTGACTTCGGAGTGTGCGTAGTCCCGGAGGCACACCGTGTTCTGGCGGGCCGGGCACCTCACCTCTCCTTCTGCTTGGCACTCTTGGGCAGCGTCTGCAGGTTGAACTGCAGCATGTTCCGCCGATCTTTGTCTCTGCGGAGGTTCCGCTGGGAATCAGGAAAACACATCGACGTTAAAACCCTGGAGATTTGGCTTACAGTAGGCAGTGCTCAGTGGGAGCTCATTAGTGTAGGTTCAGGATGCAAAGTCCAGTTGCATATTTTACAGAATCAATACACAATCTACATAATCAATAGTCTGGGGATTTAGTTGAGTGTGTACTTGGAATTAGCTTAGACTTGCATTCACATACTAATTTTATTGAAGTAGGTTTACTGGCTCTTATTAGAGTCCCGAGTTTGCCTCTTTATGTAGTAAGATGTGGTCCAACTAGACCATCTGCTTAATAAAGACCACAACCTAGCAATTAAGTCAGGCAACAGGCACAGGTGAGCCCTTTTATCAGGCACGAGTACACTTAGCACGGGGTATGGTGGCCCACCTGCCGGTCAACAGAACTCTAAACTGTCTGCATGAACCCCTGGACCCAGGGAAGTTTACTTCAGTGCAGTGTGTCACTGAACGGCTCCTTGGGGGTGCATGGAAGACCCAGACATGTGGTCTTCCATCAGCACTCACTGGGGGGCATTTCAGGCAGCAGACGACAGCCCTGAGATGCAGCCACCCCAAGACAACGTGGCTGCTGGCTCTCGGCCTACCTGTGCAAACCGCATTCGGTTCCGCTGGTACGCGGTCTTCTGGGTGCGCGCTGTGTCCACCAGCTGGAAACTCGTTTCATCCTCCTCGTGGAAATAGGCGTACTGACTCCCACCGCCAAACTGAGAGGAGTACTTATCTGGGGGCAAAGGTGACAGCGTGTCACGGCCACTACCCACAGACTTCACAAATACACATTAGCTCAAAGCCTCGCGGTTTACGTGCGGCCTCGGGACGCTGAGCGCCAGCCGGGAGCACCTTAGACGTGCACTCGCAGCCTCAACCCAGACCCACCGAACCAAACCCGACCTTCAAAAAGGATCCCCAGGTGATCTGTTGCACATTCAAGTTTGAGAAGCTCTGATCTAGAGAACTTTTCTACTATAATAGGGCAAACTTTAATCAACAGTCTAACATTATTTAAAAAAAAAAAAGCAGTGGTATCCACAGTCTAGAATAGGACCCTAAAAACTATGAATTATACTCAGCATTTTGTCCTCACTCTAGAACACGTTCAGGTGAAGGTTACCAAAAAAAGGAACAGTCTTCCCAAGGCCCTGATGGGCAGCCAGCCAGAGAACACTTACTTGTGTACCTCTTATCTTGGTAGGTGGTCCCCGTCCAGTCTGCGACCTAGTGCGAGCAATAAGGGAAGACAAAGCACACAGGTCAAGCAGGCCGTCTCCTGTTGACCCAGAAAGCCCCAAAAGTGAGGACGCCACGTGGGAACGCAGCAGAGGGACGGGCTCACAATGCCTTTGTGAGTGCCCAGCTCTCCTGTGGCTATTGGAAGTGCCCAGAGGTTACAGCCCTTCTCAGCTGGAGTTCCTATAAGGAACACAGGAGTTATGCTTTTGAGAGAATAAAATTAAAACGAACTCATAGAGAGCAGAAGCCACAGCTTGAAAGACTGAGACTCCCACGGACAGGCAAGTACCTTCCCCAGCCGGTCTCCTTTGCTGAATGGCTGGTACGGCATGTCCCGAAACTGCTCGGGGACCGCACAGGGACCCCAGCCTGACGGGTTGTCTTGGATCACGGGTGTCATGAACTTTGCCATCTTCTAGAACCTTAAATACACAAAGTATGTAAGTAGCTGCTTGAAGAAAGCTAAAAAAAAAAAGCCTATTTGAGGTAAGCTAAAATATGAATGACTAAATTAAAAGGCAGTACGCAAAACAGAACCCTCAACTCGTAGCTGCTCCTTTCTTTTCTTATAAATAATATTGTGAATACTTATAACTCAGAAGTCTGCTAACAAAACTAATTTACATTTCATTTTTTCCACTGTAACATCTATGAAATGCGTCTACACCTCATGCGTGACGGGGTGTTGTAACTGAATCGGCAATTTTTCTTTCTTAGTGTGAATATAAGATAATGGTGTTACATAAAACAATAGTGCTTCTTAAATTTGGTGATGTCTCAGATTTGATAAAATGTAGTCAAGTTTTTTCAAGTGTAATAGTCATGTTCAGGTTCTTAGAAAGCCCATCACCAAGGCATGAAATATTGAGCTTCCCTAAGCCTACTTCTTCAGCTGTAAAAATAAATAAATTTATTGTTTTATTAGTTAACACACATGCAAACACTTTCATTTTAAAATGCCACACAAGAGACTATTCAGATTTGCAAACACACATTTACACAGAGTGTTGAGAAAAATAAGCCTGTGTATCCTGAAACTCAACTTTCCTTTCTTGTGCTTCCAGTTCCCTGTTGCCGTGCAAACCCTTAAGCAAGAGGACACACAGCCAAGCCAAAGGTCCAGTGAGGGCTGAGGTCGCCAGGAATCTTCAGCCACAGAAGTGGCCATATAGCCACCGTTCATGAGTATTTCAGTACCAGGCATTTTGTTTCATGCTCATCATGCATATTCATCACATCCCCCCAACAATCGGAGCTAGGGGCCAGTATCAGCCCCACTTTTCAATAAGAAAATCGAGGCACAGAGGAGTTAAGGCATTGCCCAAAGTCACAAATGGTAGTTGACGAAATACTTGAACTCTGGCATTCTGGTTCAAGCCCACACTCTGCCTAATGCTGTAGCTCCTCTCAGGAGAGAAACACCAGGACCTCCCAACAGATGCCTGACAGATGGCTGACAGTTCCTATCAAATCTACCCTATCACACTCACAGTACGCCATTAATCCTCTGGAAATGCTCAGATGGTGCATTCCCGGAGGAAAACGCACTACACAAGTACTTCCGGAGGCTGGAGAGCAATCAAAGAGCACAGGACACTGAACTTAGTAAACTCTCCTAGCTGTCCCACGATGCACAGACTAGGGCTTCAGGGAACTGGGTGACAGCAACAGAGAATGAACCTGGGCGCTCCACCTGCCACCTTGGAGCTTAAGGTACACTACAAGGGGGCTGAGCAGTCGCAGAACAACTCGCGTTGAAGGTGTACTGAGCGCCTACTGGGTGTCCGGCACAAGCTAGACACTCAACACCACTCACTCCTCCAGAGAGAGTATTTTGCAGCTCAGGCAAACCAAGGAGTTGATCTATCCATCATTTCAAAATGATTTGGTCTCCAAGGTCGTCTGTCCATGTCCAGCCAGCATCCTTCCCATTGTCTAGCTGGACAGCAGCCTGGAAAGGCCTGGGGTTTCAGACCGCATTTAGTAACACAATAATGATTCCGCAAAACAGGCTTTTAGAAAATCGACTTGCTCTGCCAAAGCTCAGGGAGGAAATAGGCCCAAGGCTTGACAGGCGTTCTTCTCAGGAGTGGAAGCCCGGGTTTCTACACACGAAAAATACACGAGCGGGATGGAACCAGGAGGAGAAACCGAGCCCTTCAGTTAAAACGCGGTGACAGCTGTACTGGCGTCGGGGGCGGGGCGGGGAGGCACCCACAGGGCAGTCGGAAGGGCCTTGCTGCTGGGGTGGGGTGTTGTAGACCAGAGCTCACATCTACTCCCTTCTAGCCTTCCACTGCACGTTAAAGGGAAGGAAACCTGCGGACCGGGAACTCCGCAGAGCAGGGCCGACACCGCTCAGCCTGGCACTCCCCTTGCCTCACTCGGAGAAACTCTAACTTTGGCCACTTAAAAACGACTCTGAAACCCAGCTGGGTTAAGTGACATTATTAAACTCGCTCAGGCCCTTGGCCGCTAAGCGGAGTTTAGGGCCGGGGACCTCATCCACAAGGCCGTGCCACGCTCCGCGCAGTATCCAGGACCTGCGGCTTGGAAGGCGGATTCCGGCCCCTTCCAGTGGAGGAACAGCGGCAGCAGGAGGGGACGTCCGGGGGTCTCTTCCGGGAGGCCTCTGACGGCCGGGCCCCGCCCAAGCCGACCCCGGAGGCCCCCGGAACCCTACGGAACACGCCGCTCACCTGCAATGGCCTCAGCTGGCCGGGATGGCGAAAGATACCCAAAGTGCTCGCTACCTGCGGCACTCCGAGGAACCGGGAAAGGAGAGGCGATGCGCGCGCAGTGACCGGCGCCGTAAATCCGACCGGCGCTGTCGTAAACTGCTGTCCCGCTGCCTTTGGGTTCGGCGACAGAACGCGAGTCGTAAAGCGGAGGCACGCCGGAAATTTGTCACTGCTCCTTGCAAGGCGGCCTTGTTAGCTTTAAGTGCCTTTACGCAAGGAGGGTGTTTACCTTTACATCACGGGGCGTTCGGTGACGCCCCGGGAGGGCGTTCAGGTTTACTGAAACGTGGCGGCCTGTGCAGTGTAAGTTGGAAGCGGGAGTGGCCGACGGCCCCTCTGTGTCCCACAGCGACCCGAAGCTGCTGCCTTCTCTAACCAATCATATGGTTTGATTCTCACAAGTAGTGGGAAGTCGAGTGTCTCAGGCGGATTTTATTGTAACTCCCCGCCGCACCCCGCCTTCTTTCACAGTTTCAGAAACTGAGGTGTAGAGGGACCTGTTCAGCCTTCTAATGTAGGCGGTGGCTGCCAGGGTTCAAGCCGTACTTCCACAGTTCTCAAATATTATACGTCGAAGATTTCTGGGAGCCCTGATTTGAAAGATGCAGATTCCGGGGCTCACTTCTGTCGCCGGACCCAAAGGCAGCGGGACACACACTTATTCTTGTGTGTCTAAGCTGGAGCCCAGGAATCCGCCTTTTAAGTTAGACACTGATTCTGAACCCGGGAATCACTTCCCTACCACGGGCACCAGCGCTGGCCTTTCCGCAGCTCCCAGTCTTCAGAGTTTGTCCTGGAATCTTATTGGGGAACGTCAAAACATTGGAAGTGAATGCGAGGGCGCGATTTTATTCAAACCCGATCCACTTCTACCCTATCTCCTGGGTTTTCTTTCCCAGCCTCCCAACCTGTCTCCTTTATTGGAAAATACATTAGCTAGCAGATTGGATGCCTATTCTTGACTGCCACCTTCTACCTGGGCTTCAGTTTCCTCAATTACCTGTAAATTGGAGATGCTACCAAGGGGGTGCTATGAGGTAAAAATAAAATAACGTGAAAATTCTTAGTAAGTCCACATACCAGTTGAGTGAACTCAACAGGGATTTGACCTCTAACGCTTCTTGCTAATCTGTAAAATAACTATGGTAAGAGCAGCATCTGCTTCCATAAATTCCCAGTCTGTTCATCTTCCAGTTTTCCTAATTTTCATTCACGGTACCCAGTGAATGGTGCTCCATGCAAAACCTTGTAGTCATCATTGCTAGTTCCTTTTCCCGTTCCCAGCTCAGCCGGTCCTGTACTAAGCCCTCTTTACTCTTTCTTCAAAACACGCCTGGAGTGCCAGTCCCCCTGCCCCCAACCCCCATCTCCAGCTCGTGTTTGACTCTCAGCATCCACTCTTGCTCCTCTAGGGTTCCTTCTCACATGGTGGTCAAAGCAGTCTTCTCACAGTCTCCTAGCAGCTTCCCATTATGTGCTTAGGATGAAGTCTGAGTGCCTTCCTGTGGCCGGTCTGGTCCTTGGCCACCTTCCAACTTTCGAATCCTGCCATTCTGTGCTCACTCTGCTCTAGCTACTGCGGTCTTCTTTTTATGCCCCAGATATACCAACCTCACTTCCATCGCAGCAGGGCACCTGCATTTGCTGGTCCTTCTGCACGGCACACTCTTCCCCAGGTTTACCTGTGGCTGGCTAGGTCTCACCTTCCCTGTCTCCGCTCCACAGTTACTGTATTTTGTCGTGTGTAATGTGCACTTTATCACCCAAATTTTTGAGGGAAAAAGAAGGACTCGAATTATACATGCATATAATCATTACATACCATAGGTATAATAATCGCACATATAATGCACACAAAAATATGGGTGCGCCTTATACATGGCAAAATACGGTATCTCCTCAAGGACATCTTCTCCAACCACAGTTCCTAAACACTGATGTGCCTCCCTCCATCCCTCCTCACCCGCTCACCCTGCTTGGTTTTCTTTGTAGTTCTCTTCGCACTCTGAAAGATTTCTGTTCCCTTGTTTAGGCTGTGTCTCTGCCTCTAGAGTGCGAGCTCTGTGTGGGTGGAAGCTTTGTCTGGCTTACCTAGCACAGTGCCTGGGAACAGACATTCATTGAATTGTTGAGTGAGCACATAGAAATTTTGTGCAAGTTGAACGATAACGTGAATTTAGCGTATTACCCTGGCGTATAAATAAGCACGCAGTTAATGTTAGTGTGATGAGTACCAGCAGTAAATTGTAGTACGTTGTACGATATAAGGGAGATTTTTTTTTAGGGGAGAAGTATTTCTGCTAAATTGCTTGGATCTTGTCTTTTGTCTTTTTGCTTTTCCCTTCTGCTGTGGGGCCACACACCGCCTGCTGCAGCCCCTCTCTCGTGTCAGAGTGTCATCATCTTTCCCGTATTTTGGCCCACACTCCTTTCCCATCCCTGACGGAGGAGGATTTGAAGTGTCCCGTCTCATTGTCAATAGTGGGTCCCTGGGCTTGGGTGGGACATCTTGCCTCCATTCCTGCTCCTGGCTGACACCTGTGCTGCCTCTTCCCGCCTGTCTCTCTTTCCTTTGTCCACGTGCTGTGACTGACGTTGGAGCAACCCTTCTGTACATCTGGTGCCCAATAAGTACTTACTGACTTAACTAGTCAATGAAGAAATGGATCAAAGTCGGTATGAGATCATTCATTCAAGTGGCATTACCCAGAGCCACCCATTTGCAACAGGACCCTGCGTATGTAAGGATATATGAAATTCTTGTCTTCAAAGATCTCCCTGTCTAGCTGAGGGAGTGATTGTAAAACCATTTTCTAAGCCAAAAAAGGGAGACCCATAGGTGCCTGGCAGGCCCCCCCACATGCATCTCATATCATGTCTAGAAGTGAGAGGCACCAGTGTTACTGATTTCCAATCAGACTTGTATGCTATTCCGGCCTATCCACCCCTTCCAGATAAGGCAAATGCACGTTCTAATAGGAATCTCCAATGTCTTAAAAAGGGAAGTAACATTTATTGAGTGCTCACCATATGTCAGGCACTGTGCTAGTGCTTTACGTAAAGGGCCAACTCTTTGTTTCTTTCTAAGAGTTCTCAGAGAGGCACCAACCCTGCCATTGGCACTGGGAGGAGAAGCAGGCTCTGGGGGTGGGGGTGGGGTACCGGTACTTGGCCTGCTGAACAAGCTGCTGAGCCAGGAATTAAGAGCAGTTTCATGTCTTTAAAAGCTCCCACCCTTACAGGGTGGTGGTGGCCTTTCCTGAAGTTCAAGGAGTTCTCTCTCCCCCTGCCTCCTGGGATTTTCCTGTGGGAGGGGGAACTCCCTCCTGGGAGTTCCCTCCTGGGAGGGGCTTAGTGACCATAGTCTGGTGGAAAGGTGAGCCCTGGGCTTATTTCAAAGCTGCATTTGCATAAAACGGCTTGTTTTTACTGAGCTGGTCTGTGTATTGGGAGAGGGCATTCTGGAGATTGTGAGGGGACTGAGCCATCCAGACAACGGCCAGAGCCAGAGCCGGAGCCGGCAACTGAGCCATCCCTGGGGAAGCGGCTGAGCACCCAGACAACAGAGTTGGGAGAGGGAGCAGGGACAAGAGAACAGGTGTCGGTTTCTCGGATGCTCTGTATACACAAAGCATCTGGTGCATATCGATCATTCTAGACTCTGAGGTGAAGGGTTGTTGCCGGGATCTACAGAGGGCTCCGAGAACTTGGCCAAAGGTAGGGTGAGCATGTAATTTACTATCCAAATGGGGGTGCTTCTGGGAGAGAAAGGGGCGACTATCAATCATTGTGCCAGACAAAAGGTGTAACTGGGACCGTTCCTGCAAACCGGCAGGTATGGCCCCCCTAGGGAGAAGGGAAATGAAGTTGCCCCTTGTTCTGGTTATCTGTCGCTGTGGAACACCTCCCTCCAAAGTTTGGCAACTTGAAATAACGACAGCAGTGCTTTTATTGTTGTCTCGCTTTCTGTGGGTCAGGAATTTGGGAGGGCTTGGCTGGGTGGTTCTGGCCTGGGGTCTCTCCTGCCGCTGCAGCGGGCTGTGGACAGGGCCGGAGCCTCGGGGGGGCTCGCTAGACCTCTCGCTCTCTCCATCTCTCCTTAGGGCCTCGCTCACGGAGAGTGTGGGCTTCCTCAGCGTGTGGCGCCCTCAGGGCGGTCAGCCTACTTACATGGGGGCTGAAGACTTCCAGAGCACGATTCTGGCTACGGAGCTGGGAGCTGCCCGGCATTCCACGATCTGGCCTCGGAAGGTAAGCCATCAGTGTAGTTGTACCCGTTCTGCGGGTTACCGGCAAGCCTCCAGCTGGCTGAAGTTCAGGCGCAAGGCTCTAGGAGAGCACGTGGGGGCGGGGGGAGGTGTGGCTGCGGTCACCTTGGGAGCATCATATCTGATACACATGTCAGTTGGCCTCTTCTAGGAGTTGGTCGTCTGCAGGTGTGTGACCGAAGAGGGGAGCAGTCAAAGGCCAGGCAGAGTTTCTCAGGAGGCCTGGTCGGGGGAGGCCTGGAGTGAGGTTGTGGTTTACCAAGGGCCCCCGGATGGATGGAGGTGCGAATGGAAATGGAGAAAGGGGCGAGTCGCAGAGCCAGAGGCTGCCAGTGTCCAGGGAGCCGGCTCTTGTCTGCACTGGCCTGAGCGTCGTCCCCGTTTGCTGGGCCAGCTGTCCCCTCGAGCTGCCTCTGCCGAGGAATGCTCCTTCAGACTAACGCTGCCCCTCGTTCTGACTCCCTCCAGCCCCGGAGCCCCGGGAGAGCGTGGCTCGGCCAGGCGCTTGTGCTGCAGGGGGATTACGTGCTGGCCAGGCGGACAGAAGTGCCCTGTCTGGCTGGCAGCGGTATTTCTTGTGCTCTCCTCTAATAAATAGGTCTTCTGTTTATGCGGCCGCCTCACGAGCTCGGTTAAAGGGAGCCTGCCCCTGCCTCGTGTGCAGAGACACCTCCAACTGTGATGCATCCATGCACCAAGGTCTCCTCCCGGGGACCTGTGCTTGCGGCCAGCACCCCCTCCAGTGCAGCAGCCTGCATCTCCTCCTGGGCCTTCTGGGAACCACCTTAGGGATCGTAGCTCCGTGTCATGGCCGAGGAAACCTAGGCGCAGCGAGCAGGACTGTGTTCTTCGGGGTCAGCCAGCGGGTAAGGGCGCAGTTGGAGAGGAAACCCAGTGCAAGGCACTCACGCACAGATTTGGTGGCAAACCCGACGTGAATAGAAAGTGAGGCTGCTTATCGTCTTCATCTGACCCCACTCAGTGTGACTGTTCATGCATTTTCTTGTGAAACAGTGAATAGGTTTATGCAGTACTGCCCCGGAGTTCAGTGGGTGTGTTACCTACCACACAGTAGACCCGCCGTAAAACCCGCCGCAGTCAGAAGTTATGGACCGCACTGAGCCCCGAGGTTTCAGATGAGGAACTGTGGGTTTGCACCAAACCTTCCCTTCTCAGCACTGTGGCGACCACTGCCCCCATTTTATAGATGAGAAAGACTGAGGGCGGGGGCCCAGGCATCCTCAGTGGAACCGCAGCGCTTTGTCATCCCGTTGGAGGTGTGCCCGTGGGAAGGGAAGCCTTTGAGTCACCAGCCCATCATGGCTTCCCAAGAGCCATGTTGCCCCAGTACATTTTTAAAAATAGCAAACCTTGAAGGATTAAAGCCCCAAAGGATGCTTCAAGTGCCCCGGAAGAAAGGGAGGCTCGCTGTATATTCCAATGGTCGACATCCAAGTTTATTTTTCATCTCAGCTGGATGTACACTCACCCGTCACAGGACCAGCTCTCAGAATAGAGAGGCACCTGTTGAATCACCCACCCCACTTCCTGCCTCGTGCGGGCGTCTCTCCAAGTGCTGAGCCATCCGCTTCTCTCTGCGGCCTGAGATATATCAGGATTTGCAGCCCTGGTGACAGGAGACAAAATAGGCTCCCGTTTCCTTTGGAACCACGGAGCTAGTCTCCAGAGCGCTTGGCTTTTCAATGGAGCAAGCAATACCCAGGTCTCTCCTTGGCTTTCTCTTTCTGCTCTCCACATTTTCTTCCGTTGGAAGGTGGGGTTTCGTGTCCTGGGGACAGAGGTAAATGCAGATTTTGGCCCGGTCAGGTGGTGTAGTCACGGGCCGGTCGGTGCCCTTCCCTGACCCTCGGGTCCACTTTCTGCAGCACGGATGTCATTCTCCTGGGTTTGTGCCACGGGCCCTGGGTCCCACTGTCTTTAGGATGGGAAGCCGTGCCTGGCAGGTGCCCGCAGATCCTGGTCCGGGCCCAGTGGCTGCAGGTGTGATGTTTAAGGGGGTGGGGAAGAATGACATCATGGCAATAAAAGCAGACATCTGTGGAGACAGACTGCCTGAATTTGAACCCTAGGTTACCACTTGGGCGAATCATACGACTGTCTGAGCCTTGGCTTCCTTACCTGCAAAATGAATGGGATCATAGTACGCTGTAGTGAGAATTAAGTCAGGGATATGCAAAGCGCTTAAAGCAGTAAACCCTTAATGCACGCTGGTTGGATTAGCATGGTCACAGAAGCCTGTGGGGGCTTTGACTGGGACTAGGTCTGCAACATTTCTAAAGCAATCCCTGGCCACTTGTGGGGATCAAGGCCCTGAGCTGGTCACTGAGGGTTCAGAGAGACCCAATGATGCTCTCAAATAGCCTGTAGTGGGAAAGTAGTTGTGGCTAATCCAGGGGCTGCTATACCTATGAAGCAATTAGTGAAATATATATTGCCTGCACTTAAAAAGCAGATGTAGCAACGCTGGGCTGGCCCCAGCACATGAGGATGAGACGCTGAAGCTGCAGAGGGGCTGTCCCCTAGGCCAGGGGCTCCCCACTTGCTGTAGTCCCCTCTACTCTGAACTGCAGTCACATCTGACCTCTGTGTTCACGTGTGTTGGCTGCCTGGCCCTCTGGGGCTCTGCAGATAAATCACTGTGCAATGCGGGAGTGCTGTGGGAGCACAATGCGGGATAATCACTCAGCCTCGGGCAGGCAGGAAAAGCTCCCCAAGGGAGGCAGTCACAGCTGCTTCTCTATGAAGCCCGTGGATGCTGCTGAGCACCCTCGTCTTTGTGGCTCAAGGACACGGGTAGAGGGCAGAGTCAGAGCTGGCAGGGAGCTCTGGACATAAAGCGACCGAGGCTCGGTGGCCTCTCTGGGACCACACAGCCAGCTGCCGGCACAGCTAGGTCGCAGGAACAGGCAGGGGCCCGGGCAGTCAGAGACTGCGTGCTCTGGAAGCTGGAACTTGAGCCCCATCACTGCCACTCATTGCCACGTGACTTTGGATACGTTATTTAATCTTTCTGGCGCTCAGTTTCCTTATCTGTTAAGCAGGGCTAAGGATTCTGCTCTCAAAGGAATGTTCTGAGGGCCAAATAATGAGAAAATGGTTAGGGGACCCTCATCAGCCCACGAAGACTCCAGTCCTGTGAGGGTCAGCCACCTTCCTCCAAGTGGGTTCTGGTGCCATCTGCTCGGCAGAGGCCCTGATGGGGACCTGGCCCCCCACTGGCTTTGCCAGTCCTTAGGGGGAACATGCACGGCCCTTTCCAGGTTTGGGCCCAGGAAGGGAATGTTCTGGGATTCTCTGACCTTGGCTGTGAGCAGGACCCTGTTCCAGAAGGATCCAAGGTCAAAGGAGTTGCTGCGATAGGGATGGGGAGGAAGCAGAACTTCCTGAGAAAAAGAGGTGAAATGTCAACATGTCTTTTGCTTTCTTCACGACACCTACTGCTGCGTATGGGGGGCCACCTTTTGAGGTGGTACAGCAGTGGGATGATACAGCACTGGGCTAGTGCTGACTACCCCAGTTCGGGTCGCTCTGTCCTGAGCCCGAGGTTTGGCTTTCTTCCTTATCCACTGAGTTTGTCTTTGGGCAAAACCCCACACTTCTGTCAACTTCCAAGTCCTCATTTGTAAAATGGGCTTCCTAAAAGAACCTATTTTATATAGCTTTTGGGGGCTCAAATAAGCTTACATGGTAAAGGGTTTAGCACTGTGAGGAACTCAATACATGCCAATTATTACTATTATTGGAAATACTGTACTAATAACCTTTTCTTATGTTTTTACAATATTTTACCATTTATGAACTAGTGCTTTTCTTTCCTTTTTAAAAAACTATATTTGATTGACTATGCTATTACAGTTGTCTCATTTTTTCTCCCCTTTGTTCCCCTCTGCCCTGTATGCCCCTCCCTCCAGCCTCTCCCCCACCTTAGTTCATGTCCGTAGGTCGCACATGGAAGTCCTTTGGCTTCCACATTTTCCATACTATTCTGAACCTCCCCCTGTCTATTTTGGGCCATTGTTTTTTTTTGTTTGTTTAAGATTTTATTTCCCCTGTCTATTTTGTACCTACCATTTATGCGTCTTATTCCCTGTACCTTCCCCCCATCCTCACCCTTCCCCCACCACCGATAACCCTCCAGGTGATCTCCATCTCTGTGACTCTGTCCTGGTCTAGTTGTTTGCTTAGTTTGTTTTTGTTTTTGTTTTTAGGTTTGGTTATTGATAGTTGTGAGTTTGTTGTCATTTTACTGTTCATATTTTTTTATCTTCTTTTTCTTACATAAGTCCCTTTAACATTTCATATAATAAGGGCTTGGTTATGATGGACTCCTTTAACTTGACCTTATCTGGGAAGCACTTTATCTGCTTTTCCTTTCTAAATGATACCTTTGCCAGATAGCGTAATCTTGGATGTAGGTCCTTGCCTTTCATGACTTTGAATACTTCTTTCCAGCCCCTTCTTGCCTGCAAGGTTTCTTTTGAGAACTCAGCCGACAATCTTATGGGATCTCCTTTGTAAGTAACTGTCTCCTTTTCTCTGGCTACTTTTGAGATTCTCTCCTTATCTTTAATCTTGGCTAATGTAATTATGTTGTGCCTTGGTGTGTTCCACCTCGGGTCCAACTTCTTTGGGACTCTCTGAGCTTCCTGGACTTCCTAGAAGCCTGTTTCCTTTGCCAGATTAGGGAAGTTCTCCTTCATTATTTTTTCAAATACATTTTCAGTTTCTTGCTTTTCCTCTTCTCCTTCTGGCACCCCTATGATTCGGATGTTGGAACGTTTAAAGTTGTCCCGGAAGTTCCTAAACTCCTCTTCAGTTTTTTGAATTCTTGTTTCTTCATTTTTTTCTGGTTTTCTGTTTGTTTCTTCCTTCAGCTCCAAACCATTGATTTGAATCCCAGTTTCTTTCTCTTCATTGTTGGTTCCCTATACATTTTCCTTTATCTCACTTTTCATAGCCTCCACTTTTTCCTCTATTTTGTGACCATACTCAAACATTTCTGTGAGCATCCTGATGACCAGTGTTTTGAACTGTGCATCTGTAGGTTGGCTATCTCTTTATCGCTTTGTTGTATTTTCTCTGAAGCTTTGATCTGTTGTTTCATTTGGGCCTTTTCATTTTGTTTTGTTTTGTTTTTTTTGGTATGGGCGCACCTGTCACTAGTAAGGGGCAGAGCCTTATGTATTCTCCAGGGAGGAGCTACCCACATCTGCATTGTGGCACCATCTGTGAGTACAGGGTCTGAGAGGGAACAATGTCACTTGCTCAGCTCCCCTGGGCTTTCATTAACTTCCTCCGGTACCCACAAGCAAATTGGGCCATTCTGGTGCTGATTCCAAGGTGGGTGGGTTTGTGTATGTTCTAGGACCCTGTGGGTCTCTCCAGTAAACTTTCCTGTGAGGCTGGGAGCTTCTGCTGCCTCAACCCCCACAGGTTTTTTCAGTCAGAGGTTTTGAGATTTTATTTCCCCACGCTGGAACCGTAGGTTGTGTTGTCTGTCTTGCTCCCCATTTGTTCTTCTTGGTTTATCTGCAAATGTGGGACCGCCCACTCTACCAGCTGCCACCTAGCCCACCCGGTTCACCATCCAACACCTTGCCACGAGTCCTCTCCACCCCGCTGCCCATCTCTGCCCCTCCTACCGGTGTGGATGAATGTTTCTCCTTTGATTTCTTTGTCGTTGGACTGCCATACAGTTTGATTTTCTGGCAGTTCTGTTTTTTTTTTTTTTTTTTTTTTTTAGTTTGTCGTCCTTCTTTTGGTTGTGTGAAGAGGCACAGTGTATCTACCTATGCCTCCATCTTGGCCAGATACATACCCATTACTGATCTAGTTGTGCTTTTCTTATCCCATTTGACCTTCACAGCAATTCTTGGAGGTGGCCAGTGCAGGGATTATACCCTCATTGCACTGATGGTAGAAGGACCCGAGAGGGCAGCGATCTGCTCAAGGTCACGCAGCTTGTGAGCGGCAGGGTGAAGCTCAAGTCTTCTTAGAGGAAGGAGGAGCAGTGCGTCCACATCCACAGGGTCAGGCCGGACCACCCGAGCGCAAGGCGGGCTGCTCCTTGGGCGCTCCAGTTCTCCCCAGGGCCCCTCTGTGGGGAAGCGGGCTGCAGTGCTGCTTCCAGCCCTTGTTGGCCCCATTGGTAATCTGAGCCTGTGCCACCTCTGGCTGGCGGTGAGGAAACTTCTCCTTGCTCTGTGGTGTCAGACTGACTTTTTTTGCATTTGTCCTAAAAAGACCTCCAGGGGGTTCTCAGTAGCCCCTCACCAGGCCTGGTTGCTGTTTATCAGAAGGTCCATGTGTTCTGAATTCTGGCCACAGGATGGCGCTCCTCCCAAAGGCATGAAAAGCCATGACCAGTGTTTGGACTGGATTTCAATGTGTCAGATGTCAATGAAACACCTACTATGTGCAAATCGCTATGGCAGCTGAGAAGAGGCCTTTGGTTATCCATTATTACCTTATCAATATATATAAATAACAACAAGAGTAACATTGGTACAGATTATCATAGCTGAGCAATTTACAGAGATTACCTGCTTCATTTTGCCAGACAATCCTGATAAAGTAGGGGAGGTTTCCTCCTCAAACGAGGAGTGACAGGCGCGGAGAAGTGACAGGACTTGTGTATAGGCACAGAGCGGACTGGCACCTCGGTAGGCACTCAGTGAATCGTAGGTGGTGGACGGAATGGGCCAGACCAGACGCCTGTCTCCTCCACGCCGTTCTTTGCCCACGAGGGCAGGGACTGCATGATCTGCCTTTCCGTGCCCACTCCCAGCACAGCCCCTGGTGGAGGGCTCCAGCAGACCTCTGCGGCAGGGAGGAGAGAGGCGGGGGGCTCCCCGTGGGCTGCTCGGCCTCCCTGAAGCTGCAGTGCTGAGCAGCGCGCCAGCGGCAGCTCCAGGCCAGCCCGCAAGGCTCTGGGTGCACTCAGGCTGAGAGATGCGGCCTCTGGGCTGGAGCTGGAGGAAGAGACTGCAAAGAGAGGTCACCCTTTTCACCAGGAGGCTGGGCGGGCAGGAGTGACTCACCACAATTTGACTCCAAAAGCTTCCAGGTGGCTAAGTGGTCAGGAGTAATTTATTTGTTCATTCATTCATTTATTCATTTAGCAAACATTTCCTAAGGTCCTGCTGCATGCCGAAGGCAAGGGATACGGAGATGAAAACACAGCCCCCGTCCTCCTGGAGTGCTCAGAGCAGGAGGGGAGACAGAGGGTAATCACTGAACAATACAGGCCTTGCTCAGAAGCCTGCACTAAGTGCCAGAGGGTGACTGAGTCTGCAGGGGCAGGGGGCAGGCTACACGGAAGAGGGAACTTTCCAGGCTCTTGAAGGATGAGACAAGTTTGCAGATTATTAGGCAAAGAAAGTAGCGTGAAGGTGGAGGGAAGGAGAGTCGGGGCAGCGGTGTGCACGCAGAGCGAGAGCTGTCGAAGGCCCTTGTGTGTTTGAAGGTGGGCAAGAGGTGCAGCTGGGAAAGCAGCAGGGCAGTCAGGGCGGGGCCTTTGAAGCTTCCCTGAGCACCGTGAAGCGTGCCCATAGGTGTCAGGGACGTTTCAAGGCATTGGAGCTCTGGGATGCACAGTGAACGCTGTGGCTCTTGCTGCCAGGGAGCCCAGAGGTTCATGGTGAAGACAGACAGAGAGCCCCGACTGCTTGTGGTGCGCGGTGGGAGTGCCTCTGGAGCGCTGGCCTCCCGCTTCACACGGCAGGCACTGTCGCCACTCCCGTTTCATTGCTGAGCACACCGAGGCTGGGAGTGCTCACGGAAGTTGTCCAAGGTTGTGGTACTGCTAAGGGGGAGTAAGGACTTTTTCTTTTTGCTTTTGAATAATGACCTTTATGAAAGCAAATTCAATAACTTTATATAGATTTTTTTTCATGCAAATGCTGCAAAATTCAAAAGGTAGCCAGTGAAGTTGCCCTTGACATCCCTGCTTTCAGCCCTTCCTCCCCAGGAGTGACTACTCTTACTGGTTTCTTACCGTTTTCTTCTAGAGATCTATCCAGACCCAAGCACAAAGGTAAGAAAAGAAAGGGCATGTGAATCACCAGTGTGGGCTTCAGGAACAGCCTGCTGGGGACTGAATCCTGACTGTGTGTGTGTGTGTGTGTGTGTGTGTGTGAGCTTGAAGAATGTTACCGCTAAATTCCAGTTGGAGCAAGGGGCAGATGGGCTTGGTGGGTGGGAAGGGGGTGGGATCTGTGTGCGTGATGGTGGGGGGCTGCACTCAAGGGTGGGGGTGGTATTGGAGTGGAGAGGAGGACCGAGGGCCAGTGGGGCCTGGAGAGAGACAGAGCCAGGCTGGCGAGGGGAAGAGCGGCTGCGGGGCGGCTGCCATGATGGGCCGGCGCCTGGCAGGGCAGAGGTGCGCTAGGAAGGGGAGAGGTGGCCCATGAGGCTGGGGCAGTCCCTGTCTGGGGTGGGCCTCATGCTGGCTTCTGGAGCCCTTCCAGACCATTGGGCCGCACACCGGAACTGAGCCGCTGGCACTGGGCTGACAAGGAGGCCATAGACTCAGGAGGTCAGGAGGTGTGGTGACCTGAGTGGGGGATTCTGGGCAAGTCATTTCTCTCTGTAGGCGTTCGTGCCAGGCAGCGCTCACAGAGGTCCGTGCTCCCAGCTGATCTTCCCGTGGAGGGATAGGCGGGCGGTGGGGATGGAAGGGCTTGGGGGAGGCCCTGGCCAGAGGTTTCTAGGCTGCATCTGAACGAGTGTCCACAGCAGAGCTCTCCTAGGCAGGGCGGGCGGCCGACGTGGGGCTATAGCATCATGTGCTACATCTAACCTACGTATAGCATGTGTAGTAATGTGTAATGTATATATTATTTTGTTTGATTGTCACCTCCCCCTGTTTTGAAACCGATTTTCAAAACAATGAGCGGGTTCCCTGGCATCCTTCCACTCTCTCTGACGATGCTCAGACGGCTTCCTCTCTGGCCCGCAAGAGCCCCTCCGGGTTGGACACTGAGCTTTGTGACCCAGGCCTCGTAGTGTCTGCTAGCTTCCTGGCTTTCTGGAAGAACACGATGTTCCAGATTCGTCTTGTACTTTCCTTTCTCAAGTCCTGGAATCAGCCATTCCTTCAAGGAGCCCTGGTTCACTTCCATGGGAAATACTATCTGGAGGCTGCAGTGCTCGGGTTGGGGAGCTGGAGGGAGGTGACAAGCTCCAGAGGAAGATCCCGGATGTGGGCCGCCCCTTAGCTCTGGTGACCTTGAGTAAGTCCCTCCATTTCCCCTGGGGGTGGAGGGTTAGAGGGCCCGTGAAGTCCTCTCCAGACTCACCTGAGGCCAAGAACAGGATGCAGGAAATATTCGTGCTGTGTGCCCCAGCTGCAGGGGCACAGTGGAAGTCCACGGGCCTGGATTCCATCTGTCACTCTCTCTGCCCCTGCGTGTCTGAGAGACTCTGGGCAATTTCCTTAAGCTCTCCGAGCCGCAGGGTCCTCATCTGCGAGATGCGGGTGATAACACCTGCCTCGCAGGACACTCTCGAGGGTTGTATGAGACAGTGCGTGTGGATCTCTGACACACCTCACCCAGACCAGGTGTCCAACGGATGCAACTTCCCTTCCTCGCCCTCCTCAGTCATGGGACCCAGCACCCAGGAGGTGAAGACTGGGTTACTGGTTCGTTTGGGAGAGGGGCAGCGAGGTGGCTAGGAGAGGGGAAGAATTTGGAAAATCAAAGTTCATGGACAAATAAAGAGGAGAGGAGGTTAAGTCAAAATAGGGAAGATTTTAAACATAGTTAAAAAAGATTTTATTTACTTTTAGAGAGGGGGAAGAGAGAGAGAAACATCCATGTACAAGGGATATATTGGTAGATTGCCTCTTGCACACCCCCTACTGGGGGCCTGGCCTGCAACCCAGGCATGTGTCCTGACTGGGAGTCAAACCAGTGACCTTTTGGTTTGTAGGTTGGTGCTCAATCCACTGAGCCACACCAGCCAGGGCTAAAAACCTTTTAAATGTAAGTATAGTTGGTACATAGTATTATATTAGTCTTGGGGGTCCAGTATAGTGATTTGACACATGTACCTTGTGTTGTGAGCACTACACTGTATCTGGTCATTATCTGTCACGTTATAGGCTTATTGCAATATTTTTGACTATGTTCCCCTTCACCATTTTCCATCTGCCCCCTCAAACCCTCCCCTCTGGCGACCATCAGTTTGATCTCCATTTCTTTTTTTTTTAAAGACATTGTTTTTTTAAAAAATATTTTATGTATGTATGTATGTATTTATTTTTTTTTTAGAGAGGGAATGGAGGGAGAAAGAGAGAGAAAGAGAAATATCAATGTGCGGTTGCTGGGGGCCATGGCCTGCAACCCAGGCATATGCCCTGGCTGGGAATCGAACCTGCGACACTTTGGTTCGCAGCCCGAGCCCAATCCACTGAGCTACGCCAGCCAGGGGTTTGATCTCCATTTCTATGAGTTTGTTTTTGTTGTTTTGTCTTTTATATTTCACATATAGGTGAAATCATATGATATTTGTTTTTCTCTGACTCATTTCACTTAGCACGATGGGAACAAAATTTTAATCGTCCTATCAAGAAAGGCTCTGTTTGCTTGGGGAGGTGGAGAGCCTCCTGTCGCCGGAGGTAGGCAAGTGGAGGCTGAGGGACCACATGCCATAGAGATATTCTTGCGAGGATTCCTGCACTGGCCAGGAGGTTGATTGATTCACTCGGCGAACTTTTGGAGAGGGCTGTCCTTGCCAGGCCCCGTGATGGACCAGGGGATGCCAAGGTGAGCGGAGCAGGACGCCGTCCCTGGCCCAAGGAGCTCCCTGTCCGGGGAATGAGCCGATCCCCGAGGTCCTTTCCATCCTGCGGTTTTGTGCTTTGATGCGCCCAAGCCTAGGAGGGAACTGGCTGAAGGTTTCCAGTGCGCGCCTCTTGGTATTGATCCACTGGCGCTGGCGCTGGCTGGGGAGCGGCAGGAGGAGGACGCCGCAGTGTTATTAGTGCGGAGGACACGCTGTAATCTATCAGTGTCACCCCGGTCGCAGCTGGCCTGGGAGACGTCCTGCAGTTAACTCCTCCCTCTCCAGCAGCCACCAAGCACACAGCTAGTATGGCAGCCCCCCCAGCACCTCCGTCTGTCCCTAGGGCAGGCCAGCGTGGGTGTTCAGTCTCCGTGTCTCCCTGGCAGGAGCGCTCTGCCCCGGTCACAGTGATATACTCAGTGTTTCTTGAACACACCCTGGTCATTCATTCCTGCCTCGGTGCTTTCAGTCACCAGGCTTTCCTACTAGCGAGGTCACCGAGTCTGCTCCCGTCCACCCACCCACCCATCCATCCATCTAGCATCTTGGCATTTAAAAATCCACTCACTTTTCCATTTTGCAACCAGCTGTCCATCTATCCATCCGTCTAATCATCTATTCTTTGACCCTCCATCCGTTCAGCTTTGCGATTCAGTTCAGTACAATTCCATTCAATTCAACTCAGTCCAATTCAATTCAGTTCACCTTTATTCAGTTCATAAGATTATGAGGCCTTGCTGTGTGCCAAGCAAGTGATAAGCGAGTCATGTCTCTGCTGTCAGGGAGCCCACGGGGAGAATTCTCCTCATCCTCTATGGCCGGCTTCAAGTCTCACTTCTGTTAACCCTTTGCCAGCGTCTGCAGCAGAAGCAGTTGGCTCTAAAGGGCTGTCTCCTAGAAGGAAGTTTAGCGTGGTTTTCACTCACTCTACAGGACAGAGCTAAGACGAGAAGAGAGGCAAGGCGAGGGAAGGAGGTGAGAGTGAGGTGAGCCCGTGGGGCGGGAGCTTTGGCTCCGTGGAAGGCGCTCCCATTCAGTGGCGAGCGCTCCCGCTAGGCGGGCGCGAAGGGGGGGGGGTGCAGATGAAGGCCAGGGGCAAGGGCAGCACTGCCGGGGAAGTGGGTTGGTGCCGGGTGAAGGCGTGAGCGCTGCAGCCAGTGGGCGGCCTGGCTCACCGGCCCACCCCACCGCATTCTTGCTGTGTGACCTTGACCACGTATGTCAGCTCCCCGAGCCTCATTTCCTCATTTGTAAAACGGGGATAACAATAGGATCTATCTCGTAATGCTGCTGCTAGCGTTAAAATATAAAGCGCTTAACTAATGTCTGGCATAAGGGGAAGCTCAGTGGACCTTAGCGATGACCATTGTTGTTCTCCACCGGGCTCCAGCTCCTGGAGGCGCTGTGCTGGGAGCTTTCGCAGCCAGCGTCCCCTCAGCACCCCAGCCGCGAGCTCCATGCAGGGGTCATTGGGCCCATGTTGCAGGCTCAGGGAGGCGCTGTCTCACTCGTGTCACCCAGCTGGCGAAGGGTGGAGCTGGGCCTCAGACGCGGGCCTTTCTGACTGCACTGCCCATGCTCTCCCCCCTGTGCCCCCTGCCGCCTTCCCTAGGGTGGGTGCTCTGAGAGGCGGCAGGGGTTCTGAGACCTCGGTTCCTGTCGGGGCGCTCTTCCGGCTTTCCCGAGGGGTAGCTTTGAGCTGCTAGTTGTCACTCCATGTGTGTTTTCTCCCTTCTCCAGAGAGCCCGGGAGCAGGGACAGATCTTCTTCTCTGCAGCAACTGACGCGTCGGCTTCGACCGTGCAAGCGGCAGAATTTATGATGTTTCCCTTTATGCCTTGCTTGCCAGGAAGCTTGTATTTTTTTTGTCATATTGCTTCCTCCTTTCCATGGCTGTGGTTTTCTACCTTTAATATTCCTTTTTATTTATGTGTCTTTTTACTGTAAGCTGTTTCACTCACAGAAAGAGCTGCATAAATAGAGGTTCACTGAATGGAAAAGAGCCAATTGCGCATCACAAGTAAATCAAATAAAGCCGTGGGCTTCGGGGAAGAGGTTTGCCTTGCTTGTGCCTGTTCCCCCACGGAGTCTAGCCCTGGCTCTGGCTTCGTGAATTTTGCACGGAGAGCTCAAGGGGATTTTCCCCGTCACGTCCGGGTCAGGGCGCTCTCCTGGCGCTTGGAGTGAAATCCAAAGGCCTGCCCCGTGAGGACCCACCTCTGCCCACCTTTCCGTCTCATCCTGTGCTGCTCGTCCTTTGCTCACCTGGGCCATCTTGTAGATCTACTCACAGGCCAGTTTCTTTCCTGCCTCAGGAACAGAGGCTTTGCACATGCTGTTCCCTTGGCCTGGAGCCTTGCCTTCCCTTCCACCTCATGTTTGTCTGGCTCACCCTCCCTACCCTTCACATTGCAGCCAAAAGTCAGCATCTGAGCGAGGCCTCCGCCCGCTGCTCTGCTGCTCTAAAGCAGGGGCGTCAAACTCGTTTTCACCGGGGGCCACATCAGCTTCGAGGTTGCCTTCAAAGGGCTAAAATAATTTTAGGACTGTATAAATGTAACTACCTCTTAAATGTTAAGGAGTTGAAATTACACTCGGCCCTTTGAAGGCAACTGCAAGGCTGACGTGGCCCCTGGTGAAAATGAGTTTGGCACCCCCAGCTCCCCAGGGCCGTGATAGCTAGCCCTCAGAGATGTGCCCCTAGCATCTCCTCACTGCTCACGTGTGTGCTGCTCCTCCCGTGAGGAGGCGTCCTCTCCCCGAACTGGCCTGGGGACTCGCTCTGCCCAGCAGAATACGGTGGAGGTGACCGGCGGACCCTTCCACAGCTAGGCCTTCCAATGAATGACGGCTTTTGATTTGTGCCCCTGGGAACCCTGCTGCCATGCTGAGAGACGCCCCAGACACACGGAGGGGCTGCAGGGGGCGGGAGTGAGGAGGGCAGGCCGGCAGTGAGCACCAACTGCTGCGGTGCCCGGGTGAGCCGGTGCGGTGGCTCCAGCCCAGCCCGGGCCCGAGTGCCTGCGGCCTCGGTCTCCACCGTGCGGAGCAGGGGTGCCCAGCCAAGCAGATGATAGAATGCTTTTTGTTGCTTTCCTTCAAGCCCCATCCGTTCCCTCCCCGGCCACCCCCTCCCTGCCTGGAGCCACCCTCTGACAGCCGATGACATCCTGCCTGACGTCGGCGTCCGAGTTTCAGATCCCACAAGAGCTGGAACATTTTAAGGGCCGTGCCAGGTCACCCCAGACTTCCTGTCTCGATGGATGGGAAGGGATGTTCTCCCCCTCCCCCCGCTCATGCCCGGCATTCTCGGCCGGGCTGGTCTCACCGTCGAGGCCTGCCTCTGAGAGCCCATCCACGGCTCCCTGTACTCCCTGATGGAGCGCTGGTGGCTAAGGGGTGCCTGGGTTGCCTCACCCTTTACTTGTCCTGCCTGGAGTCCTCTGCACAGCAGTGTGGGTGAGGTGGGGCTGAGCCTGGTAACGGGGAAGGCGGGGCAGGAGGGAGAGGAACCAGGGGAGAAAGCGGGGAGAAGGAGAGCCAGAGCAAGAGAGGGAGAGGGAAAGGGGAGACTGAGAGAGACATACACACAGAGAGAGAAGGGGAGAGAGACTGGTCTCAGTGCTTTGGGCTAAGTAGGCCTGCAACAAAAACGGGCCGTCTCCCCACGCGTGGTGTTCCTTTGTTCCGACCGGCGTTTGGGGCATATATAGGTGCACACACATGCGTGTATGCCACCTGTGTCCACATGGGTGCAAGCACCTGTGGCGTGGCACACACACCTGCATGCTTACCTGCACATGCAAGCGCACGGGTGGATCTGTGAGTGCATGCTGATGGACTCCATAGGGAGATGTGTGTGGTTGCTGTGCAGGCCCTCGCCGAAGCCCTGGCCCCTCTGTGCGCCGGCTCTGTGTGAGTGCGCCCTCCGCCCCACGCCTTCGTGCGGCTTTGTCATCTTTCTCTGGAACCTTCCGTCTCCCTGCCTGGCGGCTCTGCCTCTACTGAGAGCTGCCTGAAGGAAAGTCCACGTGCTGGCCGTGTGTGTACACTTGGGGCCAAGGTCAAGGCCTGGCAGAGGGGACATGGTCAGTAAATGCTGGCAGACCGAACGAGTATGTTTGGGTGAGTGGGTCTCATTCCAGAAGTGTGTGTGCATGTTTGTGTGTGCACATGCACAAGCATGTGTGCACGTAAGAATATGTACATGGACATACACACATGCACCATGCTGTGGGGGCTATGCATGTGTCTCAGAGGTGTGCGCAGGTGAACCTGCATCACGTACCATGCCTACAGATTTATGCAATGGGATGCTGGTAAATGTTTGACAATCACCCCTTCATTAAAAAAAAACAAACAAACCCTGATTTGTAGCATTTGCCCATTTCTGTGGTGCAGACTCTCCCACCACGGCCAACGTCAGGGTGCCAGCGTGGCCTCACTGAATGCGGAGTTCAGAAGAGATGCTCGTAGGAGGCAGCCCTAGCACACTGCCAGGTTTGTGTCTGCGACAGCCCATGGGGGGAGGGGAGGCCGGCAGACCAGAGCTCCTCCAGCCTGCGAGAAGTCTGCACACGGGCTCAGCAACATTCCAGAGCCTGGGCACCGGGGGAGCAGGCGGTGGACGGCCAGCAGCCAGCCGTCGCCGTGGAAGCCAGTCCACACTGGTGGTCCTTGTTAGGCCGGTCCAGACACTCGCTGAGGCAGCCGCCCTCCTCACCCCTGCAGACGCTCCTGGAGCTTTTGGAGTTTGGTGAGGTCAGCGCTTCTGCGAGGGGCA